>NC_058091.1:233934333-234239500 GCF_020171115.1 Neogale vison | reverse complement strand
AGCACATTGCATAACGTCCTCAACAGCTAGGACCCACTGAGGGACAAAGGTGTAGACTGTACAACTGCCAAGAGCAGTTAGTACCTAGGACATTTATTTCAATAAAATTAAGTTTGAAATAACTTTAATACAGGGCCAAGAAAATCAAGGTGGCTCCAATGTTCCTCATTCCTACAGATGAGTTAACAAAGAGGAAATGTACTCATTGACTGGAGGGCGTAATAAAACCTGGGTTTATGATGGCAGGAATTCTAAACTTAAACTTTTTAATAGAACATGTCCAGGTAGAATCATCCCTTCATTGTCAGTTTTAAAGGACTATAATTATGTTGTTCAGATTTTTATTTCCCATTTCTATATTCTCAATTTTTCCCATTACCGTGGTCCATAGAGTAGAGGTTTCACTTTAAGATTTCCTAAAAGCTATTACTTTTGTCCTGAATTACAGCATCTTGATATAGTGACATGGCATAAGAGAAGACCAGAGGCCCTGTGGGCAACAGATCTGCCTGGGTGACCCTGAACATCTGCTTCCAGTTCTGGCTTGCTTTACAAGATCTCAAAAATCCAGTAGCTTGCCGTGGTTTTCAAAGCCCAAGCTTGTTGACAGGGAAGAAAGACAATGGTATTTGTTGAGTGCCTGCAATGTACTAGGTGTTCGTAGACACTGGACCTCCTGATTCAGCAACAGATGTTTCTGAGGGTTTACTGTTTGCCTGACACTGCACTAGGTGCTCTAGTGATGGTACCTACTTGGACATGAGCAAGAAGCCAGCTCAGCATTAGGCTCAGCATGACCAGTCATTGTCAGCTCTCACTTCCTTCAGCCCTCCATCACAGCTCAACTGACCTTTGAACATCTTCATTCAGAGGTCTTGTGTTCATTGGCTAGAGCTTTCATACCCCAGTACCCCAGACTGGAGGGCTTAAACAAAAATGTATTGCCTCACAGTTCCAGAGGACGAAAGTCCAAGATCAAGGTTTTGGCAGGATTGATTCCTTCTGAGGGCCTTGAGTATCTGAACCATGCCTCTCTCCTAGCATCTGGTGGTTGACTAGCAGCAGTCTGTGGTACTCCTTAGCTTACAGAATCCTCACCCAGATCTCTTCCCTTGTGTTCACCTGGCATTCTCCCTGTGTGTTTTTCTGAGTCCCTATTTCCCCTTTCTTATAAGGACACCAGTCATGTTAAATTAGGGCCCACCTTAATAACCTCATATTAACTTAATTACCTCGGTAGAGATCCTATCTCCAAATAAGATCAGTTCTTAGATACTGGCAGTTTGGACCCCAAAAATATGTGGGGTTTTTTTGTTTGTTTGGTTTTTTTTGTTGTTGTTTGTTTTTTTGTTTTTTTTAAGGAAATACACTTCAACCCTAACAGTGCTATAGTTCAGAGGTTCTCATCCTTTTTCCAAGATGACATATGAACATGATATTCACACAAGGAGTACACTCCTATGGGTATGTTTTAACAAAATACTTTCACTCAATTTTTGCCCTCTCCCTTATCAAAAAGTTCACAGGAGTCATTTTTTCAAGTACTATAAAACTATATTTCACAAGCACTACATTAGTACAACCCCAACCACTGAAGGCTTGGATGCTGTTGAGATGCACTTCAAGTTTTAAGTTATTCTTAGTTATTCTTAGAATTAGTAGTAACTCCAGGCGCCCCTGGGTGGCTCAGGCAGTTGAACATTTGACTCAACATTTTGGCTCAGGTTATGATCTCAGCATCATGAGATTGAGCCCCCATTGCCCAACTCTCATGAGATCGAGCCCCATGTCAGGCTCCACACTCAGCAGAGAGCCTGCCTGGGATTCTCTTTCTCTCTCTCTCAAATATATGAATATTTAAATAAAGAATTAGTAGTAACTCCATTCTTTTATCTCAGATCTCAAACTCAACTTATCAAACTGTATTAGCCCTACCTTCAAAATAGATCCAGAATCAGTCCAGGTCACATTCCCTCTTCTACTACCCAGGGGTCCAACTATTACCATTTCTTTCATGGACCATTAAAACAGTTTCCTAACTGGGCTTACTTCCTACCCACCCCCAGGCAAGCAATTTTAAACACAATAGCCAGAGTAATGCTTTTGAAATAGGAATTAAATCATACCATTCTTCTGCTACACACCTTCCCAAGGTGCTTCCATCTTACTATAAGTAAAACTAAAGTCCTTACAGAAGTTCCAGAACATTACAAAGTCTGGCCCATTACCTCTCTTTATCACCTACAACTCTCCTTTGCTTATCTTGCTTTAGCTGTTCCTTAAAAAGACTGGGCTCTTAATAAATACTTGTTGAATACATGAATCAAAAAGAAATGAACTCAAGTGACTGAGGAAAACATGTTTCTACTAACTACCCATAAATGTACTCCAATGTTTAAAACAAAATCTTTGAAAATGTTACTATTTCAACTTCATTTCCTGGGTTCAATTCCTAGTTCTACCACTTATATCTGTGGGATGCAGGCCACACTTTATTCTCTCTGTGCCTTGAAGTCCACATCTGTCAAATGGATAGCATGAAGTCACCTAACTGATAGGATTTCTTTGAAAACTAATAGAATACACAAAAAGCTCTTATAATGTATAGGATCTGAGGGCTATTTATATTAGCTATCATTACTATAATCATTTTAACTATAATAAGTTTCAGTTTTGAATTGATCCAAACATTAACAGATATTATTTTTTCTAATAACTTCCCCACCTCCTCTTACCATTCCAGGGCTAAATAAACATTCCTGGCTCTTTTGGAGTAACTTGCAGGGGAAGGGTGTGCTCTGTTCATCACTTCCCTCCTTACTAGCACTTACACCCTGCAGTGCTGGGTGGAAAGTAGATCTTATCTCCCATGTCATTGCTCTGAGTAAGGTTCCCTCACCTCAAAGCTAGTTGTTGATCTTCTCTGAGGTCTCCTACATGTCAGGCTTCCCTCTGTAGATGGGACTCAACTTCTTGTGAATTTTCCTCTAGCACAGGAGACCCAGCTCAAACTCTTCACACCACAGCCATCTCTCTCCTGGATGTTCCAACCCACAACCTCTTGCTGTTCATGTGCAGACAGACCAACATATTTCTCTGCCTTGGGCAAGAGCATGTACAGGGAGCAGCAGGCTACCTTCTGAGGTCTCTACCCCTCCCAAGTGAAATTCACACATTCTTCCAGACCTCATAATATAAATAGAGACTGCCTTTCTTTTACTCTCCCACAACACACATACCTCTATCGTTCCATCTTTCTGCCATCTCCTTCTCCATATTCCAGCAACCTCCAGTACTCTGCCTCTGCCAACATTCAAAGAAGAAATAATAACCAACCCACAAATAATTGAAGAGAACATTTCAGGTGCTTTCTATCTTTTAGAAGGGAAGTCCAAATGCCCATGTCAAATTCCTACCTCCAAGACAAGGAGAGTGGGTTGACATGATGGCCATCCCATAAACTCCTCATTCCTTCTGTGATACAAAGAATCCTAAGCTCCAAAGGTGTCCATGTCCTATCTCCGAAAACTTTAAAAATGCTATGCTACACAGCAAGAGGGAATTAATGCTGCAGATGGAATTAAGGTTGTAAATCAGCTGACCTTAAAATAGGAAGACTGTTCTGGTTTATCTAAATGAGCCCAATGTAATCATAGAGGTTCTTAATAGTGGAATAGGGAGACAGAAGAGAGAGAAACAAACAGATTACAGCATAAGAAGGACTAAAGGCTGGTCTTCTGATAACTATTATACCAGTAACAGCCTTATAAGGATATAATTCGCATACCATTCAATTTACCCATTTAAAGTGCACAGTTTGATAGTTTTTAATTCATTCACAGAATCTTGCAACCATCAACACATTCAATTTTAAAATACCTTCATCCCCTCAAAAAAAAATGCTATACTCTTTAGCAGTCAGTCCCCATTTCCCCCAACCACTCTAACCCTAGGTAACCACTAATGCACTTCTGTCTTAATGAATTTCCCTATTCTGGCTACTGCATATAAATAAATACAATATACAGTCTTCGTGTCTGACTTCTTCAACTTAAAAACGTGTGTGCAAAGGCTATTCCTACTACAACATGTATCAGTACTTCATTTCACTTTACTGATGAATAGTATTCCCATGTATGGATATACTAGCATTCATCTGTTGATGGGCATTTCGATTATTTTTAATGGACCTTTGAATTTAACAGGTAGTAACTACACCATTATGTGATTATTTCTTTACTATCTGTCTCTCACGTTGGGAAATACTGGCAAGTATTGTCATTGCTTTCTGCTCACCCTTGTGTTTCCATCATCAACAACTGTTAGTCGAATTTAAGAATAAACAAATGTATAAATCCATCAATGAACTATAGGAAACTCAGAGAAAAATGGGAGTAATCAAAAAGGGCTAACTTTTTTTCTCAGTGTAGGGATCCTCCACTCAATTTTCCCAGGAATTTTTCTCATGAAATGCCCCCACTTTCTGCAATTCAACTTTGGACATACCACATGCCAGGCACTCTGTCAGCTTAGCCAAAATCTGGACAGTCTGACTCTGCTGCCATGAAAAGTGTCCTCTAAGGAGAGCAGAGTTTTAAAGAAGATACGTCCCATGCTTGTTATGTGCTAAATTCACATGTCTACCCCATGTATACTGACCATAATTACCTGCTAACTTTTACTCAGAGAACATTCAACCCCTTTTAAGTAACAGCCTGGTGGAGCTGCTCGTGGCAGAAACGTGAATCAAAAACATCCAAGTCTGAAGGCTGCCAGCTTTTTGAGCATGCTCAGATAGGTCTAGCTTCTTTTTTTTTTTTTTTCCTCCTCTGGAGTCAAAGGTAAATGGGGCCAACTTGGAAGAATCACCACAGCTTGCTGTGGAAGATGTGTGAAAAGCTAAACCTTTGCAAGCAAAGGGGAAAACAGTGGGGGCAGGGGGGAAGGGCAGGAATAGACTCAGCAGTCCCTGCTGGGGAAATAGCTAGGGTGAATGAGAGGTGTCTGCTGTTCAGTGCAGACGTGGTTTTAAGATGGTGCTGCTTCCCTTTTTATTTTCTTATTTATTTGTTGAAATTTCAACATATGCCATACTTCTAAGTAGAGACCAGAGGACAAATCCATGTGGAATGCAGACCAGGATCTAACTTTAGCGTTACCTAACCATGCCTGAGCGCTTACGATGTGATGGACACAGCACTTAACACTGCATACCCATCAACTTGCTGCATCCCACAAATGTGCCAAGAAGTAGATTTTATCACTAACTTCATCATCTCACGAGAAAACCCAGAGTTCAAGAGGTTATAAACTTTGAACAAGTGTGCAGTTGGTACTGGCAGGGTTAGGACTTGATCCCAGGTAAGTTCCATGTTTTCAATCACCATGCAGAAAATGTGCAGGTCAGAAGACCTGCATCTCCCCTGCTACTGACACTTACCAGCTGTGTGGACCCTGAGTGACTCAGCTCCTTACTCTGTCCATTTGTAAAACTGGAGAATTAATATCTAGTAGTCTTACAGAGGTGGGAAGGTCAAGCTGCCATATGCATTTTAGAGTGTTACAAAAAGCGTGAAAACACCAGGCCAAAAAACAAACAAACAAACAAAAAAAAAAAAAAAAAAAAAACAAGGAAATGTATATGACATTATTGTCATGCCTACAGTGGTCACTAAGTGATAATTTGTAAACTTCCTGGGCAGGGGTTGTGGGGGGATCAATATCCATAGATACAATCCATATAAATTATTAGATTGGATGGGAAGGGTATACAATAGTTAAATTTTACTAAGAAAGAGATAATATTCATGGGTGCTATGTGGTTCTGGTTATGTCATCCTAGCTAATCCTTATTCCATCCATCAGTTTTATTGCTCTTGGTCAGAGCAATAATTGTGCAATTGGATTTTTTGGTCCACTGAAGTTTAAGGATACTGTCAAGCCATGACAAAAAGAGTCAAGTAATGGGTATATTGAATATATAATTTAACCCTATGGCCTGCGTCCATTTAAAATCAGAAAAAGCAAAGAGAGCTGTCTATGGACACTGGGTATAGTGAATCACTGACTCACCTACCTATCTCTTGATGCTAAATTAGTATGAAAGAACCTCTTGACATCTCATACAGAAGCACATAGGAAAGAAGCAGAGACAAATTTTTCTTTGTCTGAGGTTGGGTGCCGACCAAGTTTCACGACACCAATCATCCATTCTCAAGGGAAAACCTTTCACACGGCAGCAACATGTTATCACTCTTGATTCTCTCCCCCTTTCTCCTCTGAGTTTAAAGGCAGAGCCTTAGCTGGTTTATATCTAATTCTACCTTGCACCTAGAAGACAGCCCTCTACAAAATAGACAATTGTTAAATCATTAATAATTGACTAAGTTGAGAGAATAATTTTCCTAATAGTAACTGTGAACTATAGAACCTCTAGAGAACTGAATGGATGGGCAATTCCCAAAGATCTTGTTGTCGACCCAGAGTCATTCTGACACTGGTAAACTTCAGACCAAGTCTGCAGCACTACAAGAATCTGTTACAGCACCCTGTGATGTCTTAACTCATGTAAGTAGCAAGACTTCATATTTTTACATAGAGAATCACAATAGATTACAGGTAACCAGAAGCAAACAGAGAACAAGCAGGCCAAATTACAAAATCTTCTGTCAGGAGAAAAGTTACAGGACAAACATCCAACGCCTTGATCTTAAGCCCAGCATTAATTTGGTTTATTTAAAAGCAGACTGAAGCCCACGCTCCACAGCCCACTGGTCTATAAAGGTTAATGCAAGATACTCAGACAAGAAGTCAATCTGGCTTGACTCCTATTTCCAATTCTGGATAGCTAATATCCTACACACAATTCCCTAAAACATGACTGAGAGGCTTAAGCTACACTCTTCGGGCCACATACTATGCCAATGATCTTCTTTGTCTGGAAGTTGAGCCATTCCATACTCATCCCTCCTCTGTCTCAAATACAGAATGCATTTATAATGCTAATGAGTTCAGTCTTACTCTTATCATGTTCCCATCATCTCAACTAGCCATGTCCCTGTGTTCTAAAATGTCCCATGAACCCAGGTGGCATCTGAAACATCTACAACTGAAGAAGAAAACTAATTCAGGCAGACAGTCCAGGAAATCCATCCAAAGATAATTCTTTTTGGACTTGAATTACTGGAGCTAGCTATCAGGATTACCATGGTCTCCTATCACCAGCTGAAACTTGCTTTACAAGATGCATGCTTGAAACGTTCCAATGATTGCATTTGGAACAAAACCCCAACATTCTTGGCCAAGACTAAACCCTCTATAACGTTGACCCTGACTGTCTCTCCTGCTTCATTTCTTGTCCTTCCTATTCCCCCTCTACCTTCCTACCAACCACCTCTACCACCAAGACAACACCAGAGAACACCTCTCTGCTCTGCCTCTCACCCAAACCAACTCTCCCTTGCTTAGCCAACTCCTACTCAGGTTTCAATCTGAACTGAGATATCACTTTCTGAGGCTGCCTTCCCTGACCTTCGTTTCCACTTCCTATGAAGTGCTGTCCTAATAGCCTAACCTGTTCCTTTCACAGGAGCCAGCATACATGGTCAATGTCATCACACATTTATCTAGGCCACACCATCAGCTCAAAGTGGCCAGGAATACCATCAGCTCAAAGTGGCCAGGAATCTCTTTATGTCTTCCTCCCCTATTTTCCTAGTGCTGAGGATGATGCCTTGCACTATCCAGATACTATGTAATTATTTATTTGGTACTTAATGTGGATGTGCGGGTCAGTGTTGCCCCAGTTGGTATTGCTTTTAGGCAGGGAAGTGGAAAGGATTCCATTTCCATTCACAGATACAGATTTGTGTTAATGCAGTCAGACAAGCGTCTTACATTTTTTAATTCCCTAATTATCCATTCTTTGACCCCTTCCATTGCAGAATGGATAGTTGGCATCTGCAATGTCTCATCCATCTCCTCCTTCAGTTTACACTTTGGTAGGTGCTGAAATCCCAATTCTAACCATGGACATCATGCCCCAACATTTAGAATAAAAGTATTTAGTCAAAAGATGCATTAATTATTCAGGATCTCAAACCAGATGGAGGAAACTGGAAGTTGCAGGAGAGTGATATTCTTGTGATTTTACATTAACCTATGGGCTACCAGCAAACTTGGGTGCATCGCGTATGTTCTGCACAAAATAAATTGAGGGCCAGTCATGCACCACATAGTCAGGGGAAAATATCGTTATCCTAGTCATTATTCCAAACAGCAAATGCTATTGCTCAGCAAGGCTAAAGGGTCCTAAAGTGACCAGTTTTCATTTTTCTCTTCCAATTGCCTGATTTCAAATTAGCAGTACTCGGTGCAACTTGAAATCACAGAACACAATCCTGCACATCAGTGTTTCTGGACTCCAGGATCAGACATCCTTTCAGGTTATTATCAGCCACGAGAAATGCTCCACATACTTTTTTTAGTCATATTACTGTGCTTAAGAACACAGTTGCTGGAGTTCCAGAAACTTAGTTTGGATCCCAACTTTCTTACTTACAGCCAGGAAAACATTAGCTTGTACAGCCCCCTCCTCTCTCAGAGTCTGTTTCTTTGTCTGTAAAATGGTGATAACAATAGTAAACATTTTACAGGGCCGTGGTTAGAATTAAATAAAGTAATAAATACATTTAAAACACTCGATACGAAGTTAGGCACATGGAAAAGAGGAGTGTAATTCTCTCCATCCTATGAAGTTATTACAATGCTTAAATGATATAAGCTTCCTCATGTTTAGCGTAATACCCAGCACATACTAAACACAGGATGGATGACCTCTATCACTGCTATTAACTAAGAAAGGTTATATTACCCAAACTTGAAAAGGAATACTTTAATAGTGTGAACTACATATTGTCACTTACGCTTGCTTGCAGTCTGGTATACTTTCTTCTGTGGAAAAGTTTGGGGGGAATGCCTGCACAGCAGCTTGGAATACCACCAAGACTGAGTTGACCCATGAGAGGAGTACCCTACAAATGCAAACTCCACCCACCCACCCACCAAGTATCATCACAAATGAAAGGGTGTGAGTCCATGAATGACTGCTATGATCACGCAATACATCTTCTGTGCTCTTGGAATAGACTTCGTCACTGTGTCTTGCATGCCCACCCTCCATATCTCTACCTGTACAAATCCTGCTTTCCCAACACAACTTGTCCCATCAGTATAGCCTACCACAGCCTTACTCTGTCTACTCCATATTCACTAATATCATCATCTGAAGAGACCTTAAATGGAGTGCCTAACACAAACTTTCATACCCACTGACCACACATCTGTTGACCACTCATTATATCCTCAAATAGCTCATTTTGTCATTTAATTATTTCCTCTTTCCCTCAAAAAGAATATATATTCCTCATGGGCATGGACTGTGTCTTATGCTTCTCTTCTGTCCCTAAGTCCCTAAAGACTGCACATTACTGAGTATATGATAGATCATATTCACCATATTTTTGTAAAAGAAGGTAAGAATATTACATCCAACAATACCAATGACAAATCCCAGCCCAGAGAATTTAAATGACTTCTTCAAGTTCAATGATACAGATAGTTACAGAACTATGGCTATAACCATAACCTTATGATCCACTATCCAGTGTTTCTCAATAATTCTTGCTGACTCTAATCTCAAGGAAACAAACTATGACAAAGAAAGAAAGGAGGCACTGAATATAAAATACAGTATTCAGTCAAAGTCACTGGTTACTGGAAGGACCCATAGTCCTAGGGTGTGATCTGGCCTAGCATCAGGACAATATTATGAATGACTGGTGAGTCATTACCCAGAACTGGGTAACTGTGGTCAATAAAATGAAGATAGAGCATGGACACAGGAACACTGGGGAAACACAGAGATTCAGCTACATCCCATTTCATTATCACATTCCATCATCATCCCATTTCATTACGGTTCAGTAGCAAAGAGGGCTACACATGGCAGGCTCGACTTGGCCTGGCCCTGATGTCATGGAGCTGAGAAAGGTCTGTGAAACAGTTCCCTACTTGATGCATCATGTTTTTGTGCAAACCATTCTATCCAAAGAGAACACAGGAACTGATGTTGTTCTTTGGGGCAATGCAGTTCACCTTCAGCCTTTGGGCTCTGGTGGCTGGGAAGTTTTATACCATCAGCAAGCATGAGAGGCCCATGTGGATTTCACTTTCTCCTCTTCGTGCATCTTCTGTTAATATCTGCTGACAGAGCATTTACCCACAGAAAGACTCATAAAATTCAGCGTTAGTTTTGTAGGAGTTACTAAAATGTACCTTTTGGGGCATATAGAATCTAGTCTTAATGATGTTTACATAGATGTATAAATACAAAAATTTGGCTCTTCCAATTGCCTCATACTTCATACTCAACTTTTTAGCTATTCCTGTTGGGCTTCTATTACATTATAATAAAGTACACCAGGCAAACTTCACAAACAGCCCAACCACGTCCTCCATACTCAGGGTCAACTTAAGAGTAAAATGTCATTTCCATTTCCTTGATTCCCAAGTAACAGACTCAGATCCTCCTTGGATGAAAATGGGCTTTGAAGATAAGTTATTTTTTTCAGGCCACTGGAGTACCACTGAGTCATTTACTTTGAAGTATGACAGCAAATGAGTAACAAGGAAAACTTCATTTCTGCCATTCCAGCAGCCACCAACTTACAAAGAGAGAAGTAGAAATTTTTTACACTGATATTCTTGTCTGGTTTCTGGGTTTTACATGCAAGAAGCTTGCAAAAGCCAGAAGAGAAAGAAGAAAATCATTTGCCCTCCATCACCTCACCAAGGTGTAGTACATTTCCATTTCTTTGGAATGATTCTACCAGTTCCCATTAATGACGTTATTATCTACATCACTAATATATATTGAATGCTGCGATGGACCACGCACTACCTTACTCTGTCTTACACTATGAAACAGGTACTTCCTCTACCTTATCCTATGAGGCAGATATTTTTCCCATGAGAGAAGTAAAGACAATGAAGCTTAGAGGTAACTAACAAACTATTCAAATAATTCACTCTGCATTCCATGGTTTCATTTTTTGTGTTAAAGTTTATCATCCACTTGTAATATACACATTTATCTAACACTGTTTCAATGGTCAACAGCTCCTCGTTCTTTGACGTGCATTCTTTAATATATATGAAATTCTTACCTGTACCATAAATGAACTAAGTGTTAGACATATGGAGGGAGTTTTGAATTACACTTAATAAGCCCCTAAAACTCTAAAGATTATCAGGTATTTGTTCTTAAAATTCTGTCTCTGTTCTAAAAGTCACTTTCATAAGAGGTCTTTTCTCATCACCCAGTGAGAATCACCCTTCCAATATGCAAGTATTCTCTATCCTCTCACACTACTTCATTTTCTTCATAGTACTTATAATATTTGCTTATTTATTTTATTTATTTATGTGTTTGCTTATTTATTATTTCCCCCATTAGTATGGAAACCTTAGGAGAGCTGTGGCCTTACCCATTTAGATCACTTCTATATTCTCAGAGCCTAGAAATGGTAGATAATCAACAAACACCTATTTCAAGAATAAAACCTTTCAAGAATTTCATCAACAGGTTAGTCTACACTTGAACTTTTATCAGACTTCCTCAATTATTGCAACTCTAAAAACCATCTTACTTTAAGAGCAAATTCTCTTCCTTCCATTTTTTTCCCAAAATTACCTTTGTTTATTAGTCCAGAAAATCTTTAGAATGAGTTCTTCTGGTTCCTTGCTTCACCTTTGCACCCCTTAATACCCACATCCTGAGGAAAACACTGACATCAAATTAAACCACAAAGACATTAGGGAAGAACCGACGCTGCTCAGTTCAATGGTCAGCACTGTTCACGGTTCTCCTACGACTACAGGAAAATACATGATGCTCAAACTCCTAGAAACATGGATTCCTAAATCTGGAAAGATCAATTTGCTTCTTTTCCAAATATGAATTTGAGACCTACAGTGATTTGGCCATAACATCACAGTTAGCACTGGCTCTGTCCAAAAAAGAAAAAAAATTATAAATGATTTATCTGTATCAAAATATAGTGACAAAAATAATAAAGGAAATTTTCAATTATTTTCCTACATTGGAGAAGAGACCATTTCATAGTTTGAAGGAGGAAGTAGAACTTCTGCAATTTCCAGGTGAAGTGGACTGTGGAGGGTAATAACTATGTAATTTGAATGCTGGAAAGAAATTAGTATGTTCACGGCAGCCCCGTGGCATTGATTTCAGGGCACTTTAGCTGACAAAGTGCTCGGGCCTCACTGATTACTCAAAAGCTCTTGAGAATTTTTTTCCACAGAAAAATCGCACATACTAAATCAAAGCCTCTAAGAAAGAGAAACTCAACATACTGAGCCTGGTAAGTGAAGGACCCACCTAGGAAAGAGGTTCCTTACCAGTCATTTGACTAAAGCCACGGACTCATCTCACCATTGCTGACATGAGCACTTTACTCCCATACTCAAAACCTTTCCTCGGTTTCCTTTGCCTCAAATATAAAAGCCAAATTTCCTCAGCTTGACATTAAAGACCATTTGGCCTTGAATGCCACTGCGCTGCCATCCAGATCTACTACACTAGTCTCATTGCCTGATATACACACCTTACCTCTACCCCATCCTACATTCTACAAGACACACAAAAATGTGCTCAGAGAGGGTCATTTCTGCAGAGGCAACAAGGCTATCTGGAGAAACAGACATTTAAGCTGAACCCAAAGTGGCTCATATTTCATATATATTATTTGTAATTACAAAAAACTGGAAACCATATTCCCCATTAAAGGAGGACTCATTAAATCCAACACAGAGGAGTACGCAGCTGCATAAAAGGAAAGGGGAATATCTACATATACTAATACGGAATGATTGCCACCATAAAATCCAAAGTGTAAAAAAGCAAGCATAAATGAACCTACACAGTTATTTTTTAAAGTGTATTTAAATATTTAAAAATGTATTTTTTAAAAACTGAAAAACGAAACCTTAGAATGTTTTAAATTGGTCCTTGTAAGAAGAGAAAGTAAACAGGGTCAAGAGATAAGAATGGAAACTAGACTTATCTGAACTAATTTATGACTTTTATATAAAAAATGTACTTGGATAATATGAAATTCCATCTAAAAATACAATGTGTGAACATTGAAAACATAATGAAACAAACTAGGCTGACTATGTTTGGATTAACGGGTAACAACAGATGAAATGAAAGTTCAAGTGGCCTATGAAAACCAGGGACTTGAGTGTAACTTCCAAGTGCTCAGCTTACTTATACAGTAAAAAAGAACTGAAAGTGTACAATAGTTTTAGTAATCATGTTACTGGCAATAGTTGTTGGTATCATTATTCTGAGACTATTGTTCACGCACTGCATGATTAAGCAGAAAGTATGCTGATGTTCTTGAGAGCAGAGATGTTGAGCAATGAGCAAAGGAAACAGATACTAGATTGATAAATAAACTAAAAAGCCTGCAATCCTGACTACGGAATAGGAGTATGAGTGTAATTCATGATCTATTTCATCTAAAAAATCATATTCCTAGCTTGTGTATAAAAAAGAAAGAAGGACTAGGCAGTAAAGAGCACCTCTATCATCCAAATTGTGGCCTCAAAACACCACTGCCCATTTAAAGAAAGCAAGGCTCCTTGGAGAAATGGTAAATAGAAGTCTGTGGTCAAAAACTCTAAGATTAGCTTGGAATAACTTGCCACCAGGCAATCTATTACAGACTCTAAGTGTCATTTCAAAAGCACCCATGAGTCAACTGGCAAAGACACCACTGGCCAAAATTAGGACAACTGGGCTCATAAATGCAGTAAGAATCATTAAGTGCAATTAGTTCAAACATGTAGTAGTTTCAATCCATGAATTTATCAAGACAGTAAAAAAAGAAAAAAAAATCACTGACCACTTTTAGATGCTGAGGAACCAACTCATATTAGAGGAAGAAGAGAAAGGGTAAAGAGAAGGTATATCTTTTGCCCTTACCTTATGAACTGCATATATCTCAAAGAAATCAAATGGTAAACAACAACTTGGGATGAAACCAGCAAAATTCAAAATGTGGACACCTTCTTAAAAAACAAAACCAAAAACAAAAAACTAAACCTGGTTTCCTGAAGCAAAAAAAAAAACCATAAGAAAAAAAGACGTGGCAAATGAACTCCCTCCCTGATTAAAAGAGACTTGAGACATGTCATCTAATGATAACCGATGACCTTATATAGAGCCTGATTCAAACAAACTAGAAAACAGAATGAGAACCTGGGAAACTTGAACATTAAGGACACTAAGAAATTACTATTAAATTTTTTAGATTTGGTATTAGTGTTGTGATTTTTTAAGCAATCCTTGTCTTTGGGATACAATACTATAATATTAATGAATCAAACTGCATATTAGATTTGCTTTAAAATAATGGGCACCCTAGTGAGTAGGGTGTAGATGAAAACAAAATTTGATTTTTTTTTCATTTTTATAACTGGATGATGGAGTAGGAAGATTACTATATTTTCTCTACTTTTCTGTATGTTTTAAATTTTCCATAACCGAGTTAAATATATAAATAGTAATTTCCATAAAAATAGCAGTAGTGTACAGTCCCACAAACTGACTATGGGCATACCCATTTCTCCATATCCCTACTAACAATGAGCCTATCTTTTTGTGTGTTTATCAGTTGGTAAGCAGTGTCCTATGCTTGATTTTGAGTCAGTCACTATCTAGTCCATGATGTTATATTTTGTTTTGTTTTGTTTAAAGATTTTATTTATTTATTTGAAAGACTGAGATCACAAGTGAGAGGCAGGCAGACAGAGAGGGGGAAGCAGGCTCTCCGCCGAGCAGAGAGCCCAATGCGGGTCTCAATCCCAGGACCTGGGGATCATGACCTGAGCCGAAGGCAGAAGTCTAACCCATTGAGCCACCCAGGTGCCCCTAGTCTATGATGTTTTAACAATAAATGACATTAACTATTTTCTTACTATTTCTATAAATGTGGCTTACATTTGATTCTTTTCCTGATTCCCATTTTCCTTTGAAGAACTGTGCTCACTTCAAAAAAAAATCTATGAAGAAATTATTCTGTAACATGTTCAATAATACTGATACAATCATTTAAATTTATGTCTATAATCATTTAAGTGAATATATATTTGTATATACACATATATCCTTACACTTTAATGAATAGGAAGAATGGGAGTAAAAAATAAAAATCCTTTAAGAATAAGACTCAAAGTATTAAGAGTGACTAGGTGATAGGATTATGAGTAATCTGAGGTTTTACTTTTTTTATTTTCTATTTTTTAAACAGTGAACATATATTAGTGTAGCAAGGGATAAAATTTAAGAGTCATAATACACACACACACACACACACACACACAGAAAACCCCAAACTCAAAATCACAGTCAGTAAATGGCACATCACTGTCATCCTACACCATTTATTCGTTGGGCACAGCCTTGCTATGACAGGTTAATTGACAGTGACACCAGGAGAGAAAGCAGTCTTTCAAGGTTTCTTGTTCAAAATGAAGAGGTAAACGCGAGTTGCAGAGTGGAAGCAGCAAATCCAAATGCTGGAAATCATCACAGACAATAGAAATCATACTGAAGAAGCTGCCAGAGCTTCATCTTGGCTAGATCCCTAATTCATCCATCCATCCATCAATTTAAAACACTCTCACCACCTCAATGTGCCAGACTCTGGAATAGAGGCAAGTTTTATAATACATGACACAACTTGGCCCTTAATGAGTTCAGAGTCTAACAAAGAAGACTTCCAATTACTGAACCCTGCTTAGATCTTAAGGTTTTACCTGTTACTGTCCCAGCCCCTCTAGAGTAGACTGTTTTGCACCTTTGACTAGTGTTTCCACCTTCCCTAGAAAACTTGCATTATAAATGTTGTATTCCTCTTTCAAGATAAAGTACTTTATATTTTAGGGTTTTTTAGTTCCCCTGACAATTTTCTAATCCTCACACATGTACTTTCTCAATTCATGTCCACAGTAGCACCCCGGGCTTTCCATATACCTAAAACAGTAATTCAGTTAAATGCAATAGACATTTACCCTTTCCAAACACTGTCTCAGTCTCTATTGTCAAGTCTAATTGGGCTCTGAGGACAACAGAATAAAGAAAAAGAGGAGAAAAGAATTGAAGAAAGAAGTGGAAGGAGGAAGACAATTCACATTAAAACATAAAGAATGATTATAAATATACTTCCTTCTGTCAAAATGACTTAGTTACTTATTTTATTTAGGTGGCCCTGACTTTCCCCTTTGGTTAACTTTACCTGAAGAGCGGTTATTAGTGCACAATGAAAAAGGAAATACAGTTTTATCACTGTTTTACAGACAGAAAGCATAAGGACATACTAATTAGAGTTGGCATTTATTTTTGAAGTAAGGCATCAAAACCGCAATTTAGGGGTGGTTCCACCAAGTCAAAACTCGGCTTAAATATTGGGAGAGTCTTGTTCAGAAATGTAACTGTTTTAATTTGAAAACTAAATTCTTGTTTTTGTTTCTGTTCAAACTCTAAAACCATGTGTACCTCCCTACAGTAAGTCACCAACTGTATGGAAGGCTCACGGAGGGGCACCTGGGTGGCTCAGTGGGTTAAGCCTCTGCCTTCAGCTCAGGTCATGATCTTGGGGTCCTGGGATCGAGCCCCGAGTTGGGCTCTCTGCTCACTAGGGAGACTGCTTCCCTCTCTCCCTCTCTCTCTCTGCCTGCCTCTCTGCCTCCTTGTAATCTCTGTCAAATAAATAAATAAAGTCTTTTTTAAAAATATCTAACTAAATAAAATTAACAAAAAGAAGGCTCATGAAATGCAGGGCACCTCCTCTAAACAACATCCCGGATTTCTTCTCAGTAAAGGACTTCTAGGCAGCCAAGATTAAATATCAGACTTAGCACATTATACGAAGTCCCAACTTTTCAGTTTCCAAAGTGTAGATTCAAAGAAAATATAATATGCTGAACAACTTATGGATTTGTTTGTGCATCTCAAGCATAACTTCAGAAGCAGAAGCAAAATATTTCATGCCAAGGAAGCTGCTCGTTACTGCCGTGTCCTTGTATGAGCCCCAGCATTTCTTCCCTCAGTGATTAGTCATTTGCCGATGTTCCGTAGTCCATTGAGAAGATGGATAGCAAACACTAGACACAAATTAAGGACTCCATATGGTCAAAAAATACTACATAGCAGAAAACGTAAGCACATTAGTAGAGTTAACCTTGCTGAACATAATTAGAAACTATTACTAATACAAGACCCAATATTGACATGGAAATTAAAGAGCTGCATTTTGACAAAAGATTCCTAGTTCCAAGGAAACTCATGACATATTATTAGTTTACAAGGATCTGATACATAACATTTAAATACATAGGCAAATCAGCTATATATTAGCTAGGAATGTGATAAGTCTACCATTTAGTACCAGAATATTGATTTTCATTCATTATCCTTAGAAAAGGCAGTGGTCAGTCTTATCCATCTGTAGATTTCAAGCCATGCCTGACCATACCTACACCACCTAAGAGATTTGGATCTATGCCAACTGTTTGATGGTAGACTCACAAGTAAACAAATTCATTGGCACAAATTCTGACAGGAGTAGCAAAATTTTCACAAGGGAAAAGAGAGTAAGTTTGAAATAATCAAAAATTTAAGATCAGGAAGTATGTTGAACAATAGTAACCTTTCAATATCTGACCATTTTCAATTTTACACACTTAAATTGAACGTATTGCATAAATATGCTACTTCATCTACCTCTCCTGGGCAAATACAATGACGACAGTATTTGCTTAGCCAAGAATGCTCAACTCTGTGTAGAAGGTATCCAGTATCAACCAATCACTATCAAAAGAGGAGGCTAAGGGTATCCAACATACAAGATCTACTTCCCTCTCTTAACAGACTGCTCTTCCAAGATTTATCTATTAATTTATTTATTTGTTCAGCAGTTCGTTTTTGGGTGTCTACCCTATCAACAGCACCGAGGAAATATGTAGGGAAATATCTAACAATATAAACAGGGGGATTTATAAGATACTTTGATATGTAGACTACACACACAAGAAAGTTTATATGTGAAATCAGATAATAAGCATACGATGCTGTTGGAGAAAATAAAAGGACATTTGGGCCTTAGGACAATAAGAAAGAATAATCCTACAGGCTAGACTAATGTGGAAGCCTTCCTTTACAGCTGTGTCTTTTAACTGAAAGGATTTTAACAGAGAGATGAAAGATATGTAGCATACCAACTGGAACCAGCCATGCCATGAAGTGAGATCACCCATGGTATATTTGAAGGAAGAAAAGGCTGTGGAGGAAAACAGATCTGTAAATGTCAATGAGGCAGAAATTTCACCAAAGGAGAATGAAGAATAATGTTGGATAAGAAAGCTGAAAGTAAAGTAGAGGAAGCACTCTGATGACTATTGTATAGTATTCTCTAAATGATTAGGTGCTATCAACAGAGGCATGACAGGAAAAACTGTTCTTGAAAAACTTGTCTAGCATCCACATTTAGTATGGGCTGTAAGCAGAGACTATCAGAAGCCAGGTAAAAGATGCCTTCTTTGCCCTAACAAAGGAGGTAACTAAAATATGAGTACAAAATGGCACCCCAAAGATGTCAAAAGAGATTATTTATAAAGTGAAAAAAAGAATGAGCACATTGGCTATGAATTTGGATTTGTTTCTGTAGGCACTCAGCTTCCCACACTGTTGAGGGACTTTAGCATTTCATTTATTCCACAAATATTTAATGAGCACTCTGTTCAACATTCCTAGGCTATGGGGGATGCAAAGGTGAAACTAAACAGACACTCCCTATTGTCTCAGATAGCGACATTCTAGTGAGAGGGCTAAAGAAAAAGGAGAAAAAGTATAATTGTAACCTGTGGTTAAGGAAGTAAACAACTTGGATGAAATGATAGGAAACAACAGGGGCAACTTCTTTATGGAACAGTTAAGAAAGAGTTTGCTAAAGCTGACTGTAAAGCTAAACCCTACAAGAATCATTAGAGTCTTCATTCTACATTATCAAGGATTCTGCCACTGTGTGTTTCAAAGACATCTTTTCCCTTCCTTGTCCTTTCCCTCTTCAAATGGTATGTCCAAGATTGATTCAGCCTACAGGTTGTTACCCTTTCCAACTAATGACAAACAAAAATAGCTATGAAACACCGTGTGCAGGTGAGGAAATCATTAACTTATAGCAAAGAATCAACATGGAGATGGTAATTGTTGACCTAAATCCAAACCTCAGTAGTGAATATTTATTAGCAGAAAGGCATCTTTCTGTCCCTAATGGTTCTATTACCACACAGTTATTCAAGGCTGAAAGCCATTTTTCACATCTATTTAGCAAAGGTTAGATAGAGTATATTGTTACACTTTTACAATTCCAAGGAATTCAAACATCTGGTTAAAAAAATAAGCAGGAAACTCTTTGGTTATGTTCATTGAGTCTCTGTCTAACTGACCCAAGGCCTATGAGGGATCTGTTTTTCTATGTTGTTGGTTTTTTTTTTTTTTTTCCTCTTTTAAGGCTTTTAAATTTCCCTTCAAGTCTCAACCTTCTGTCTTGGCCAATAGTCCTGATGACTACTGTAGGAATTCCCATAGTCACTTACTTTTCAGCACTGAGCTTTGTCTTATGATATTGCAAATACCTTATACAAGATATAGGACTGCTCCCCTGGGGCTAACAATACATTAAATGTTAATAAAAAATTTAAAAATTAAAAAAAAGATATATGACTGCATGCCTAATCCTACCATATACATGATAAACTCCTTTTTTTAAAGATTTTAATTTATGTGACAGAGAGAGACACAGTGAGAGAGGGAACACAAGAAGGGGGAGTGAGAGAGGGAGAAGCAGGCTTCCCGCTGAGCAGGGAACCTGATGCCAGGCTGGATCTCAGGACAAAGGCAGACACTTAATGACTGAACCGCCCAGGCACCCCTAGACTATAAGCTCCTTGAAGGCGTGTTTTATTTATCTTAAGTCTTCTGTAGCACTTTTTATGTGCATAGTAAATACATGGGGAACGGGGAGTTCTGAGCAAAGGAATAGTTGATAAATGAGTTTCAGAGAAGAACCCTTCAAGTATCTCTCACTGGCAAAAGCAAAGCAGACATTTTCTAGATCTGTGGCTCCTAAACTTGGCTGCACATTAGAATTACCTGCTAGCTTATTCAAAATGCAAATTATCGGCACACCTGGGTGGTTGAGTTGGTTGAGCTTCCAGCTCTTGATTTTGTCTTGGGCTGTGATTTCAAGGTCGGGAGATCAGGCCCACAAGGGGCTCTAAGCTCAGGGAGGAGTTGGCCTGAGATTCCCCCCGCCAACTGTGCCCACACCTACACACATATGCTCTCTAGTTCTCTCTTGAAAATAAATAAATCTCTAAAAACAAGAAAGGCAAATTCCTGGGTCCCACTTTTCCAGTTCCCTATCACCTAAGAATCGAATGAGCTGATCTGAGTTAAGCTTAAGGATTTGTTTAAAAGTCTTTCCAGGGACACCTGGGTGGCTCAGTTGGTTAAGCAGCTGCCTTTGGCTCAGGTCATGATCCCAGTGTCCTGGGATCGAGTCCCGCATCGGGCTCCTTGCTTGGCAGGGAGCCTGCTTCTGCCTCGGCCTGCCATTCTGTCTGCCTGTGCTCGCTCTCTCTCTCTCTCTCTCTCTGATAAATAAACTTAAAAAAAAAATCTTTAAAAAAAAAACAAATAAAATAAAATAAAAGTCTTTCCAGGTCTTTCCAATACCTGGTAGGTTTGAAATCTACTAATTTAACAATAAGGTTTTTTTTTTAATAAAAAAATGTATCCTTGTTTTAAAAAAGTATCTTTGTTTTTATTTTTTTCCTTTTTTTTTAGTTTTTATTTATTTTTTTAATTTCTTTTCAGTGTTCCAGAATTCATTGTTTGTGCACCATACCCAGTGCTCCGTGCAATACATGCCGAATAGTAATCAGTTTTATTTATTTTTTTTAAGATTTTGTTTATTTATTTGACAGACAGACATTACATGTAGGCAGAGAGGCAGGCAGAGAGAGAGGAGGAAGCAGGCTCCCCACTGAGCAGAGAGTCCGATGCAGGGCTCAATCCCAGGACCCTGAGATCATGACCCTAGCCGAAGCCAGAGGCTCAACCCACTGAGCCACCCAGGTGCCCCTAGTAATCAGTTTTTAAAAAGAGAGGAAGAAATGGGAATAAAAAGTATAGCATAGGGAATACTGTCAACATATTCTAATAGCACCGCATGGTTATGGATAGTAGCTACACTTCTGGTGAGCATAACATAACACATGGAGATGTTGAATCCCTGTGTTGAACACTTGAAACGAATTTAACATTGTGTGAACTTTACTCAAGTTTTTAAAAAGTTTAAATAAATAGAGTACCAATGGAACACAGCCCTACTGTGAACAAATTTAGGAGTTTATAAAGAACTATACACCACATATTGTTGTCTGTGACATTTTTTCCCCCAATATAATCTGTGACAATTTTTAAGTACTTACAAAGATCAGGTCCAAATAATTAGAAGAAAATGAACCTGAATATCAACTTAGCTTTCTAAATAGTTTGCAAAGTCCACATTTTCATCCAAGCAATTTTTTTTTTAAGATTTTATTTCTTTACCTGACAGAGAGAGCACAAGCGCAAGCAGGGATAGGGGCAGGCAGAGGGAGAAGAAGAAGTGGGCTCCCCACTGAGCAAGGATCCCTAGGATCCCTAGGACCCTGGAATCATGACCCAAGCTGAAGGCAGATGCTCAACTGACTGAGCCACCCAGGCACCCCCAAGGAATTTTGTTTTTATAATTTTTATATTATTTTTATAATGAACTCTCAAGGCTGAATTAAAATTTTAGAATGAAGTTTCTGCTTCTTTCAGTATGCAACATTAGGTACTCTGAAGGTCTTTTGCATGACAAAACAGATTGGTAAAATTTCATTTTTATTACCTGCTGGGATTTTAGAAATAAGAGAAATCACAAATAAGGAGTAAACATTGTGCTGATATCACAATAGTAAACAGTAACTACATCAAGAAGACATGCGCCGCACTGAGGACAAGAATTTATCTCAGAACTGTGATGTGGAGACCAAGCTTTGTCCCAGAAGCAAGGCAGAAAAACTAAATCTGAGACTCACATATTAACTCAGAGACCTTGGACTGAGAATAAAATTATCATTGCTCAATAGCACACTGTGGCTTTCAGGGTGTGAGAAATTTAAGAGTATAAGAAACGTAAGGCATAGGGGGGCCTGGGTAGCTCAGCGGGTTAAGGCCTCTGCCTTCGGCTCAGGTCATGATCCCAGTGTTCTGGGATGGAGCCCCTCATTGTAAGGCATAAGAAATATAACATATAAGAGATAAAGTTTCTTGCTGGAGGAAGAAACTCTCAATCTAAACTTCCAACTTTGCCACAGATTAATTATGACCAACTTTGAATTTACAATCAAAAAAATCAAACAACACAAGGAAGTAAAATATCAGAAGAAATGACAAAAAACAAACTACCAACAACTTCAGATGCTGGAATCATAATATAGAATAACTATTTATGAAACATTTATGGAAATAAATATTGAATGTCAAAAAATAAGTATAAGAAGTATTTTTGAAAAAGAATGAAAAATATGATTTGAAATAACACTTAGAAGCCTTTTACAGCAGATTAGAAGTGAGATGGAAGAAGAAAAATACTACAAGAAGTTCAGGGCAGAGGAAGGTGGTTTAAAATAATAGCTAATGAGAATCCCAAAGAAAAGAATAAAAGAATGATACAAAAAAAATGTTTGAAATAAGAGCTGAAGCTTCAATATCTAATGCAGATATGGTACTAATTTGGAGCAGCCCTTCCACTGAAGACAATTTTTTAAAAAATTAATTAAGTTAGCCATCAGGGAAATACAAATCGAAACCACAATGAGATATGCCCTTACACCAGTTAGCATAGCCAAAATTAACAAGATGGGAAACAAGTATTGGGGAGGTTGTGGAGAAGGGGAAACCCTCTTGCACTGTTGGTGGGAATGCAAGCTGGTACAGCCACCCTGGAAAACAGTAGGCAGGTTCCTCAAAACCTTCAAAATAGAATTATCCTACAACCCAATGATTGCACTACTACATATTTACCCCAAAGATACAGATGTAGTAAAAAGAAGGGGCACATGCACCCCAATATTCATAGCAGCAATGCCCACAATAGCCAAACTGTGGAAGAAGCTGAGATGTCCTTCAACAGATGAATGGATAAAAAAAGATGTGGTTCATATATACAATGGAATATTACTCAGCCATCAGTAAGCATGAATAGCCTCCATTTGCATCAACATGGAGGAGATTACAACTGAAGGGGATTACACTAAGTGAAATAAGCCAAGCAGAGAAAGACAATTACCATACAGTTTCACTCATATGTGGAACATAAGGAATAGAGCAGAGGACCATAGAGGAAGGGAGGAAAACTGAATGGGAAGAAATCAAAGAGGGAGACAAACCATGAGAGACTCTGGACTCGAGGAAACAAACTGATTGCAGAAGGAGGAGGGTGGGGGGAATCAGGTGACTGGGTGATGAGTATTAAGGAGACCACATACTGGGTTGAGAACTGGCTGTTGTATGCAACCAGTGAATTGCTGTACACTACAACACAAACTTATGATGTGCTATGTGTTGGCTACCTGAACAGAGTGAAAAATTTTTAAAAATTAAGTATGGTTAGAAAGAACTTCTAAATAATATCTAGCAGTTAACCAGAGAGCAAGAAAATACTGAAATGAGATACAACAGAAGCCATGCATCCAGATAAGTGAGTCAAATAATGTGGTCCACTTGTATGCTGTGAGAGTTTGCAGATCCACCAAGGTATCTGAGAGACTGAGATGCATTTTGGATCCATGACTTTGGGTTCCTCTGAGGCAAGCCATGCAAATAGCAAATAATGAAAGAGAGAAAGACAAGAAAGGATCAGAGAAACTCTTCAGAAACAATCACAAAACAAATAATAAACTGATGATAAATATATAATTATCAGTAACTAACTTGAGTGTAAGTGAACTAAATACTCCAATCAAATAACATAGGGTGAAAGAATGGATAAAAAATAAGACCACAAACATACTGCCTACCAGAGACTCATTTTAGACCTAAAGACACTATCAGATTCAAAGTGAAGGGATGAAGAACCATTTATCATGCAAATGGATGTCCGAAGAAAGCTGGAGTAGCAATAATTACAGCAAACAAAGTAGACTCTAAAACAGAGATTGTAACAAGAGACAAGAAGAGTATTATATCATAATAAAGGGAACAATCCAGCAAGCAGAGATACCAATTATAAATATTTATGCCCCAACATGTGAGTACCCAAATACATGAAATAGCTAAATAGCTAATAACAAGCATAAAGGAACTAATCAATAATAATACAGTTACAGTAGGGGACTTTCACTCCTCTATGTACATCAATGGACAGATCATCTAAACAACAAATCAACAAGGAAACCACCACAAAACAAGCCTGAATAAGTGTGAAAGAACAAAGTCATATGGTGCTTCTTTTCTGACCAGAAGCAATCACAAGAAAAAATCTGGAAAGAACACAAATAGGTGGAGGTTAAATAACATGCTACTAAATAACGAATGGGTCAACCAAGAAATAAAAGAGAAAATATGTATGGAAATAAATGAAAATAAAAACATAATCATCCAAAAGCTTTGGGATGCAGCCAAAACAGTTCTAAGGAAGATTCCCTAAGGAAGGTTATAGCAATACAGGCCTAGCTCAAGAATCAAAAAAATCTTTTCAAATAAATAACCTAATCTTATACCTATAGGAAATAGAGAAAGAGCAAAAACAAAACCCAAAACCAGCAGAAGGAAAGAAATAATAAATATAAGAGCAGAAATAAATGATAGAGAATCTAAAAATACAATAGAAAAGATTAGTCAAACTAGGAGCTTGCTCTTCAGGGGAAAAAAAAAATCAGTGAAATGGATCATCTCTAGCAGGAATAATCAAGGGGAAAACCCTCTTAATTACACAGAATTGATTGTTACCAGAGGGGAGGTGGGTAAGGGTTGAGTTAAATAGGTAATGGTGATTAAGCAGTGCTCTTGTCCTGATGAGCACTGGGTCATGTATAGAAGTATTAAATCACTATATTGTACATCTGAAACTAATATAAAACTGTATGTTATTAACTGAAATTAAAGTTTAAAAGAAAGGAAAGGGAAAGGGCTCAAATAAAATCCCAAATGAAAAAGGAGAAATAACAACACTACAGAAATACCATTATAAAAGTATTATAAAAAGTATAATATGCCAACAAATTAAACAACCTATAAAAAATGGATAAATTCCTAGAAATATATAAGCTGCCAAAACTGAAACCAGAAGAAACAGAAATTATGAACAGACCAATAATCAGCCAAGAAATTGAATCCATAATCAACTTCCAAAAAAAATCAGAAGTCCTGGACCAGGGGACATCACAGGCAAATTCTACCTAACATTTAAAGAAAAGCTGATACCTAATCTTCTCAAAGAATTCCAAAAAATAGAAGAGGAAGGAAAACCTCCAAATTCATTCTATAAGGCCAGCATTACCCTGATATCAAAACCAGATAAAGACACCACTAAAAAAAAGAATACTATAGGCCAATATCCCTGATAAATAGAGATACAAAAATCTTCAAAAAAATTACTAGCAAACCAAATCCAACAATACATTAAAAAAAAAAAAAAAGATCATTTACCACGATTAAGCGGGATTTATTCCTGGGTTGCAAGGGTGACTCAATATTCGCAAATCAAGCTACATCAGTAAGAGAAAGAATAAGAACCATATGACCTTTTCAATAGATTCCCAAAAAGCATATGAAAAAGTGCAACATCATCCATGATAAAACTATCAAGTAAGTAGATTTAAAGGGCACATTCCTCAACATAATAAAGGCCATCTATGAAAAACCTACAACTAACATCATCCTTAATGGTGAAGAAAAAAAAAAAAACCAACACTGAGAGCTTTTCCCCTAAGATCAGGAACACAACAAGAATGTCTACTCTCTCCACTTCTATTTAACATAGTACTGGAAGTCCTAGTTACAGGAATAAGACAACAAAAGGAACTAAAAGGCATCCAAATGGGTAAGGAAGAAATACTACTATCACTATTTGCAGATGACATGATACTATATAAAGAAAACACAAAAGACTGCACAAAAAAATTGCTAAAACTGATACACAAATTCAGTAAAGACTCAGAATACAAAAATCAATCTATAGAAATCTGTTGCAGTTCTACACACCAATAATGAAAGCAGCAGAAAGAAAAGTTAAGAAAAAAAGTCCACTCAAAATTGAACCAAAAATAATAAGCTATCTAGGAATAAACATTAACCAAAGAGGTAGAAGACTTTTATTCTGAAAACTGTAAAACAGTGATGACAGAAACTGAAGAAAACACAAAGAAGTGGTAAGACATTCCATGCTCGTGAATTGGAATAGCAAGTATCATTAAAATGTCTATACCATCCAAAGCAACCTACAAATTCCAATATAATCCCTATCAAAATACCACTACACTTTTCACAGAACCAGAACAAACAATCCTAAATTTTGTATCAAACTACAAAAGACCTCAAATAGCCACAGCAACCTTGAAAAAGAAAGTTCTTCAAATAAAAAAAAAGCTTGAAATACCTAAGATATTTATAAAATATAAGTCATAAAATACAGACAAATCTCAACAAATCTCAAAGAAGAAGTATCAAATTCAATGTGGTTAAATTGTAATTAAATTACAAATCAATAGTAAAAAATATAAACAAAAAGTCACTTACATTTGTAACTTTTTAAACACACTTCCAACTAGTGCATAGGCCAAAAGAAAGAGAAAAATAACCATTAAAATATACTTAGAGCTGAACTGTAATCAATAAAGGATAGGTTAAAACCAATAAAATTAAGTGATATTAATGTGGAGGAAAAATTTGTGTCATATTAGAAAAGATGGATGACAAAAAAAAATGAGTGTATTCTATGTCTTATGTAAGAAGGCAAAAAAAGTAACACCAAAATTAATTCAAAGATTATAAAGATAAGAGCTCCTAGGGCAAGAAAAACAAAGAAAAATAAACTATTGGGACTACAACAAAATAAAAAGCTTTCACAGAGTGAAGAAAATCAACAAAATCAAAATGCAACCTAATGAATGGGAGAAGATATCTGAAAATGATACATCAAATAAGGGGTTCATACACAAAATATACCAAGAGCTTACACAGACCAACACCAAAAAAATAATAATAAAATGATTAAAAATGGTCAGATAACATGAATAGACATTTTTCTGAAGAAGACATACAGGGGGTGAACACACACAGATGCTCAACATCACTCATCAGAGAAATGCAAAACCACAAAGGGCTATCCCCTTAAACTTGTCAAAATGGCTAAAATCAAGAAAACAAGATAACAACAAATGTTGGTGAGAATGTGGAGAAAAAGGAACACTCAAATACTCTTGGTTGGAATGTAAATCAGTACAGCCACTATGGAAAACAGTATGAAGATTCCTCAAAAAATTGAAAATCAAAATAACTTGTGATCCAGGAGTTCCGCTATTCACTATTTATTTGAAGAAAATAGAAACACTAATTCAAAAAGATATATCTACCCTATGTTTACTGCTGCATTATTTGCCATAGCAAAGCTATGGAAGCAAACTACATGTCCATCAATAGATAACTGGACACAAAAGATGAGGTATATATAAGTAGAATATTATATAGCCATAAAAAAGGATAAGATCTGCCATTTTCAACAACATGGATGGACCTAGAGGGCATTAGGCTAAATGAACTAAATCAGAGAAAGACCAAAACTGTATGATTTCAATTTTATGTAGAATAAAAAACTGAAAAACAAACAAAAAGTAGAATTAGACCCACAAAAACAGACAAAACCAGGATGACTACAAGGGGGAAGAGTTGGGAAGATGGGCAAAATAAGAGAAATGAGATTAAAAGATACAAACTTCTCATTACAAAGTAAGTCATGGGGATGAAAAGTAAAGCATAGGGAATACAGTCAATAATATTCTAATAATGTATGGTGATAGGTGGTAAATATACTTCATGTGGTGATCACTGAACAATGTATTAAATTGTTAAATCACTAAATTTACACTTGAAACTAATTTAACATTGTATGTCAACTATCCTAATTTTAAAAATCCAAAATATACATATTACTTAAAATTCAAAAATTAAACAAAACAGCTAGATATGAGATTGATATATAAAATCTGTTGTATTCCTGTGGGTCAGCAATCAAATATTGTAACTACCATTATTTTTTTAACTAATATTTCAAGGGCACCTGGCTGGCTCAGTTACTTAAATGTCTGCCTTTGGTTTGGGTCATGATCTCAGGGTTCTGGGATCAAGCCCAGCATTGAGCTCCCTGCTCAACAGGAAGCCTGCTTCTCCTTCTCCCTGTGCCTGCCGCTCCCCCAGCTTGTGCTCTCTCCTCTATCTCTCTGTCAAATAAACAAATTTTTTTAAAAACCTGAATTTTATAAAAATATCAATTTCCTATGAGTTTATTTATACACCCAGTACAGTTTCAATGGATTATGAAGTTCTTTGACAACAGGTAAGACTTCACTTGAGAAAGAATAAAGTAGTTACTGAGGAGCATGGGTAAGCAAGAAATATCAATTCTGTACTTAGTTATCAAGACCTAAACTAAAGCCACAGTAACTGAAAGAAAATGATACAGGCACAATTGATTAGCCAAGAAAACTGTATATAGAGGCAAAATATGGATATTTGCATCTGAAGAAAACAAGATAGGCTACAGAGATGGCATTGTGAATCATTTTGGAAAGGAAGGGCTAATTCTCTAAATCATGCTGGATAAAAGTTCTGCATAGTGGAGGAAAACACATAAGTGTGTTCCTTTCTTACTCCACACACAAAAACAAATTCCAAAATCAACTTAAGGCTTGATGTAAAAGGCAAAATTTAAAAGCTTCTCAAAGAAAATACGCATGTATTTGTAAAGTCAAAGTGAAAAATTGTTTCAATAAATACCCTAAAAGCATCAGTTGTGTAAGAAATGTGTACGTATAAACTTGGGTACATTAAAATTCAAATTTCCTTCATCAAGAGACAACCAAAAAGAATAGGAAAAATCAAACCACAAACTGAGAAAAGGTATTTGCAACAAAAATCATGAGTCATTATATCTAAAGAGTTTCTACAAATCAATGATAAAAAACAAACAATACAATGGAGAAATAGGCAGAAGTTATTAACTGGTATCCCATTAAAGAAGAAAATGTCATATAAATATACAATAATTGACCTCATTAATAACCAAGAAAAGCATTAAAATGTAACATTTTATACCCACGAGATGAGGAAAGGTTGATAATATTGACAAAATCAAGGGTTGACAAGTGCTTAATTATCTCTTAAATACTGCTGACAACAGTACAAATTGATACAACTGCTTTAGAAAAATAATTTGGCAATACTTTTAAAGATGAACTTTTTAATATATTCTGTGATTAGCAATCATACCACCAGTTATATTCATTCAGAAACTCTTGCCCACATTCATCCCATGGTAGGTACGAAGATGGTCACAGCAGCATTTTTTGTTTTTTTCTGTTTGTTTTGGGGTTGTTGTTGTTGTTGTTTTTTAATGATCAGTAAAAATTTTAATTCACCATTATAATGAGAATTCCAAGAAATATATGAAGCATTTTGGTGTTGAAAAATTCTGATCCAAACATTGTCCAAACATAACCCCCTCCCTTATATTTTTGTCCCAGCATACAGAATACAGTAATAGTTCACAACTCTAAATTATGCAAAAGCTAGTGTTCTTTTGAAGTTTGTGCGCATCTAATAGGCAGTCTTAATAGGAGAGGAGGAATTCTTTCCCTTCAGTCAAGATGCAATCACTCTATGATTTTGCATTTCCTTGCTTTCCACGGAAAAAGATTTGCATCTTTTTGCATCTAATAGACAGTCTTAATAAAGAAGCTTTATCTGATAGCATCATGCCATGTAAACATAAGGAGGAGACTAACAGGCTCACCAATCATGGAGCAAATTTTTTTCCACGGAAAGCAAGGAAATGCAAAATCATAGAATAATTGCATCTTGACTGAAGGGAAAAAATTCCTTCCCTCCTATCAATTCCAGGAAGTTAGATTAAGACCCCTAATCCCATGAGGTATAAATACCTTCAAATGCTTGAATACCTTTTTTATTTTTTTTTTAACCGGAGTTTCCCTCTGGATGAGCTGCATTGTTCTTAACAGCAAAAATCTACATCCAACTCAAATGACCACTGCCAGGAAAAAGAATAAATCATTTGCTTTATACTTATACAATCTATTATACAGCAGTAAGAATGAATGAACTCCAGTTATACACATCCAAAACAAAGTAATAGATTTTAAAAATGAGACTCACAAGCTGGTCCGAGTGCAGTGGTGTTTACAAAAATGAGACTCACAGTATATCACATACAATATGTGATACCTTTTTTAAAAAAATAACACAACCCACTTCAAGGATGGAAAAACAGTCGTAGGAAAAAAAAAGTCATAGAAAAAAAAATCCCAACACACACCTGAAGTCTTTTGTGTCTCTAATCAGAATTACTGGAATCAACTGTGTGCAGAAAACCTAATGTAAGTAACTGTAATTCTCTTGGTTGGTTAAGCAAACCTTTAGTGTGAGCCAATTAGTGCACTGAAGGAAAAACTTTCTGAATAACACTGTCAGTCTCTTGCACTGTAACCTTTGCTTACCCAAAGTGAATACTTTAAATAGAGCTACAATCAAAACCATATACAGACTACAAAATTAAAAGAACTACAAAAGTCTTGACTTTCCCATCCTCTAAACAACTCAGTGAAACTTTAAGCAAAATGTGTCCAGAACCATCCACCACTCGTGACTGTCGACCCAAAAAAAAAGACCATAAAAAAAGTTCAAACCACCACAGTCTCTCAATTGAATCCCAGCAATAGCCCAGAAACTGCTCTCCTCAGGTTGACCCTGGACAACCTCTCCCCCATTCTAAGGCTCTTCTCAAAGTAACAGAGACAGTGGTCATCTGAAAGTGTAATTTATACCCAATCAATCTTACCATCCCCCTCCCTTCTCCTCCCAATGGCTTCTCATCTCACAGAGTTAAACGCTATCCTGTAGAGGCATGGCCCCAGGCTACTTCTCCAACTTCACCTTCTAACAATCTTCCAACCACACTAGTCCTTTTGCAACTCTTAGTATCTGCAAAGCAGACACCCACCTCAGGACCTCAGCATCTATTTCTTTTTTTTTTTTAATAATTTTTTTATTTTTTATAAACATATATTTTTATCCCCAGGGGAACAGGTCTGTGAATCGCCAGGTTTACACACTTCACAGCACTCACCAAAGTACATACCCTCCCCAATGTCCATAACCCCACCCCCCTTCTCCAAACCCCCCTCTCGCCAGCAACCCTCAGTTTGTTTTGTGAGATTAAGAGTCACTTATGGTTTGTCTCCCTCCCAATCCATCTTGTTTCATTTATCTTCTCCTACCCACTTAAGCCCCCATGTTGCATCACCACTTCCTCATATCAGGGAAATCATATGATAGTTGTCTTTCTCTGCTTGACTTATTTCACTAAGCATGATACGCTCTAGTTCCATCCATGTTGTCGCAAATGGCAAGATTTCATTTCTTTTGATGGCTGCATAGTATTCCATTGTGTATATATACCACCTCTTCTTTATCCATTCATCTGTTGATGGACATCTAGGTTCTCTCCATAGTTTGGCTATTGTGGACATTGCTGCTATAAACATTCGGGTGCACGTGTCCCTTTGGATCACTACGTTTGTATCTTTAGGGTAAATATCCAGTAGTGCAATGGCTGGGTCATAGGGCAGTTCTATTTTCAACATTTTGAGGAACCTCCATGCTGTTTTCCAGAGTGGTTGCACCAGCTTGCATTCCCACCAACAGTGTAGGAGGGTTCCCCTTTCTCTGCATCCTCGCCAGCATCTGTCATTTCCTGACTTGTTGATTTTAGCCATTCTGACTGGTCTGAGGTGATATCTCATTGTGGTTTTGATTTGTATTTCCCTGATGCCTAGTGATATGGAGCACTTTTTCATGCGTCTGTTGGCCATCTGGATGTCTTCTTTGCAGAAATGTCTGTTCATGTCCTCTGCCCATTTCTTGATTGGATTGTTTGTTCTTTGGGTGTTGAGTTTGTTAAGTTCTTTATAGATTTTTGACACTAGTCCTTTATCTGATATGTCGTTTGCAAATATCTTCTCCCATTCTGTCAGTTGTCTTTTGATTTTGTTAACTGTTTCCTTTGCTGTGCAAAAGCTTTTGATCTTGATGAAATCCCAATAGTTCATTTTTGTCCTTGCTTCCCTTGCCTTTGGCGATGTTCCTAGGAAGATGTTGCTGCGGCTGAGGTCGAAGAGGTTGCTGCCTGTGTTCTCCTCAAGGATTTTGATGGATTCCTTTCTCACATTGAAGTCCTTCATCCATTTTGAGTCTATTTTTGTGTGTGGTGTAAGGAAATGGTCCAATTTCATTTTTCTGCATGTGGCTGTCTAATTTTCCCAACACCATTTATTGAAGAGGCTGTCTTTTTTCCATTGGACATTCTTTCCTGCTTTGTCGAAGATTAGTTGACCATAGAGTTGAGGGTCTATTTCTGGGCTCTCTATTCTGTTCCATTGATCTATGTGTCTGTTTTTGTGCCAATACCATGCTGTCTTGATGATGACAGCTTTGTAATAGAGCTTGAAGTCCGGAATTGTGATGCCACCAACTTTGGCTTTCTTTTTCAATATTCCTTTGGCGATTCAAGGTCTTTTCTGGTTCCATATAAATTTTAGGACTATTTGTTCCATTTCTTTGAAAAAGATGGATGGTACTTTGATAGGAATTGCATTAAATGTGTAGATTGCTTTAGGTAGCATAGACATTTTCACAATATTTATTCTTCCAATCCAGGAGCATGGAACATTTTTCCATTTCTTTGTGTCTTCCTCAATTTCTTTCATGAGTACTTTATAGTTAGAATTCTGAGTATAGATTCTGTGCCTCTTTGGTTAGGTTTATTCCTAGGTATCTTATGGTTTGGGGTACAATTGTAAATGGGATTGACTCCTTAATTTCTCTTTCTTCTTTCTTGTTGTTGGTGTAGAGAAATGCAACTGATTTCTGTGCATTAATTTTATATCCTGACACTTTACTGAAGTCCTGTACAAGTTCTAGCAGTTTTGGAGTGGAGTCTTTTGGGTTTTCCACATATAGTATCATATCATCTGTGAAGAGTGATAGTTTGACTTCTTCTTTGCCGATTTGGATGCCTTTAATTTCTTTTTGTTGTCTGATTGCTGAGGCTAGGACTTCTAGTACTATGTTGAATAGCAGTGGTGATAATGGATATCCCTGCCGTATTCCTGACCTTAGCGGAAAAGCTTTCAGTTTTTCTCCATTGAGAATGATATTTGCGGTGGGTTTTTCATAGATGGCTTTGATGATATTGAGGTATGCGCCCTCTATCCCTACACTTTGAAGAGTTTTGATCAGGAAGGGATGCTGTACTTTGTCAAATGCTTTTTCAGCATCTATTGAGAGTATCATATGGTTCTTGTTCTTTCTTTTATTGATGTGTTGTATCACATTGACTGATTTGCGGATGTTGAACCAACCTTGCAGCCCTGGAATAAATCCCACTAGGTCGTGGTGAATAATCCTTTTAATGTACTGTTGAATCCTATTGGCTAGTATTTTGGTGAGAATTTTTGCATCTGTGTTCATCAAGGATATTGGTCTATAGCTCTCTTTTTTGATGGGATCCTTGTCTGGTTTGGGGATCAAGGTGATGTTGGCCTCATAAAATGAGTTTGGAAGTTTTTCTTCCGTTTCTATTTTTTGTTAGGTTTATTCCCAGGTATCTTATGGTTCTTGGTGCTATAGTAAATGGAATCGATTCTCTAATTTCCCTTTCTGTATTTTCATTGTTAGTGTATAAGAAAGCCACTGATTTTGGGGAACAGTTTCAGGAGAATAGGAATTAGTTCTTCTTTAAATGTTTGGTAGAATTCCCCTGGGAAGCCGTCTGGCCCTGGGCTTTTGTTTGTTTGGAGATTTTTAATGACTGTTTCAATCTCCTTACTGGTTATGGGTCTGTTCAGGCTTTCTATTTCTTCCTGGTTCAGTTGTGGTAGTTTATATGTTTCTAGGAATGCATCCATTTTTTCCAGATTGTCAAATTTGTTGGTGTAGAGTTGCTCATAGTATGTTCTTATAATAGTTTGTATTTCTTTGGTGTTAGTTGTGATCTCTCCGCTTTCATTCATGATTTTATTTATTTGGGTCCTTTCTCTTTTCTTTTTGATAAGTCTGGCCAGGGGTTTATCAATTTTATTAATTCTTTCAAAGAACCAGCTCCTAGTTTCGTTGATTTGTTCTATTGTTTTTTTTGGTTTCTATTTCATTGATTTCTGCTCTGATCTTTATGATTTCTCTTCTCCTGCTGGGCTTAGGGTTTCTTTTTTTTTTTTTTTAAGATTTCATTTATTTATTTGACAGAGAGAGATTACAAGTAGGCAGAGAGGCAGGCAGAGAGAGAAGGAGGAGGAAGCAGGCTCCCCGCTGAGCAGAGAGCCTGATGCGAGACTCGATTCCAGGACCCCGAGATCATGACCTGAGCCGAAGGCAGCGGCTTAACCCACTGAGCCACCCAGGCGCCCTTAGGGTTTCTTTCCTGTTCTTTCTCCAGCTCCTTTAGGTGTAGGGTTAGGTTATGAACCTGAGACCTTTCTTGTTTCTTGAGAAAGGCTTGTACCGCTATATATTTTCCTCTCAGGACTGCCTTTGTTGTGTCCCACAGATTTTGAACTGTTGTGTTTTCATTATCATTTGTTTCCATGATTTTTTTCAGTTCTTTTTTAATTTCCCTGTTGACCTATTCATTCTTTAGAAGGATGCTGTTTAGTCTCCATGTATTTGGGTTCTTTCCAAACTTCCTCTTGTGGTTGAGTTCTAGCTTCAGAGCATTGTGGTCTGAAAATATGCAGGGAATGATCCCAATCTTTTGATAACGGTTGAGTCCTGATTTAGGACCGAGGATGTGATCCATTCTGGAGAATGTTCCATGTGCACTAGAGAAGAATGTATATTCTGTTGCTTTGGGATGAAATGTTCTGAATATATCTGTGATGTCCATCTGGTCCAGTGTGTCATTTAAGGCCTTTATTTCCTTGTTGATCTTTTGCTTGGATGATCTGTCCATTTCAGTGAGGGGAGTGTTAAAGTCCCCTACTATTATTGTATTATTGTTGATGTGTTTCTTTGATTTTGTTATTAATTGGTTTATATAGTTGGCTGCTCCCACGTTGGGGACATAGATATTTAAAATTGTTAGATCTTCGTGTTGGACAGACCCTTTGAGTATGATATAGTGTCCTTCCTCATCTCTTATTATAGTCTTTGGCTTAAAATCTAATTGATCTGATATAAGGATTGCCACTCCTGCTTTCTTCTGATGTCCATTAGCATGGTAAATTGTTTTCCACACCCTCACTTTAAATCTGGAGGTGTCTTCGGTTTAAAATGAGTTTCTTGGAGGCAACATATACATGGGTTTTGGTTTTTTATCCATTCTGATACCCTGTGTCTTTTGATTGGGGCATTTAGCCCATTAACATTCAGGGTAACTATTGAGAGATATGAATTTAGTGCCATTGTATTGCCTGTAACGTGACTGCTACTGTATATTGTCTCTGTTCCTTACTGATCTACAACTTGTAGGCTCTCTCTTTGCTTAGAGGACCCCTTTCAATATTTTCTGTAGAGCTGGTTTGGTGTTTGCAAATTCTTTCAGTTTTTGTTTGTCCTGGAAGCTTTTAATCTCTCCTTCTATTTTCAATGATAACCTAGCTGGATATAGTATTCTTGGCTGCATGTTTTTCTCGTTTAGTGCTCTGAATATATCATGCCAGCTCTTTCTGGCCTGCCAGGTCTCTGTGGATAAGTCAGCTGCCAATCTAATATTTTTACCATTGTGTGTTACAGACTTCTTTTCCCGGGCTGCTTTCAGGATTTTCTCTTTGTCACTAAGACTTGTAAATTTTACTATTAGGTGATGGGGTGTGGGCCTATTCTTATTGATTTTGAGGGGCATTCTCTGAACCTCCTGAATTTTGATGCTCGTTCCCTTTGCCATATTGGGGAAATTCTCCCCAATAATTCTCTCCAGTATACCTTCTGCTCCCCTCTCTCTTTCTTCTTCTTCTGGAATCCCAATTATTCTAATGTTGTTTCGTCTTATGGTGTCACTTAGCTCTCAAATTCTCCCTCGTAGTCCAGTAGCTGTTTGTCCCTCTTTTGCTCAGCTTCTTTATTCTCTGTCATTTGGTCTTCTATATCGCTAATTCTTTCTTCTACCTCATTTATCCTAGCAGTGAGAGCCTCCATTTTTTATTGCACCTCATTAATAGCTATTTTGATTTCAACTTGGTTAGATTTTAGTTCTTTTATTTCTCCAGAAAGGGCTTTTATATCTCCCGAGAGGGTTTCTCTAATATCTTCCATGCCTTTTTCGAGCCCAGCTAGAACCCTGAGAATTGTCATTCTGAACTCTAGATCTGACATATTACCAATGTCTGTATTGATTAGGTCCCTCGCCTTTGGTACTGCCTCTTGTTCTTTTTTTTGTGGTGAATTTTTCCGCCTTGTCATTTTGTCCAGATAAGAGTATATGAAGGAGCAAGTAAAATACTAAAAGGGTGGCAACAACCCCAGGAAAATATGCTTTAACCAAATCAGAAGAGATCCCAAATCGTGAGGGGGGAGAAAAGGGATAAAAAGAGGTTCAAAAAGAAAGAAAGGAAAAAAAAAAAAAGAAAGAAAGAAAGAAAAGAATTTTAAAAAGAAAACGAATAAAGAAAAATATAAAAAAGAAAAATATATATATATTAGATAAACTAGTTAAAAAACGTTAAAAAGGAAAATGTTAAAAGTTAAAAAAAAATTTAGCAAAAGAAGAAAAAAAATGAAAAAGAAAAAAATTACTTTAACTGCAAGACTAAAAAATCACAGGGAGAAAGCCATGAGTTCCGTGCTTTGCTTTCTCCTCCTCTGGAATTCTGCTGCTCTCCTTGGTATTGAAACCGCACTCCTTGGTAGGTGAACTTGGTCTTGGCTGGATTTTTTGTTGATCTTCTGGGGGAGGGGCCTGGTGTAGTGATTCTCAAGTGTCTTTGGCCCAGGCGGAATTGCACCGCCCTTACCAGGGGCCGGGCTGAGTGATCCACTCGGGTTTGCTTTCAGGAGCTTTTGTTCCCTGAGTGCTTTCCGTAGAGTTCCGGAGGACGGGAATACATATGGCGGCCTCCTGGTCTCCAGCCCGGAGGAGCCGAGAGCCCCGGCCCCACTCTTCAGTGCGCCCTCAGAGAACAGCTCCCAGTAACTCCCGTTCTGCCTGACCTCTGGCCGTGCTCCGAGCTCACCGAGCCTGCGGCTGGTTCAAGGTACCCCCAAGCTGCGAGCTTACTGTCGGCTCTGTCTCTGTAGCCGGCATTCCCGTTCCAATACCCGCAAGCTCTGCAACACTCAGACACCCCTGATCCTTATGTGACCGTGTGGGACCTGAGGCCACGTTGACCCCGCGTGGGCTTCACCCCGGTTTAGCCTCTGGAGTGATGCCCCTCAGCGGAACAGACTTTTAAAAGTCCTGATTTTGTGCTCTGTTGTTCCGCCACTTGCCGGGAGCCAGCCCCTCCCCCGGGGGTCTATCTTCCCGTCGCTTTGGATTCACTTCTCCGCCAGTCCTACCTTTCAGAAAGTGGTTGTTTTTCTGTTTCTAGAATTGCTGTTCTTCATCTCTTCGATCTGCTGATGGATTTGCAGGTGTTTGCAATCTTTAGATAAGCTATCTAGCTGATCTCCTGCTAGATGAAGTAGTCTCAGCCTGCTATTTGTCCGCCATCTTGACTCCTCCCCACTCAGCATCTATTTCTAAAGAGCTCATTAAATAAATATGGGTCCTAGATGAACAAATGACAAAGAGGTGCCCTGACCTAATGTTTCTGATTTACCCAAGTCTATGATGCAATAAAACCATTCTATCAGCCCTGATGTGGAGAAATTGGTGTTTGTCCCTCTGAAAAAGTTTTGGATATATTTTACACATGGCTTGGAAGCCATTTACACATTGTGTTTTATACAGAAGTGTCTAATTGCCCAAATTATACTGCCTCTATAACGTCATCAGGCAATCTACAGAGGTTCTACTAAGCACATGTGTATCATCCTCTCCTATCTCACTCATAACCTACCCATACTTACTCCCCCATAAGGGGGTGTTTTCTTTATTAAATATTCTTCCTCAGGAACTATGAAGTATTTTCAAGAAATGTATTCTTAATGGGATTTTGAATGATCACCTCAACTTGGAGAAATAACCCCTTTATCACAGCCAGCTCCTCCTGTTCTTTCAGGAAGACCTATGATCTCTGGCTATTAACTGAGCATTTTATGGGCAGAAAATGGAAATGGAATACAGGAGAACCATAATTTTAGTCATGATCTGGGTTCTCAATTAAAGTGATATTTAAAAGCAGTAAAATCTCCTACCCCAGCCCACAGGTACAAAGGTTGCAGAATAATTAGAATTCCTGTCCAGAAAGTACGATAAAGGATGCTTTAGCCCCCACTGCTTGTAGCACATACAGAAACTCAAGAGAAAACCAGAAAAGGAAGAAGGAAGGCAGCTTGAAAATTTGCTTTGCCTATACTGGCTAGAATTTATTCCTGGTCTCAGAGGAGTAAAAAATCAGTGTGCTCCAATCTAATCTAGCAGAACCGCTAGGTCAACCGGGCCTTGATGGCCTTGGCTCCACGTGGCTGCTCACACAGACGGTGGAACTCAAGAACAGCTTCTAACACCTGCTCCCTTGGCCCAGGAGCTCTGAAAGAACAGGACTGTGATTGGGATCAAGGTCTTCCAAGTATCAAGAAGCAATTCTACAGTAGAAAGGCCATACTTTATGAGGAGAGGAGAGGAGTGTGGTAGTCTGATGTGCCTGCCTATATTTGTCTTCTAGCCCAAAGGCAGTTCTGTTCAACTCCTTTGTACTTTCAAGGGGCATCTTGACATTTCATCACTACTTGTGATGAAAGTTTTTTCTTAAGGTTTTTTTCTTAAGGACGAATGAGGAATACCCAGTCCTGACCACTGATGTGTAGACCCTGTCTGCCTTTAGGAATGCAGAAGCAGAGGAAGCCATTCAACAGGCAAGCCTGGGACAGGCAACATCCAGATGCCAACTGTGTGATCATGTTAATTACAATAATTACAATTATGGGAACTTAATATGTGCCAGGTGCTTTGCTCAATTCTTTACAGTAATCATGTAAATTTGACCCTCATAAAAATTGTATGTGATAAATACTGCTGTATTACATTAGCAACCTCACTTAATAGATGAGGAAATAAAGGTATAGAGAAGTTAATAAATTCTGCACTGCTTCCTCAAGAAGACACCAAATATTCTTGCTTCACCCTTTAAAAATGGCTCTTTTAGGGACGTCTGGGTGGCTCAGTGGATTAAAGCCTCTGCCTTTGGCTCAGGTTGTGATCTTAGGGTCCTGGGATTGAGCCCCGCATCAGGCTCTCCACTCGGCGGGGAGCCTGCTTCCCTTCCTCTCTCTCTCTCTGCCTCTCTCCCTACTTGTGATCTCTGTCAAATAAATAAAATCTTTTTAAAAATGGCTCTTTTATAATGCTTTTCAAGATTATGACATTAAATAAATCCTTCAAATTGAAAACCTCTATTAATTACAGGTCCTAACTGCAGAGCATAACACATCATCAGCCACTGAAACCCTAACACCAATTGTTTCTGTCTGATTAGGATGAATGGATGAGCTGTTCTCTCTGAACTCAGCTGGGCTTCATGAACAGTCAGTGAGCAAACTGAAGACAGTGGATCAAGAAGTGTATCCCCAGATTGGGAAGAAATGGCACATAATGCCTAGGGCAATGGGAACTGGGTGACTAGGAAACAGGAAAAGAAAAAGTCTCCCATTTTAAGAAAAAGAACTCTTGTGCACAGCTGGTGAGAATGGAAACTGGTGTACCTCTGTGGAAAAGAGTATGGATGATCCTCAAAAGCTTAAAAAATAGAAATACCTTGTGATCCAGGAATTCCACTACTGGTATTTATGCAAAGAAAATGAGAACACCAATTTGAAAAGATATATATACACATCTATGTTTATTGCTGCATTATTTACAATCATCAAGATATAGAAGCAACATACAAATCACCAATACACAAACGGATAATAAAGATAGTGTATGTATGTGTGTGCATCTGCAACAGACTATTACACAGCCATAACAAAGGATGAGATGGTGCCACTTGAACACCATGGATGGACCTGGCGTGTATTATGCTAAGTGAAGTAAGTCAGACTGAGAGGAACACCACACGATTTCACTTACATGCAGTGATACAGAAGGACACTACATAATCCTTAAAGGGACTATCCACCAAGATGATCTAACAATTGTAAATATCTATGCTCCCAATATGGGAGCAGCCAATTACTTAAGAAAACTGTTAATCAAGATAAAGAGTCATATTGATATGAATACACTAATCGTAGGAGATCTTAACACGCCTCTTTCAGAATTAGACAGATCATCGAAGCAGAAAATCAATAAAGAAACAAGAGCATTGAATGACACATTGGACCAGATGGACCTCATAGATATATACAGAACATTCCACCCTAAAACAGCAGAATACTCATTCTTCTCAAGTGCACACGGAACCTTCTCCAGAATAGACCACATACTGGGTCACAAATCAGGACTCAGCCGATACCAAAAGACTGAGATTATTCCCTGCATATTGTCAGATCACAATGCTTTGAAACTGGAGCTCAATCATAAGGAAAAGTTCCGAAGGAACTCAAACACCTGGAAGCTAAAGACCACCTTGCTTAAGAATGCTTGGATCAACCAGGAGATCAAAGAAGAACTGAAACAACTCATGGAAACCAATGAGAATGGAGACACTTCGGTCCAAAACCTATGGGATACAGCAAAGGCGGTCCTAAGGGGAAAATATATAGCCATCCAAGCCTTGCTCAAAAAAATTGAAAAATCCAGAACACACCAGCTGTCTCTACACCTTAAAGAACTGGAGGATCAACAACAAATCAAACCAACTCCACACATAAGAAGGGAAATCATCAAGATTAGAGCTGAGATCAATGAGGGAGAAACCAGAGATACAGTAGAACGTATCAATGAAACTAGAAGCTGGTTTTTTGAAAGAATCAATAAGATCGATAAGCCACTGGCTACACTAATCCGAAAGAAAAGAGAGAAATCCCAAATTCATAAAATTATGAATGAAAAGGGAGAGATCACAACTAATGCCAAGGAAGTAGAAACCTGGGTGGCTCAGTGGGTTAAGCCGCTGCCTTCGGCTCGGGTCGTGATCTCAGGGTCCTGGGATCGAGCCCTGCAGCAGGCTCTCTGCTCAGCAGGGAGCCTGCTTCCTCCTCTCTCTCTCTGCCTGCCTCTCTGCCTACTTGTGGTCTCTCTCTGTCAAATAAATAAATAAAATCTTTAAAAATAAATAAATAAATAAAATTTAAAAAAAAAGGAAGTAGAAACAATCATCAGAAGTTATTACGAACAGTTATATGCCAATAAGCTTAGCAACCTAGATGAAATGGATGCATTCCTGGAAAAATATAAACTACCAAAATTGAACCAGGAAGAAATCGACAACCTGAATAGACCGATATCTAATAACGAGATTGAATCAGTGATCAAAAACCTCCCAAAAAACAAGAGCCCAGGACCTGACGGATTCCCTGGGGAATTCTACCAAACCTTCCAAGAAGAAATAACACCTATTCTCCTGAAGCTGTTTCAAAAAATTGAAGCAGAAGGAAAACTTCCAGACTCTTTCTATGAAGCCAGCATTACCCTGATCCCCAAACCAGGCAAGGACCCTACCAAAAAGGAGAATTTCAGACCAATATCACTGATGAATATGGATGCTAAGATTCTCAACAAGATCCTAGCCAACAGGATCCAACAGCACATTAAAAAGATTATCCACCATGATCAGGTGGGATTCATCCCTGGGCTACAAGGATGGTTCAACATTCGCAAATCAATCAATGTGATACAACAAATTAATATGAGAAGAGAGAAGAACCACATGGTCCTCTCAATTGATGCAGAAAAAGCATTTGACAAAATCCAACATCCGTTCCTGATTAAAACGCTTCAAAGTATAGGGATAGAGGGAACATTCCTGAACCTCATCAAATCTATCTATGAAAGACCCACAGCAAATATCATCCTCAATGGGAAAAAGCTTGCAGCCTTCCCGTTGAGATCAGGAACAAGACAAGGATGCCCACTTTCACCACTCTTGTTCAACAGAGTATTAGAAGTCCTAGCAACAGCAATCAGACAACAGAGAGAAATAAAAGGTATCCAAATTGGTAATGAAGAAGTCAAACTCTCTCTCTTCGCAGATGACATGATTCTTTATATGGAAAACCCAAAAGACTCCACCCCCAAACTACTAGAACTCATACAGCAATTCAGCAGCATGGCAGGATACAAAGTCAATGTGCAGAAATCAGTGGCTTTCTTATACACTAACAATGAAAATACAGAAAGGGAAATTAGAGAATCGATTCCATTTACTATAGCACCAAGAACCATAAGATACCTGGGAATAAACCTAACTAAAGAGGTAAAGGATCTATACATGCAGAATCTCAAAAAAAAAAAAAAAGTGAATAAACAAACAAGAATCAGACCTCTAATTACGGAGCAAACTGATGGTTTCCAGGAGGGAGACCATGGCGGGGGGATGCAAAATGGTTGAAAGAGAGTGGGAGAAACAGGCTTCCATTTCCAGAATGGGTAACTCACAGGAAGGAAAGGCACGGCACAGGGAATACTGTCAGTGATGTTTAAATAGCACTCAGTGGCAACAGATTGTACCTATACCTGTGGTGAGCACAGCATAACAGAGAGAGATGTCAAATCACTATGTTGATTTATGTATGCCTAAAACTAATACAACATCAACTTTGTTGTGCATCAACTTCACTCCATTCTTTTTAAAGATCCAAAATCAATTTTCTACTCAAAAGTCTCCCATTTTTATTGTCCACTCTTTTGTACCTTTCATATTTTTGGCCTTGTATATGCCTTATATATTTCAAAATTTCTATGTTTCAAGGTGGTATGTAAAAAGGACAAGGAAGAACCCACAAGACCAATATTCTCAACTTCAAAATTCTGCCTTGAGCAGGTCTAAGTAGATTGTATCAACAACATCCTGTTATCTGTGAAAGTTACCATCCATTTCCTTGGTAACCTGCCCTTCCTTTGGTCTCTTTGTTAGCTCAAGGAAAAGAAGCCAAGATCCAAATAACTTCAAGCATGCAAGGCCTTCTGAAAGAGTTGGATGAATGAAAAGAGATTCTAATCCCCAGAGAACCAGGCTGAGTCCACAGGGAAGGTATGGTCACTGCCCAACTGATTTAGCTAGTACGCCTCACACTGCACCAAGGGACCACTTTTACTGCTTTAGGCCAACACACACATAATACATATAATATGCCCATGATGGTCTCACTACTCCTATGATTACTGCAAGTCAAAAGTCTAGTTTTCAAAGAGAAAATGCACACAGCAAATATGGCTTTGGTGTTTACCTATCTCCATTGGGACATATTCTGTCACTGATTAATCATGTAGTCTGGGCCAAGTCACCTAACTTCTCTGTGACTCAGTTTTCCCAGATATGAGAAATGAAGATAAGCCAATAATACTTCTTATCGTAGGATCACGGAGGTAAGTGAGAGAAGTGACTAGAGATGTATTTTGTACACAAACGTGCACACATGAGTATTACAGCACAACGATTCCCTTCCCATTATCCACCCAGTCCCCATGACAGAACTTTTCCCAAGATTCTGAGTCCAGCACTCTTCCCACTCCACCCTGCAGGCCCCCTGCCGCCTGTGCAATATTATCACACAATTAACTCTCTTCCAAGGAATTAAAATGCTTAAAAGATATAGGCACATCAGCTGGTAAGTCACAGCCATCGCTCAATCAGTAACAGGTAACTCAACAATCCATAGCTGTGTGCCTGTCTTGTTCCCAAGTATTAGCTCTTGCCATCTCTCCCCTCCAGGAGCCATACAATCTTGTTTAAGTCCTGTAACATATCTGACCCTTAACTTCCTATTTACACAGTTGACTAATAATACTTTCCCTTCCTTATCCTATAGGCTTGCAGGGTGAGGATCTACAAAGAAGCATGTCAATACATCTCAAAAACACTGAAGACCATAGTCCTTGCCATAGCATATACTGTCTCCCTCTATTAAAGTCTAAACATAGGGAAGACAAGGGATATTGGCTGCCTGTATCTTCAGCATCTAGAATAGTGCCTGGAACATAATATGCATTCAATAAGTTTTGTCAGTGAGTAACATAAATGCAAGGAATCTCCATCATCACCCACAGTACTCTGTCAAGTGTCTATGTAAAATTTAACGTCTAAAATTCAAAGCATCCTTCTTCTGTACCTATCTACGTGTTCAATATCAGTATTAAAGAATCAGTTTTCCTCTTGAGCACACAAAAGAAAGAGAACATAGGGAAGTATCCCCCAGGCTCTTCAGTACGAGGGTATCTGCAAACAGAGAGATGGCTCCCTGACAACTGAGATCTAGACAGTCTCAAAACTAATTAACTAACAGCAGTATCTAAAACTAATATAAACATCTCCAATGATAAGGGGAATGGCAAGGCAAAAGAAATGAGAAACCACTAAGGCCTTGCTAAGCAGAAACCGAGATGTTGGTTCTTTGGAGAATGGTTGTAAATGGTAGCTCCTGAATTCCAGTGTTCCTTCATCCCACTGCAGAAGGCACCCTCTCTCCCTCTCATGTATGTAGGTATGTAGGGCCTCAGAGCCCTGCACCTCTGTGACGCAGAGTCAATTGTAAACACGTAGAAATGATCACCATAGACACGCTTTTCAAAGCATAATTTAACACTACCTATCGAAAAACAAGTAAGTCTTAATACTGTGGTTGCGTTTTGGCCCATTAATCACAACAAATATATAAACCACTTGAGTGTCCAACAAGAAGATGCTAATTTTTATAATTAATTATTTTTAAATAGTGACTCATAGAAAAAAAAATCACATTCAAAAAACTGCTTGGTCTCCATGGACACAATCTCTTATGTATACAAAGCACATGATAGTTCACAAACCACAAATATCTCATCCCTGAGACTCTGCATTATCAGGGATAAATAAGACTGAGTATACCCATCTTGTAAACGGTTATATATCTATTTTGCAAAATAGGAAATATTCTCCATATGTTTAGGAGCCTTCCTGTGGACAAAAATTGTTTGGTAGTTGTGGCAAGCAAAATTCTAAGATGCACAGCCCCCCATCTGGGATTCCTATTACCTGGTATATACATCCACATAATCCTCCCCTCCTTGAGTGTGAGTGAGCTCATGAAGAGGATTGGTTATCTCACATGATTATGTTTTCTTATGTGGAAGAAGATTTTTTTTTTCAGATGGACTTAAGGTAGCTAATCAGTTGACTTTGAATCAATCAGAAAGTTTATTCTGGGTGGGCCTGACCTAATCAGGTGAGATTTGAAAAGAAATTCCAAGTCTGAGAGAAATTCTGCTTCTACTCATGATGGGGCTAATGCTGCTCTGAGGAAAGGAGGGCCACATGGCAAGGTATGACTGGTGGCCTCTGGATGCTGAGATCAGCCCCCACTTGGCAGCTATCAAGAAAACTGATGGGAACTCATTCCTTTAGCACAAGAAAGTAACTTTGTCAAGAACCTAAGGGAGTTTGGAAGCAGGGTTTTTTTCCTAGTCGATCCCCCAAGTGAGGACACAGTTGATCAAGACCTAGATTTTCAGCCCTGGAAGACCCTGAGCAGATGGCCAGTCAACCCACGCCTGGACTCCTAACCCACAGACACTCTGAAGGAATAAATGTCAATTGGTTTAAATCACCAAGTGTGTCATTATCATTATACAATAATGATAATAAAATTATTATTGATTTTATTATCAATAAAAAAGTTTTTTACAGCAATAAAAAACCAGTACAGTATTGAAACAGGCTCTAGAATGAAGTCACTTCCTGACTAATGGCTGATTTTCCAGTCCTATGTGCTTTATGCCCTCCCCAGTTCCCAGGTCTAAGATCTGACTGAGCCTCAGCATGAACAGCAAATGCTGACTCACATTTTACCTTCTTTCTGTTTTCAAGCATAACAGAAGCAAAGAGCCAGCAACAGAGAAGATAAACTGCATGCCAGCAGGATCAAGAAAAGCAGCTCCAACCATCTCTAATGAGTCTACAGGACTGCTCCATTTGACAAGGCTATCAGACAAGCTCTGAGGTGGCAAGCTTTGCATCAACACACTCCAACACTGTGCTGTTTGCTATTCTGATTTCCTAGGGGACGAAGAACAAGGTCACAAGTGCACTCAATTGCTTTCAAATCAGCCGCCCTACTTGTATCTCCCTGGAGTAGATGCTGCTGGCTCTGGGTCTCGTTAGAGTAAATGGGCACTGTTTCCCCTGCTTGTCACTTCCACAGGCAAATGGGGAATGGGGGTCTCTTGGAAAGTGACGCAACGGCTTCTAGAATTATTTTTTGCGATGCTTCCTGATATCCAGTAAACACTGCCCCAAGTATGTAAAGGGCACCTTCCCAGCATCCCCACAGCAGAGGATAGAATCCCTTTCCTCCTCCCACTGGGAGGTCAGAGTTGCCTCCCTTCCTGCCAGCAACTGCTGGAACTATTGCCTAGCATGATATAAACCACGGGACCTCCCCCCTCACAAAACCAAATACATTATGCACATCAAGATGAGAATAAGATGCAAGGCAATGGTTTGCCTGCCTTCCTCCCACATTCTGGTAAATATTGGGAAAGATAAACATGAATACAATTGTCTGCAAGACTGCAACAGCCTCCAAGTTTGTCTTCTTGCCTCCAGGCTTCCTTCCTCTGATCCTTATTTTCCAATCTGCTGAGAGCTAAATTTCTAAAATACAAATGTAGTAGAGTTAGTCACATACTCTTGCCTCCATACGCAAAGCAAACATTGCTTCTAAGTATTCTAGGTCTTACAGATAAAACTAATGATGTATTGTATGGTGACTAAAAAAACATAATAAAAAAACAAACAAACAGCTTCTCTTGCATGATTTACAAGGCTCTTTAGGACCCCAACACCCCAACCACCATCTCTCCACACTCTTGTCTTGCACTCAATGCTCCACCAATTTGAAATTAACTTGCAATTCTCAAGACCCACCACAATCTGCCTCACCTCAGTGCTATAGAACATACTGTTTCTTCCACTCAAAATATTCTTCCTCTACCCCTCACCTGATGAACTCTGATTCAATCCCTCAAATCTTAGCTTAGCTTCATTGCAGCTGAAAAAGCCCTCTCTTTCCTCCCAGTGGTGGACAAGATCACCGTGCGAGGGGCTTCCCTTCCTCCCTGGCTCTATCAGGCCACTCAGGACTCCCTAATGAAATTGTTTGTCCGCGGTTCTCTCTCACACTGGACTGGAAACTCCTTGGCTTTATCCAGTTCACTGCTTTTTCGCCGTAGCAGTATCTGGCAGAGGAGGCAGGAAATAAATAGTGATGAAGGAAAGAAGCGACAAGTGAATGAAGTCATTTTTTTCAAGATGTTTCTGCACAAATTTTATTTGCATATTCAAAGTCCTCTGGGATAAAACCTAAACCCAATTCCTCAACCTCTTCTACCACATCCCTCCACATTCTAGAGAATCCAGTCAAACTGAACCATTTATGTCCCCTGCACACCCCACATAGCTCTACCTCAGAGCCTTTGCTCACACTGCCCTCTTAGTAAAAATGCCACACACCGCAGTCCCACTATCAAGACATTTCTTCCTTCAACACTTACTTGATTCCCCTGAAGCAGAATTAATTTTTCTCCTCCTTGTCCTTATGTCATGATGCTTGTACCTTCCAATGAGGGCTTTGGAGTTTTTGCCTTGTTTATGTGTCTGCTTTTTCCATTGAATACAAATTCCTTAAGGACAGCAACAGTGCTTTAGTTGTCATCACAGAGTCTAAGATGGTCCTCAATAAATATTTATAATGTTATGTAGTATTTAGTATATTTTATGCAAGATAATTGTGGGCTCCTATGTAGTTTTAGGATTAAAACGAATGCACTAACTTTAAAAATAATAATATAAACCTACTAGATACTAACCTGTATAGAGCTCTAAGTGAATTTTTATTAGAGAACACACAAGCTGGGGAGGGGCTGAGGGAGACACAAACACAGAGAGAGAGAGAGAGAGAGAGAGAGACTCTCAAGCTGGTTCCACACCCAGCACAGAGCCTGACACAGGGCTATATCTCACAACCCTGAGATCATGACCAGAGTGGAAATTAAGAGCTGGATGCTTAATGGAATGAGCCAGGCAGGCACCCCTGAATGTTTTATATTCATTCCTTATGATCTACTAAAATCGCACAGTGGCTATTAGTATCCCCGTCATGCAGACAGTTAATTTATACAAGCTGACAAAGATCACATAGTGAGTACTTGGCAGATCCAAGACTGAACTCAGGCTTGTCTGGCACCCGCAGCTGACTTTTTTCCACCTACACTGTATTTGCTCATTTTGAGTATGCAATTATGACTCTGGAAATCTGCAGCATTTCAACAGCGTAAGCCTCCAATTAAAGCCTGGTTTTACTTTTTTCCACAGTCTCATCCTACTTAAGATGAACCTATAGCCTATAGTTGTACAAAACTTCCCCTGGAGTCAAGGACAGGCCTACTGTGGCTCACAAACCAAAGACCATCTGTGGTCTTCAAGGAAGAGATGTGCTCTGCAGGGCACATGTCCATCAGTGATACCCACTAACTGGGCAACACTAGTCTCTACCTGGTCAAGAATCCAGTATCTGGCTTATGAATATACAAATCCACTGGGATAAAATAAATGCCCCTTCCCAAGTGGCAACAAAGCCTTGAGTGTTGACTCTGTGCCAGGGAATTTCAAGGAAGGCCACAGAAGGCAACATGATAGCAGCCAAGGTTTGGGGCTTGATATTTTATCATACCCTTCAAGTTGTTCTCCAAGCAGCTTGCACAGTGCTCAACACTTGATAGTCATTATCTTGTTTAATCCATAAAACCCGGTGTGTTATTATTACCCCCAATACAGAAATGAAAAAAGTGACACACAGTAGTGAAATAATACTGCCTAGGTTGCCCACCTAAAAGTAAAGAAGCAATCGAACACAGTTCTGCCTCATCCCATAGCCCCACTCATGATCATTTTGATACAGTGCTCCTACAATCTATCTCGGTCCATCTCTTACAGTGCATCACCCAAGCTTCTACCTGAAGAGCATGCTCACAATTTCTCTGTTTCTGCCTAAGTGATCCAAACAAAACAAAGAAAGCTACTGGGCACACCAACACAAATAACTTCTCACTCTAGGGGCATTCAAACCCCAAAGCTGGTTTCCCAAGCATCTGGGTGTTTGTCCCAAATCCTGATTTATTTCCAACTTGGGTAATTACATTGTCTTTCTAATTGCCCTTGGGTGTTCCACTGAGTGACACCAAAGCCCAGCCTGTCCTCAGCCACTGAGTGATGTTGTAAGGCACCCATTAAACGGCTGTTTCTACACACCAGTCGATGGAGTGAAGTAAATAGAAATCTTCTTCCAGAGTTTCACAAGTCAAAGCAACTCAAAATTTCCTGGGGGTTCTTTTAGGGGCAAAGATTTCATACTTTAAAGGCATATACTCTTTTTTTTTTTTTTTGACTTTTGTTCTTTTTTTTTTTTTCCAATTTATTTATTTTCAGAAAAACATTATTCATTATTTTTTCACCACACCCCGTGCTCCATGCAAGCCATGCCCTCTATAATACCTACCACCTGGTACCCCAACCTCCCACCCCCCTGCCACTTCAAACCCCTCAGATTGTTTTTCAGAATCCATAGTCTCTCATGGTTCACCTTTCCTTTCAATTTACCCAAATTCCCTACTCCTCTCTAACGCCCCTTGTCCTCCATGCTAAAGGCATATACTCTTAAAGGATTGAGCTAGTGATCAAACAGTGACCTTTGGAGAATTATTACTGAACTACTCCCTTTTTAAAAATTCAAGTGATTCCTTTGGAGGTGAGATGATCATTCTTTTTCCCTTTCCAAGCTATTTTCACTATTTCAAATTCTATCTTCTCATTAAAACTATGCCATTAATGGGAGAAGGAAGTGAACTGCTGAAGGCATGAAGACAAAAAGAGAGTAGACTTCCATCATATATAGGTGTGAACCAAGGCTGCTAAGCCTCAGCGGGAGGCTAGATGCAAGACTCTACCTAAAGTGGAATTATTGCACATACAATTCAGATCAAAAACTTATCTTTAAAAAATAATCAGTCTTCAAGATATAATGAAATAATGATCATAGCAACTAACTTTTGAGGGATACCACATAAACAGACATTTGACATGCATTATTTCATATATACATAAGAATCCAATGAGGTGGAAACTACCACTGCCCCCACTTTACAAGTGAGTAAATAGAAATTCAAAAAGATCAAAGTATTTGCCCAGTGCCACACATCTGGCAAATGGTGGAACCAGGACTCAAACCCAGGTCTCTCAGAGTCTAGAACCTAACCTCCTCTTAACCTCCAAAATCCTACACTGTGTCTGTGTATTTTCTATCCTAGGGTGTGTTTTTTCCCCCTTGAAATAGTCCCAAGGACTTGCCCAGAATTGGGACTCCTCTCTGCCAAAGAAAGCCATTCTCTGAAATGCCACACACTTCCCATTTAGAAGAAAACCTCATGAAGATGAAATGAATAATGAAAAACCAACTGGAAGAGAAACCCAGCATAAGAAGGAGATGGAACATAAGAAACTAGAGGAAAGAAACTAGAGGATCTGACACTCTTCCTCTTTGTAAAGAGAGTGGAAAGAACCACAGAGGTCATTGGTTCCAACTGCCTCTTTGATCAGATAAGACAAGGACATGTGACTTTTTCAAAGTCTCATCACCACTGCAGTGGCAAAATGTGAAAGCACTCTGAATCCACTTCACTATTGCCAGTATTACCACTGCCAGTATTGTTGTAGCCATTAATATTACAACTACTATCACAACGACTACTGTGGTAGAAATCCTGTTCCACACAGTGACCCCCATGGAGTGGGCTCCAGGAAGTAGGGTGGCACTTGTGCTTTATGGATGTGATCATGGGGCACACGACAGGTTACCCTAAGACATCACAGTCCTCACCTGAGTGTCACATACACACACACATGCAACCTCCAAACTTTTTTTTTTTAAACACATAATGTATTATTTGCTTCAGGGGTACAGGTCTGTGATTCATCAGTCTTACACAATTCATAGCACTCACCACAGCTTCCCAGTGTCCAACACCCAGCCACCATATCCCTCCCACCCTCCACCCCTCCAGCAACCCTCAGTTTGTTTCCTGAGAGTGAATTTCTTATGGTTTGTCTCCCTCTTTGTTCCCATCTTGTTTCATTTTATTCCCTCCCTTCTCCCCATGACTCCCCACCCTGCCTCTCAAATTCCTCATATCAGAGAGATCATACGATAATTGTCTTTCTCTGATTGACTTATTTTGCTATAATACCCTCTACCACATCGTTGCCTCCAACCACATCATTGTAAATGGCAAGATTTTGGGGTTTTGATGGCTGCCTAATATTCCGTTGTATATATATACCACATCTTCTTTATCCATTCATCTGTTGATGGACATCTAGGCTCTTTCCCTCCAACCGATTCTTTAATTGATCAGTCTTCCAAGTACTTACCAATATCTAAACAGATCTTATTTGTTTGAATGTTTACTTTCAGTCCCTTCCCCTTGCTATATAATTTAAGCTCCAGGAGAACATGAATTCTATTTCTCTGGGATGTCACTGTATTTCCTATGCCATGAATAAATTATTTATTCAGTTAAGGAAGATACCATTGAAATGAGTCAGTGCAATGCATAAATGTTCCCTTTCATCCAGATCTGTTTGGAGTAAGATGGAGTCTATGAACAACAACAACAATAAAGATGAGGGAACCCAGAACATTTCCCTAGGTTTAAACCTTATGAGGATGTGATCCCTAGCATCCTATGTTTACCAGGTAAGCTTGTCAATAGCATTCATCCTTGTTAGCACTTGGAATCAGAGAAAAGTCCTAATCTATTGTCCTCCCTTGTCCTTTTTCTGTAATGAAAGCAAATGTAGCCACTGTCAATACTTGGCAATTCTTGGCACAGCAGTGTGTGCCAGGTTGCAATGAAGCCAGTTCAAGCCTGGTTAAGATAGTATATGAGATCTTAGATGATGGTCTCAACCTGGATTAGGTGGTGCTTTAGACTTTAAGAGTCTATTCTTCAGGACAACACTATAATCACATAAACATCAAAATGAGAAAGAAATAGATTAGTCTTTTCAAAAACACACAACTCTGACTTTGAAAGACCAGTTATGAAGGTCCCTACGTAGTTTTAAAGATTTTTTTATTTATTTATTTGACAGAGAGAGATTACAAGTAGGCAGAGAGGCAGGCAGAGAGAGAGAGAGGAGGAAGCAGGCTCCCTGCTGAGCAGAGAGCCTGATGTGGGACTCGATCCCAGGACCCTGAGATCATGACCTGAGCCGAAGGCAGTGGCTTAACCCACTGAGCCACCCAGGCGCCCCCCTACGTAGTTTTAAAATTGCACTTCAGATAAAGTTAACTATTACCTCCTACATAAGACTCTAAGAAGACAACATGGGGTCATGTTACACTGTTAAGATGTAAACTCATAAATATAAATATTGTGGACTCAGTGGGCTCAAGAGTTGGATAGGAATAAGTTAATTCCTGTAACAATAGAACACAGCTTGAAAAACAGAAAGAGGAGGACAAATGGGGTGGGGATGTAGAGATATGAGCATAGGTACAATGCACTGGAGGTCTCTTGTTAAGAATGTTCCATACCAAATTCCCTGAGAATTGGAACAGGTATCCTGAGCCAAAAGATCTGGCATAGGAATAATTGCTTTGGAGTCATGGGACTATACCCTAGATCCACTAAGGTCATAAACACGGCTGCTCAGTGTCTCATCATGGTTGCAAGATTCCTCACCTCAAATCTTAGTCATCTATTCTTTTTCCTACTTAATAGGACATGAAAATTATCCAGGTGTGATGTCAGGAAGGTACCAAGTGTTGGTTCTCAGAGATCTTTTCTTTGGTCCATCCAGTGTTTTATAAAAAAATTCAATCAATATTCATAATTTGAAAATTCTGCATTAAAAACAAAATCAAGGATGCCTGGGTGGCTCAGTTGGTTAAGCCGCTGCCTTCGGCTCAGGTCATGATCCCAGCATCCTGGGATCGAGTCCCACATCAGGCTCCTTGCTTGGCAGGGAGCCTGCTTCTCCCTCTGCCTCTGCTGCCACTCTGCCTGGGCGCTCGCTCTCTCTCTCTCTCTCTCTGACAAATAAATAAAATGTTTAAAAATAAATAAAATAAAAACAAAATCAGCTTCTTTTTCTTTAAGATTTTATTTATTTATTTGACAGAGAGAGATCACAAGTAGGCAGAGAGACAGGCAGAGAGAGAGGAGGAAGCAGGCCCCCCGCTGAGCAGAGAGCCCAATGCGGGACTCGATCCCAGGACCCTGAGATCATGACCTGAGCCGAAGGCAGCGGCTTAACCCACTAAGCCACCCAGGCGCCCCCAGCTTTCCAGATTCTTGAATTTCAGTTTCTCTCTGGCACAGAGTCTATATTCCCAGAGGGCAAAAATCAGCCAAAGCTGAAGATAAACTGCCCCCTTTGGATAGAGCATGTGCTCTATGGTTTTGTACAGTGTCCACCACTCTCTATTGTCTCCCAACCTCAAGATCTGTGTTGACATTTATCAGTGCACTCACATTGGGTTTTACTGTTTGGTTGACTGGTTGGTTTTACTAGTACACAATTGTTCTTTTTTTTTTTTTTTTTTTTTGGAATTGGTGTCTCTATCAAAAATTGGAAATCAGAAGATAAGAGAGGTATATTTTTCAAAAAGCATCAAAATTCACTTGGAAAGGATAAGGCCAGAGTGCTCAAAACAACCTTCAAGTACAAACTGGGGAATTCACCCTCGAAACAACATAACTATAGTAATAATTAAGGCAGTGAGATACTGGCACATGAAAAATAACTGGTAGACTAGAATGGATTCAAGAAACAGAGAAATGAAAAAATATATAGATATATGGTACCATGACCTATGGCATTACTAATCAAGAAAGAAAGATGTCCAGTAGATGGATAGCAATATTACAAAATAAAATAAATTATAATCATATTTTATACCATTCCCTGTATGTTAAAGCCCTAAATGTAGAAGATGCAAAATTCTAAAATTGAGGAAATATTGAATAATACCTTTATGATATTGGGTTAGTACAAAATTGCTTCAAAAAATGTACATAAAATACAAGTCATAAGATATAAATTTGACTATTTCAAATGTGACAGTTCTTCTCAAACAAAAATGCCACCAAAAATAGGTTAAAATATAAAATTCAGTAAGGATTAAGAGAAATATAAATTAAAATAATGAGATGCCATTTCACATATATTAATGACCAAAAAATGTAAACTCAACAATACCAAGTGTTGGTTATGTTGGAGAGAAATGGACACTTTCATACACTACTGAGCAAAGTAAAATTGTTTCACCACCTATGTTGATAAGGAATTGGGTATAACCAGCAAAGTGCATGTATCTATTTTTTTAACTATTATGGTAAAGAATATGAGCTTGTAGTTCTGTAAGTTCACTTACAGATATATCCTCAAACTCTTGCACATGTGTGAAGAAGACATGCCCAAGAATGAAACAGCATTGTATGTATCGACATGAATGCATCCCAAAGTAAAATGTTAGATTTTTTTTAAGTGGACTTTAATATCACTTATAGAATTAAACATTGAGGAATGTTTGCAAGTATTCAAAAGATGCTGTGTTTTGTTTGTAGACCTATGCATATAGGACAAAAGTTTTCAATCATGGAAATAATAAAACTTCATCTTCAAGATAATGGTTATTTTTTGGTAAGGGAAGGTGACCAACATTAAGTTCCCTTTGTTTATGTTAAAAACTCAGTTGTTAATGTTATTGTTGATTCTTTGAAGATGATTTTTCTGTTTTTAGTATTTTGCCCTTGGCCTGGGTTTAACTCAGTTTTATTAATATGGGTCTAATTCCCCTCTTCTTTATATTTTCCTGCCTAGGATTTGTGGCTTTCCTTCAATTACTTGAGTAAGTGGACTTGAAATTTTTTGACAGTTTATAATACTTGATCACTGTATCTTCTAAAACTACTTTTGCAATATCCTCTACTCTTTTTCTGGACAACTCACTACATACATACAAGCACACATATGTATATCACATACATTAGATCTTTAGAAATATATATATATATTTTAGAATATATATATATTCACCATGTTTAATGAAACATGGTGAAAGATCATATATATATATATCACATACATTAGATCTTTAGAAATATATATATATTGTATGTGATATATATATCATGTATGTGATATATATATATATCATATATATAGATAGATCTTTAGAAATATATATATATTTCTAATGTGGGAAATATATATATATTTCTAAAGATCTAATGTATGTGATATATATATCATATATATAGATAGATCTTTAGAAATATATATATATTTCTAAAGATCTAATGTGGGAAATATATATATATTTCTAAAGATCTAATGTATGTGATATATATATATATATATATATGATCTTTCACCATGTTTCATTTGTCTCCTACACCATCTTCTCTATTTTCCATCCTTCTCTTTCTCCCTGCCTAAATCTGGGTATTGCCCCTCTCCTATCCTGGCACAGTTCTCTCATCAGCTGTATCTAAGCTGATATATAACCTATCCACATAATTCTTCATTTTATTTATTCTGGTTTTTTTGTGCCAAGTATTCTATTGGATTTTTTATTGTTTCCAGCTTCCTGTCAAAACTTCTCTTGTTATCTCTTAATTCTTGAACATATTAAATTCTTTTAACCAAGATAACTGGCTCTCTCATGAATTTGTTTTCATTATCTATTTTTAGCCCTTGTTTGTCATAGTTTTGGTCAAATCTCCCCTTGCATTTTTAGCCTGAAATTTTTATTCAGTATTACATTTTATATACGGATAGTATAGAGAATATCTGATACTCTAAATATTATCTTCCTACAAAGTCCCTAATAATATTGATCCTGTTATAGAGTAGGGATAATTCAATGCTGGACATGAGTTACTGTGAAAGCTAACCCCTTTCCAATCCACTTTTACTCTATGGAACCTTACTAAAAGCTTGGGATTTTACCAGGGACTGTCTTCCTTTGCAAATCTTGAAATCTAATTTTCACCCCTTACCCTGATTAGTATTCTGAATGCTGCTTTCAGTTCTTCAGGCTCTCAGTCACTATTTTTGAAATCAATAATCACCCAGAGAAGAGAGGCAGCACAGAATCCTGTGAAATTCTCTCCTCTCTCAGATCTTTGTCCTTTAAGTCTTCACTTCCTTGGTGGCTCTCTTACGCCTTCGAGTAGATTTTTAAAGATTTTATGTATTTATTTGTCAGAGAGAGAGAGATCACAAGCAGGCAGAGAGGCAGGCAGAGGGAGAGGAAGAGAGAAGCAGGTTCCCTGCTGAGCAGAGAGCCCGATGTGGGGCTTGATCCCAGGACCCTGAGATCATGACCTGAGCCGAAGGCAGTGGCTTAACCGACTGAGCCACCCTCGGGGAGCCACTAGATTTTTAAAATTTAATCTCCAGCCTTTTTAGTTGCCTTTATCCAGAGTTTTAGTCACAAGTATCATGATCTAAAGTCAGAAGCAGAATGCCTCAAGGTCAATTCTGAGTATGTCAGAGGCCTATATACGTATCAGGACTGACCCAAACATATGCTGTCAATTTGTTTAAAATTTTTTCAGCCATTTTTACACATCATAACAACAGGCAACAGAAACAAACTTACCTTTATTTACATTGACACAGAGGGTCTTCATAGGAAAAAGTAAAAGACTCTAAATCTATCATGCCTTAATTTTAACTTCCTTACTCTGCTACCCCAGGAAAAAAACACAAACTCCCTGTTCTTAGTCTCCTCATGTATAATACAGGGTAATAGCACTACTTTAACTGCCTGTGAAGCTTGAGGATTCATTAGAACACACAGACCTAAGTACCCCAGTACAGTGTCTGGTCCATAGTAGGTAATCAATAAGTATTAATTCAATTATTGTTTGTAGAGATAAGAGATTATTGTTTCTCTTGCTATTCAGAAGTTTACTGCTGGATCTGTCCCAAGTAAAGAGCTCTAACAGCAGTAACAGCTGACTCAAGAGAATTCCCACCATATGTGCAAGGATTCAGTGTTAGCTTAGGGATCATGGCACATAACTATACTATTCTTTCCCTAAAAATGGACCCGAGGTAAATTTTGTTAAAATAGGGGGGGAAAATTAGTGTGGTAAGGTAAAGTTTTCAAACTAAAGTAAAATGACTGAGCTGCCTGGCTGGCTCAGTCAGTAGGGCATACAAATCTTGACATTGGAGTTGTGAGTTCAAACATCACATTGGGTGTAGAGATTTCTTAACTAACTAGTTAATTGAATTAAATAAGAGGATCAACTTAGACCTGGCAATTACTCAATGACTCTACCCTCTGACCTCAAAGATCTTTGCTAAAAATAAAAAGAATTCTTAAGTGCTACCAGATACATCAAGCACAAACTCTTGACTCCTTAAATGGTAACTCTCAAAGACAGAGCACTGAAGATTACCTACCTTAAAAAAAAAAAAGAAAAAAGGCAGAGACTTCTTTTGTTCATGAAATTTCCATTCTATCATATGTGATTTTTTTTTAAGATTTTATTTATTTATTTGACAGAGAGAGAGATCACAAGTAGAGAGGCAGGCAGAGAGAGAAGGGGAAGCAGGCTCCCCGCTGAGCAGAGAGACTGATGAAGGGCTCCATCCCAGGACCCTGAGATCATGACCTGAGCTGAAGGCAGAGGCTTAACCCACCGAGCCACCCAGGCACCCCTAAGATATTTTAAGTACTCTAAACTGTTTTTCCTTCTGCCTCCTCACAATATCCCAGTAATAGGGGTGCCATCATTCCCCCTCCTATATGCTACAAGTTGACAAACTGATGTTTAAACAAGTCCTATAACCTGCCAAAGTCACACAGCCAGTAAGTGCCAGACAATTCAGTTAACATTTATTGAGCACCTACTATGTGCCAGTCAATGTGGTAGGCACTAAGGCAACAATCAAGAGTGATTTTTTTTTTTTTTGCACATCTGTGCAAAGACCATGAGCTAAGGAAAGACATTGAAAGCACAAGCTTCTGAGCACAGGCTCTAAAACCACTCCATTTTTTGGAAGATACTGATGAGACAATTTTAAGGACTGTGAAGAAAAAAATGTTGAAAGGAGATTGAAAGCAAAACTTGTGGCAGACAGTAAAGGTGGCCAAAATGTGGCCTCACACCCCCCTAGGAAGACCCAGTCCCTGCACAGATCCAGCCCCTGATGAAATAGTAAGATGAAAATAAAACCTGGTACAAGAATAAAGAGTAACTGGGAGGGGCCACTAGTGCAGTATGTCCCAGAAAAGCCTCCATGAAGACGTGGTATGTAAGCGGAGACTGTCAAGATGGGACATTTGAGGAGGACCCATCAGGACTTAAGGCAGAAAGAGCTCTGTGTATTGAAGTGTGCCTGGAGAGGAGGAAGCAAAGTGGAGTCAGACGGGAGAGAGGCTGGAGTTAGGGAAGGGACCCCAGCACAGAGGAAGTGGAACGCTCAGAGCACAGACTGAGATCACACTGCACTTTGCAACTGGCAGTAATATATTGTTATTACCCGGATCACATGGAATGCTCACCAACAGCCCAGGGAGAATTAAGGTCAGCACCAATACCTCATTTCCATCTGGAACTCTGCAGCTGGTTCTTTTTAACCTTAGTTCATAGTAAGAAACCTCGGGCAGTTTTGGGAATATGGATATTAACATCCCATTCTGAGTAGGTATCATGATAAACATCACAACAGCAGTCATACTGCAATTTACAAACATGTCCAAGTACTACAATGTATGCCTTACATTTATACAATGCTACATGTCAAATTCATCCAATAAAAATAAATAGGAGGATAAGCAAAAAAAACGAAAGAAAGAAAGAAACCTCATTCCTATTTCAACCTTTCATACCTTTCGTGTCCATTTTTCTCGCCATACTAGAATACGATTTTGTGTTAAAGCAAGGCCCACGGAATCTACCTTTTGCCCATGGTAAGTGCTCAACAATTGTTAGTCAAGCCGATATTCAGATGCAGGCATGGGCCTAACTGCTGGCAAGCTAGAGCATTCATAACTGCAGGATGGTGGGAGACAGGAAGGAAAAGGACTGTCCCTGCTCAGAGCAGGGAGGAGGAAGCAGCATGGCAGGAAGGGGAGGCACAAGCAAGCCTTACTTGTCCCATTCTTTGAACTGCTTTTTCAGTCTCTTGCACTTCCCCTTAACCATTAGGTAGAGACTCAGACTTCAGAATGCGACTTTCTGGGTCTCCATCCTCTCATAGATCCACTATCAATTTTTCTAGATAGAGCAATTCAAATAAGAAGAAAAAGATGTTTTTAAATCATGCTTTTCAGCTAGGAAGAGAAAATAAGAGCTGCCATATTTTGGGAGAATGCCAAGCTGACCTCTCCCAGAATTTGCAAGAACCTCTGTCAGTTACATGTACAGAGCAAGTAGCAAGGAGACATTTGTTAATTGGAACTCTAATGACCAGCTTTTAACCAATATCTAATGTAGTGCTCCTGTCAGGATCTGGGTCATTTCCTCAAATGAGGAGAATAAATAAAAGACTTAACAGTGCAGGAAAGAAAATATCCCATTTTCTTTTGTTTCAAGTCCAACTGTCAAGTGACTAAATCACAGTATTTTTTTAATTAACATATACTGTATTATTAGCCCCAGGGGTACAGGTCTGTGAATCGCCACGTTTATACACTTCACAGCACTCACCATAGCACACTAAATCACAGTATTTTGATAATACTTTCTGATATTCTCTATGTTTGAATTAACACACACCTGTATATACACACACACACACACACACACACACCATCTCACTTTTACCCAATATCCATACCCTCCCTGTCAGTTTGGCAGGTACTATGCCCTTCCTAGAACAAGTGTTATCTGATCACAGTTGCAAAGGTGAGTAGGTGTTCCAAAGGTAAAGGAAGGGGAGCCTTTGTGAATAGCCCAGCACAGCTTCACTTAACACTAACTAGATTCTTGGTCATTTCTGTTTTTCAGTAAATATTGAGTATCAAAGTGGGTCTAGGCAGGAAGGGCTTTGGAGAAGCATAGCAGGAAGTCACGTAATGCCTAGAAACACACCTATAAACTATGGAGCAGTCCCTCTAGCAGTAATCGTAGTAGTGGCTACTGGATACTGATCTACTGTGTCATAGACAGTGGTGAAGGCTTTACCAGGATTATTTCATCTCTGCTCATAAAATCACCATGGGGATCATTATTTCATTTTGAAGATAACGAAGCTCAGGTTTATAGCAGCTCAGACGCTTGCCTAAGGGTTTGTCATTAATAATGAGCAACACCAGGAATCCCGTGTATTTCTCTGAAGGATAGATGGCGCAGTGGTTAAGAGCATGGGCTTTAGAGTCAAAGGAAAAGAAGCATCCTGGGACACAAGCCTCCCCTACACTAGTGTGTTTCATTTTTTTTTTTAATTATGAAGTGTTGAATTCTATCATCTTCACAACCCCTTCGGGCTTCATGCTCCAGTCTTTACAATGCAGTCCAGGACTGGACCACAGGCCATCTCTTTCTTCCCTGTTCGGGTCCTCCTGCACCAGCTCCCAGGCCCCTCCCCTCACTCCTCTACACAGAATGGATCCCAAAAGTGAATCCAAAAAGAAAGCTTCTGCTTGCTAAACACCAAAAGGACTCTTGAAATAAAGAATTAATGGATTCCAGAACCAGCATCAGGGCAACTGGTGCCAACAGTGCTCTGCATAATTTAGTGCTACCCTCTCAACTAAGAAATGTCTTTCAGCAACAGCCTAAGTTTCTTTGGAACAACATGAATCATCAGAAGGGATAGGAGAAGAAGAATAGGGAACAATGTCAAAGATGTCAAAAATATAGCTCAGGAGTTTGAATAAAATTGTCTTAAAACACATACACGAGGAAAAAAATCTATTATCTCCTGAAATATGCACATATAATGAACTAAACCTAAATATTATTTGTAGATGTGTAACTATTTGATCTATAGCCCTTGAAATGTGTATGTACAATTGAAGCAAAAAAATTTCATAAATCATATTCTTCTTGGAGAAAATGCAGGATCGCTCATCATCGAGACTGTCTTGTGTCTCTTCTGTGGACAAACAGCAGGAGCTCACCTTGATGTTATTCTTTACATTAGAAAGCAGTTCCTGAGTGCCTTCCTTATGCCAGGTATTAAGCTAGTCTCTGGAAGTGTAGGTACAAAATGCTCTCCAACAGGGACTTTCAACAGATGTTTAAGAGAAAACATTTACTTCCTTAACACTGCCTTTCACGTATGCATATGAAACCTGTTTTTATTCATGTTTCAGTCAACACACAGTCTACCAGCTTCATAGTATAATCTGTCTGTTCTCTGCACCAAGCCATCCCCAACTTTGTGCAGCATTACATGACCCACTTAACTTTCTGACAGACCTGGTATTCACTCTATGAGAAAATGAGCTCCTGCATTATTATTAATCATTATTTGACAACCCACTGATGCTAGCATGGCTGGTTGAGATCCACTGCCTACAGGTAATCAGACAGAACAATGAATGGCTTCACATGATTCCGTGAAATCCCTATACCCTTCAGTACTTCCTCCACTGGTCTGCTACACTGCCCTCACACCATGGACAAGATCCCATAACCAAAAAAAAAAAAACAAAACAAAACAAAAACAAACAAGACAAAGCATTCATTATACTGGGAAGAACTCTTTGGAAGAAAAAAATGCAAGAGGTATATAAGTGGGAATAACTTACTCCAAATGGTATGTAGTTAAGAAGTTAAAAGCAAAGACTCTGAAAGAATGTGACCCAGGATGCTGCAGGAGTTTAGAAAAGGATGAATTAGTTGGAGGAACAGATTGTACTTTCCCAAGGAAAGAGAGCCCTGCACTGAGGGTGATAAATATCGCAGAATAGTGAGGAGAACAGACAGAGCATACTCAAAGGAGAGATAAGCAGAACGTTCAGTTTTGTCAAGTAGTGCCTAAACTAGATGCATATACAGCATTCTGTTTGCAGATCATTTCTTCCCAGTTATGATTTGATACCTCTGGGTATAACGCAGGTACTTGTCTAGATCAATATCCCACTGTGAATGAATCCTGGCAGCTGCTGCGTTTTACCCTACTGTGGTGCTTATGAAATTTCAAGCAAAGACAACCAATGAACCAATCATTCCTACCTGCTGGCCATCTGCTCTTTGGAAACAAGTAATGGGATCATAGAGAAAACCAAGAAGATGTCAGGTCAAAGCAAAAAAGGATTGGCTAGGACTAGATTTATGTATGGGGAAAAGTGCCTTCCAGGTGTTCTGTGCACACTCATCTTGGCCATAAGGAATTGCTTTTCTGATCCACTCCTTTCCTGGTTCTCCGTACCCCCAACCTTAAGTCCTATATTCAGTACTTGCTGGATTATGGTGTGGGGAGAAAGGTAAGATCAGTTGCTCTTTGGTAAGCAGCTACCTTGTCTTCAAACCGTAAGTGCCATTTCTATACTTATATGCAACCTACAGTGAAATTTAACATAAGCACTTCTAATTCTCCCGGAATTCCGAATTCAGTCTTCAGGGTAAATAAGTTACAGAATCAGGGAATCTGCAGATAAGCTACATGATGAGAAAAGTGCAATATATGGAGAAGCCATGGATCATTTCCTCAGAGACTTGCCATCTAGCTGGAGAATCAAGAATCAGGGACCACCAAAGTATAGCATGTATGACTATTCCCTCCTATACTGCCCCATGACAGACATTACTAATAGATCATGGTGTCCTTCCCTACTGATCTCACATGCCACCTCAGAATCTTCTCCAATGCGGGATTCCAATAGCCAACGGCCATCCTTCAGAGTTAGGACATGATCTGAAATGTATTCACCATCCTTGCTCACAAATGACAGAGAAACAACAGCCCATTACCAGACAACACCATGAAAAGTCAGGTTTTATGGTAATGGACAGTAAAGCAGTAGGGATTCAGGGGGAAGCTTCATGGAGGAACAGGAACATACACGGACTGGGAAATTTGAGTAAAATGCAAAAAGTGAAACAGGCTAACCTGCCCACAGGATGTAAATTTTGAGAGACCAAGGCAAGCTAATAAGATATCCATTTTATTTCAAGGCCTCCCAGGAAGCTGGGCTCTTGCTGACTGTCAGTGTGAAGGCACTCCCCACTCCAGGATAGTACCTGCAGTGCCATGCACAGTACTTCACTGTGTCTCCCCACTCCTCAGCTGAAAGAGGCCAAGTCATTGCTTAAAAGCAAAAAAAAAAAAAAAAAAAGTTGTTTTTGGCAGGAAGCAAACATATTGCAGGATGATAGAGAATTCACATTATCGAGTTACCCAAATTTCTTTTCTTACTTCAGTCATTTGTAAATCTCAGTGTAAAATTTTGAAAGAATGAAATAAATAATATACCTGTGTGAAAAAAAAAAAGCAGCACAGCACAACACAGCAGCACAGCACAGTGACCACCCCCCCCAAAACTTCAGTCTTTCTGTTTTTTTTTTAAGACGTTATTTATTTATTAGATGGAGAGATCACAAGTAAGCAGAGAGGCAGGCAGAGAGAGAATGGAAGCAGACTCCCTGCTGTGCAGAGAGCCCTATGTGGAGCTTGATCCCAGGACCCTGAGATCATGACCTGAGCGGAAGGCAGAGGCTTTAACCCACTGAGCCACCCAGGCGCCCCAACTTTAGTCTTTCAAGAACCATTTTAGCCATTTTTTAAAATTTCTTTTCAGCGTAACAGTATTCATTGTTTTTGCACCACACCCAGTGCTCCATGCAATCCGTACCCTCTCTAATACCCACCACCTGGTTCCCCCAACCTCCCACCCCCCGCCCCTTCAAACCCCTCAGATTGTTTTTCAGAGTCCATAGTCTCTCATGGTTCACCTCCCCTTCCAATTTCCCTCAACTCCCTTCTCCTCTCAATTGATGCAGAAAAAGCAATTGACAAAATCCAGCATTCGTTCCTGATTAAAACACTTCAAAGTATAGGGATAGAGGGAACATTCCTGAACTTCATAAAATCTATCTATGAAAGAGCCACAGCAAATATCATCCTCAATGGGAAAAAGCTTGCAGCCTTCCCATTGAGATCAGGAACAAGACAAGGATGCCCACTTTCACCACTCTTGTTCAACATAGTATTAGAAGTCCTAGAAACAGCAATCAGACAATAAAGAGAAATAAAAGGTATCCAAATTGGTAATGAAGAAGTCAAACTCTCTCTCTTCGCAGATGACATGATTCTTCATATGGAAAACCCAAAAGACTCCACCCCCAGACTACTAGAACTCATACAGCAATTCAGCAACGTGGCAGGATTCAAAGTCAATGTACAGAAATCAGTGGCTTTCTTATACACTAACAATGAAAATACAGAAAGGGAAATTATAGAATTGATTCCATTTACTGTAGCACCAAGAACCATAAGATACCTGGGAATAAACCTAACCAAAGAGGTAAAGGAACTATACTTGAGGAACTACAGAACACTCACGAAAGAAATTGAAGAAGACCATCTTAGCCATTTTGGCCATGCCTGTGTACCACTTTATTATTCTCTTAATTTTTTTTTTCATTTAAAATTTTATTAACTGGTAATATTGATTTTTTTAAAAGATTTATAAAATCCTTAGCAAAGTATATAGGATGAAAACAAAGGCTATAAAAATGTTACATCTGTTGTTTTTTGTTTTTTGTTTCCAAGTTTCAGCACTACAGTATTCCTTGTTTTTGCACCACACCCAGTGCTCCATGCAATCCGTGCATCTCTAATACCCACCACCTGGTTCCCCAAGCCTCCCACCCTCCACCACTTCAAACCCCTCAGATTGTTTTTCAGAGTCCATAGTCTCTCATGGTTCACCTCCCCTTCCAATTTCCCCCAACTCCCTTCCCCTCTCTAACTCCCCTTGTCCTCCATGCTATTTGTTATGCTCCACAAATAAGTGAAACCATATAATTGTCTCACTCAATATTTTATTTAGATCAACTCACTTTTCATTTACATTAATTCATTTTAGAATAGAAATTATCACTGCCACTAGAAAAGCAGTCTCACTTACCTACATTAATTTAAATAGGAAATAATTACTTTTAAGTGGTATTTCTTTAGAGACATCTATGAGGCTCAGTCCATTAAGTATCCCACTCTGGATTTTGACTAAGATCATGATCTCAAGGTCATGAGATAGAGTTCCACGTTGGGCTCCCCACATGGACCCTGCTCGATATTCTCTCTCTCCCCCTCTTTTCTGCCCCTCCCCCATCTAAAAAATATCAATTCAAAGGTATTTATTTATTTGTCCCCTAAAATAATCTCCTATTTGTTAATAGGTTTATGTACCATATCTGCTTTAGTGGTTCAGAGGATATGCTTTGAAGCAAGGCAGACATTGATCCTCACCCCAGTTCCATCATTTTGGTGGGAGGTGTTAGGCAAGCAAATGCAATCTCTAAATTTCCTCATCTGTAAAATGGGTAAGTAATAGAACCCAACCATAGTGTTATTCTCAGGATAAATTAAGGAAATGACTGTAATGCGCTGAGCAGAGCACTCAGTACCCATTATTTTTAGGGATTCGTAAGTCATTCCATTTTGTCCTGGATGGGAACATCTGTTCCAGCTCAAGCCATTCTCTGTACCATAAAATATCACAGTGGAGTGAAAACAACACATGCTTAGAAATCAGGTGTGTGATTAAATCCAGGCTTCATCACGTCTGCAAGTGTAGCCTGAGTAAATTAGTTCTTTGAACTCCGTTACTTTATTTGCAAAATTAAGGAAATAATGGTATGTATCTCAAACGACTGAGGAATATAATTGAGATCACATAAAGAGAATGCTGGCATACTGCCATTGCTTGATAAATGGTAATTCTCTTTCTATACAGTATTGTGTGTAGATTTGCTTTGAATTCCTAGAAACACAGGGACTGACAGCCTTTTGAAATCCCCAGTTGTTCCTGTTTCAGACCTGCTGTGCTTTATCATAAAAAACTGGATTCTCTAAACTAATTGTCTTCTCCTTCCCATATGACCAAGCAAAAACAAGACTACTGAGACAGCAAAATGTGGGTAGCTCCCAGGAAATTTCAAACCTCCACATCCAAGACCCAGAATCCTTCTTACATGGTCTTTGGTTCTGTCCAAATGAGGAATTTCTTTTCTTTCATTAAAAAGCAAATTTGATGTAACTCTAAAATCCTTTAGCTGATGAATCTGGGTGAAGAACCTCCCCTGATAACCAGGGGACAGGCCAATTCTCTTAAGTCCAAAGCCATTCAGGTTCCTACTTTGTGAACCTCGGTCTTCATGCCAGCGGGAGGATGCATGCCCCACTGCCCAAAAATGCACTTTCTCCAGTGGAAGTGCTCACTGTGGCCTTTAACCCAAAAAGCCTCACAGGTGGCTGTGAGAAAACCTTTTTGACGGGCAGATGGATCAGCTCTGTTGGTATTTATTCCTTTGCCTTTCAGTTTAGCACTCCCTCTTCAGCAGTAACTACAGAGCGGCTTTGCTGAAGTGGACTCATGCTACTAGAAATGGTCCAGAGACCCATAACTCATTTCATAGCAGCTGCCAAGGAGCTGTCAGATGGTGGTTCTTATGGCCACAGGTCAGATTGGAAGCTGTGACCTCAAAGAAGCACACGTGTTTCACATCCCATTAAAAGTAGCATGAGCTACACAGCGGCCCCCATGGAGTCCATCAACTTTGTTTTGGTTGCTGAGCCACAGCTGCACTGAGAGAACAAAAGTTGTAGACTTTCTTAAAAACTGAGTTTTCACTCCTAATGTTTTTCCCACTCAGCAAGCATGCCTCCATTTACTTCTACAAGTCAAAAAACTGGAGTTCTCACTTGATGATTCAACCCAAAAAACGTAAGTCAAAGTCCAACCCAAGAGAATTCAACTTTTATTATAGCCTGTGTACTGCCTCTAAACCAGATGGTCTGGAATAGCGCATAGGCTTCAACCAAAGGGGCAGTCAGCAAGTTATCAGGAGCGGCCATGTGGAAAAATAGCATAAGAAGATTAAAACTGAAGAAGAGGCTGGTCAATTAGCAATGTCTGCTATAGATGTAGGACTGGGAAGAGACACTAGTTATGTCATCTATTTACTGACTCCAGTCTGCGACTATTTTCTTTCTTTTCTGAGCTGTTGTTACTGCCGCCACATCAGCTTTTCCACCTACAGGTCTCCACACTCCAGTGCATTTCTCCATTTTGCCACCATATTCAGTCATCGACCAGGCACTTTGAACCACATCATTCCCATTGTCCTTCATGCACCGTTTAATGCCCTACATAAAAGAGCTCCAGCCCATCTCTCATCTCTCCTCACCACAACATGGTACCCCCATCACTCCAGATTTCTCCCTTTCCCTGAAATGTCCCTCCTCTTTTCATACATTCTTTGTAAAATTTTACCCATACTTCCAAGCTCAATTCAAATGTCCCCCCTTCTCCATACAAGATGCCCAGAGATCTTGTGTTCCTATAACCATGATGTTACTTTTTACATCATAGTCTTACTGAGAACTTCCGTTCCAAGTGATAGAAACCAAGCTGGTGTAAGACTTAAGAAAAATAACGATTATTTTAGAAGAGGAATATACCATTGCCTCATGTTAACAGAAAATTTGAAGATAAGGTCTTGAGACATGACTGGATTGAGGTACTCAAGTTCATCTTCACAGCTGATTCCTCCATTCCTAGGCATTCTTCTTTGTGTTGACCTAACTCCAAGCACTTTGGTCCCCACTGGGAGCTGCTCCAGCCCCAAGCCTACATATGGCACGTTTGTTTGTGGTTTTTTTGGTTTTTCTTTTTTTTCCCACAAGTTTCAATAAAAGGCCCATAACTGAGTCTTATTGTCCTGAGTTGGATCATATACCTTACCCCTAGACAAATCCTGGTGATTGAAAGGAGATCATTTGCTGACTTTTCAAGTCTGGGTCACATTCCACCCCTGAAGCTGTACTGGTAAATCTATTCGACCTGAGCCATATAGACTGATGGCGGCAAAGACTGGGTTCATCAAAAGAAGATGGCGGTGTTATTTCCAGGAAAAGTGAGCATCTATTATAGTTAGAGAAATTTAACTACTGTATGCTCACAAGGATAACTTTGGGGTTTATATGTCCCTCTTCCACAAAGAGGGGAGTCTATCTCACCCATTTGTAGTGGCCGGTGGCAAAGCTTCAAGGACAATATAAGGACAAGGACTTTTCTCTAACTCCTTGGGACTCAATTGAAGCTCCATTTCAGGCTCTCACGAACATGATTAATTGTCCATTTCTACTGAATATTCCCTCCATGAAGCAATTTAGGAGTTTGGGTCAGCTTGCAGAGACAAGCATTTCTGGAGTCCTTGCTTGACAAGCACAGAAGGGAATTTATGTGAAGTGTATGATGTGTATTATGTTTACTTGCTAATGAAATTTATTCCAGTTTTTGTATTTATTTATAGCACACTGACTCAGAAATGATGCAGTCATTAAAAATGGCTTATATGTGACCAATTTAAAATATTTAAAACCTCTTATTTTACTAACAAAAGATAAAGGAGTTAAAATGAGGAAGAGAAGCTTTTTTAAATGGCAAAAGACCAAATAGGGAATGAGAAATCTCTAGTGAATATAGATATCTATGCATTGTTCTGGACCTTTATTTGAAATCATATTTGCTTTTTAAGTCTCACTACACAAAGAAAATCCCTGATCGCTCAAGGGTAATCCCTACAAAGTCTAAGAAGCTTGCATGAATATTAGCCTTACAGTTGTTATCTTTAGTAGGGTTTTTTTCCTAACTCCCCAAAGTGTCCCATTCTGTGCCTGATATTGGAAGCACACTGGCTTTCCAGTTTTAAAGACCCGCATTTAAATTCCAGCCTGCCATACACTAGGTTTATTATCAAGAAAAAAAACTTGCTCAAAATTATTCCCCCTTCAATTATAAAGTATACATTGTCATTGATTCCGAAGTGGCAATACTGAAACTCAGACACATTTCTTTCTAATGGCAAGAAGCACATTATATGGACAAACACATCTAGCACTTACTTGGTGCCAAGCATTGTTACAGGCACTTCAAATATTTGTTTATTCACTTAATACTCACAACAAACCTTTGACACAGGTACTAATATTCCCATCGTATAGGTGAGGAAACAGACACAAATCACCTAAGCAGCTAGCCTAGGATTTCAGTCAGTAAGTGGCAGAGCTATCAACTAGACATGGGCACCAGATGCTGCAGTGCATGCTTTGGACCATGTAATAATTGCTTCTTACTACAGTATCCTCTATCCTTTATCTCCAATAAAGTGGCATTGGAGGGAGGCAGGCCTATGCTCAAACTCTATCTCTGTCACCTGCTAACTAGTTAGTGACTTTGTCAAGCTTTTTTTTTTTTTTTTAAAGAGTTTATTTATTTATTTGACAGACAGAGATCACAAGTAGGCAGAGAGGCAGGCAGAGAGAGAGAGGAGGAAGCAGGCTCCCCGCTGAGGAGAGAGCCCCATGTGGGGCTCGATCCCAGAACCCTGGGATCATGACCTGAGTCAAAGGCAGAGGCTTTAACCCACTGAGCCACTCTGGCGCCCCCTTTGTCAAGCTTTGACCTGACCCTAGATCTTCATCTGTTATAGGATCGGAAAGTCACAATGTAAATCCCCTAGCACCGTGCCTTAGCTTTCTTCCCGCAGTATCAAGTATGCTACGTGCAGACAGCCTTTAGTGCCTAACTATAGCCACTCAGTGGGTATGACCCTCAGGAACATATTCAAAGGAAGCCAGGTACATGGCTAGTACCTAGTAAATTCAGAGAGAGACAGGAGGGGTTGGGGGGAGGAGGGGCAGGGAGAGACTATTTTATTCCTGATGCTCAAAATCCAGTTTTGGCATTAAATCATCTGATTCATTTTGGCATTGTCAAGCCAGCTTGTGAAGAGCTACTGGTGGTTCATAAGCCCCATTAGGATTTTGGGAAAGAACTAGGCTTTCTTCACATTTAAGAAATATCAAAGCTGATCCAGTGTTCCCTGCAACAGAGTAAGTGAAAAACCACTGCCTGATAATCCCCACAATGGGGTTATACATGTGAAAACCTTCGACAAAAGACAGAGAGGCCGTAATCAAAGGAAACATTTTGGTTCCAGTAAGCACTCAGCTAGTGTTTTCTGACCATCTATTAGCCAAAATGAATCACCAGCACAACCAATATACATAAATATACTGAATTGAAGCATCAAAATGAAAAAAAAAAAAAAACCTACCCAGGTGATCTAGGGTTTCTTTCTATGCCTTTACAAAACTCCAAGTATCAAGGTAAATCAATGCAGAGGGAAAAAAAAAAGTATGACTTTTTGTTTCCAAACAATTGGCTAGTATAGGACCTGTAGACATGGAATCATATGTAATCCGTTCATCCTAGCTGACTCAAATATAAAGATTATTTATCTCCATAGCAATGACTTATGGAGCAACTATTCACAAGGCACTGGGTTAAGCACATAAGGTGCACTCAATAATAAAATCTCCCCACCTAAATTTCAATGCACCAGATGCAACTATTATCTACATTACAGATTAAGAAAGCCACTCAAAGACAAAAATTAGCTTTCCCAAGTCCACAAGCTGCATAATGGGATATTTTCATCTACAGATAGAAGAAACGTAAGTGGGAGGAGGGGGAAGAAGGGGAGGAGTGGGAGGAGAGGAGGGGAGGGGAGGGGAGAGGGGGAAGAGAATTGTTAAGTGTACATTCAAATTAAAGACTTTATTATCCCACATCACAGGAAGTTCAGAGGCAGTGGGAGCTCTGAGGATGACTGATTCGGTTGACTAATGGCCTAACAGGTTTATTAGAGTCTAAACCTTTTTTATTGCTCCCGGCTCTACCACCCATAGTTGACAGCAGTTCTGGGTGTCCTATCCAGAGTCACGTCCAGTAGATTTCTCTTATAAGACAGCAATTTTCCTCAGAAGCACCTCCTCCTGCTCCCTGACCTCCGTATACTTTTTACTGGCTGGAAATTTATCACATACAATTCAGTAACATTTTATTTAGGAAAAGGAATGGAGTTGCCTTTAATTGGGCACATGAAGGCAGATTGGTACTGAAAGATACTGGATTATGAATACTGGATAGGAAACATTGGATAGGAAAACTAAGAGCAGATTGGATGTTGGCTAAAAATGAACAATGAGGATCAATGCAATTGATCGATGTCAATAAAAGACAATCAGGGGTGCTGTCCGAAGCTAGTGCTCTTCACTAGCACACTAGCTCATGTAGGTTTAGAGTACACTGTTTGGATGGCTTCATCCCAATGCTACCAGAACCACAAAGGACTAAACTCCTGTTGACTAGTCTCTTGGGAAACAGTATTTTTAGACACAGACCCTGCTGTCATTGCTTAAACTGAACTACTTGCTTCTGTCCTCTTTCCGATGACAGCCCAGATGATCTCCGTGAAATTTAAGCCTGGTCAATCTACTCTCCCTGTTAAAATCCTTCTGTGGTTGTACATAATTAATAGGATAAAGACCAAATCCCTGAATATGGCTCAAGACCATGTGTACTTTGCCCCCTCCTGCCCCTCCAGCCAGCTACCCTTCCTTCCCTGCTCTAGTCATACTGGTTTCTTCCAAATCCTCTTCCCATAGGATTGCTACATGCTGGTCTCCTCTCTTTGGAATTCTTTTCCCCTCTACTCTTGACCAAATTTACTCATTCTTCCTGTCTAGGTAAACTGTCTCTTCATCAGAGAAGCCTTCCTGACCCTGATGTTGCCAAACCCCACTCAGACTTCCTCACAGCACCATGTACCTTGCTTTCAGAACACTCACCCATTTCATTTTGCATTTACCTCAGAGGTTGCCTGATTAACTGCATCTTGCTCATTAGCCTGTGTCATCTGTCAATTTGGGATGCTACACTAAGAGAGGAGAGTTTGAACATTTAGTTCTCACAGTTGTGGAAGATAAGAAGGCCAAGGTCAAGGCAATGGCACACTGATGTCCAGTGAGTCCTGCTGCCTTCTTCACAGGGAACCATGTTCTCACTGTGTCTTCACATGGCCAAAGGCACAAAGGAGCTCTATGGAGTCTCTTTTATAATGGTACTAATCTCATTCATGAAGGCTCCACTCTTCTGACCTATTCACCTCCCTAAGGTTACACTTCCTAACACCATCACTCTGGGTATTAAATTGCAAATCTATCAATTTGGGAAAGAACATAAATAGTCTCTAGCAGTTATAAGCTCTATGAAGATAGGGATACCGTGCTGGCTGATGTAGAGCTATTGTCTAACACACTTTATGGCATATGACAGATGCTTAGGGAAAAAAAAAAGTTTGAATTTTAAAACTATGAGATCCCGGGGCACCTGGGTGGCTCAGTGGGTTAAAGCCTCTGCCTTCAGCTCAGGTCATGATCTCAGGGCCCTAGGATCGAGCCCCGCATCAGGCTCTCTGCTCTCTGGGGAGCATGATTCCCCCTCTCTCTCTGCCTGCTTCTCTGCCTACTTGTGATCTCTGTCTGTCAAATAAATACCTAAAATCTTTGAAAAAAAAATTATGAGATCCCAAGAGTTCCACTCTCCTTTCTCTTAACTTCCACACTATTGAAGTTCCTAAACAGATTCACACCTCGACCGAGTTCCTCCTGATTGCCAGGCTCTGTCTCCTTTAGCTCCACAAACTCCATGGAGTGGAACTCACAAACTCAGCCCTGGGATCTTTTTAATTTATGCCTGGTGTCACCTGGGCTGGATCTAGAAAGCAACTCTAATTTTCTCAAATCCTTACTTTTGTAAATAACGAATAAACAAACAAGTAAACAAATTGGAAGTACGGATATGGTTAAAAGATCAAGTTCAGCAATATACAGATAGTATGATTTTCCTATTATTAAAATGTGTACCTAGGTTCATTACATAACCTCTCTGAGCATCAGTTGTAATGATAATTGATCTCCTAAGATTTTTGTACATTTTCAATAAGCTAATAAATGCAAAACATTTAGCTCAGAAATGGGAGCAATTAACAAACCAAATTCCTATAAGTACAGAAATGTTCTCAAAATCATCTTTATAACAAGGCAAACTCTTCAATAAAGTGGTGGTATGACTTAAGGCAAAAAGGGTTTAGAACTACTGCTATAGGGATTCCAGGCAGAGGATGTAGTTAATATGAATAATTCATATGGCAAAGTGCTTGACTTTTTGAACTCAGTCTATATGGTGCTCAGAGTTCCAACAGAAGTTTCAAGTCCAAAAGAGTAGCAAAATCGAGATCAATTCTTCTGTTTCACAGAGCCCAGTCATAGGTTAGATTCCTTCCATTAAAACTTTTGTTAGTGCAATAAGTCAGACAAAGACAAATACTGTATGATCTCCCTTATATGTGAAATCTTGAAAAGCTGATCTCAGAGAAACAGAGAGTAGAACTGTGGTTGTCATGGACTGAGGGATGTGGAAATGGGGAGATAAGGACCAAAGAGCACAAGCTTCCAGTTAAGAGATGAGGAAGTTTTGGGGATCCAATAGACAGCATAGTGATAATAGTTAACAATAATCTTTAATATACTTCAAAGTTGCTAAGACTGTGGATCTTAAATGTTCTCACTACACACACACACACAAAAAAAATGGTTAATAAGTTATTTGACGTCCATGTTAGCTATGGTGGTAATTATTTTGCAATACATAAGTGTATTGAATCAACACACTATACACCTTAATCTCTGCAATGTAATACATCAATCATACCTCAGTAAAGCTGGGGGATGGGAGGAGGGAAATTTTCAATATTAAGTAACTCACTCCCTTTATTAAAACTTGGTATTACACTTCGCTTTGACAACAAACAGCAATGTAAATAGCAGAATTCTGCAGATGTCTCACATTAGCTTTATATAACAAGTCAAAAGCAACATCTCTAAGTTTCTGTGCAAGAGTCTGTGGCCTATGAATGTTCACCAGAATCTTACATTCATGCAGACATTACTAATCAGAGTGTCCCTTCCCACTAAATTCCACATGGGTTTCTTAATCTTCCCCAACACAGAGCTCCAGAAGTTATTACACCCTTTGATCACAGCAGATGTGTGAAATATAACTTAAGGAAATGTTCCGTAAGAGACCAGAAAACACATTATCGTAACTAGAAACACAAGTTCACACCTTATGAGGCACCACCCGTAATGACTAGTCTTAGAATGTTATTTCAACCAAAGAACTACAGTCCAGAAATAGAAGCATTAATTTTAAAATAACTCAAGCTCTTAACTGGCATATACCCTGAGTGGGATATATGGAACTCAAGAATAATTTAAATTTTCACTTTCATTTTCCTCCACTTCCTTTACATTCAACCTCATCCACAGCCTATTTGTTCAACTCTCCAAAATATTTGTCACCTAGACCAGACCTGCAACAGGCGCTTCTCACCCATCTTGTCTTCCCAGTTTCCTCCAATTTTGCATTACTAAAATGGAAAAAGCCAGTCTAGAATGACATGCAAGGGTAAGTACTGAAAAGGGTGAAAATCAGTATCATCTTTAAGAGCAGGAAGAGAGAAGAAAGGTAAATTCTCACATTTTATAAATGTTTGGGTAGCTCTAACATGAGATTTTGGACCACTACTTCACCACTCCTCCAATTTGACAATCAACATTTCCCATTATCAGTGCTGGAGTTTGCAAAAGGGTCTCAACAAGCCAAATGTAAAAGCAACTTTGGCATGAGGAATGGTTTTCTGAGGCCAACCCTAAGAAGTCCCCCATAGAGCCTGTGAAACAAAACAACCACTTCAAATGGTGAGAGTTCGTTTCTGCCTGTATAGCTACTTCTTTCTTCGTGTAATAGAAAATGTGGAGTAAGAGAAGGAGAGAGACTACTTGAGAGAGACAGCCTTGACTTCACTCATTAAAGGCACCAAAAATTCAAAACAAGTAAAAATTCCATTGGCTTTTACCTCGTCTCAAAAGAGATGTTCTGAGCAATGAAAATTTTAATAAAAACAAGAAAAAGGATTACTTTTTATAGTAATTACTATGGGAAGAATGTGCAGAGATCCTGAAGTCCGCCAGACCTACTTGGAAAGAGATACATTCAAATCAGCAAAGTGCTCAATAGATATCTCCTCACCCAAGGTTTGTAGGGGTACAACAAAAGACCAAGGGCCGCACTCCGTCCCTTCAGCGGATAGCTCTTGGCTCCCCTGTATTCTCCATTCTGAACCAGCTTGCTGTTCTGCTATCTTAAATTTCTAGCCCATTATCTTACCTGTGCTTTAAGTTTACTCCATGAGATGAGGTAGAAATTTTACTCAACAAAGTCCACTTTTATAGCTCTTTATCAGGTGGCAATGTTAGTAATGGGAAGTTCAATTTAGTAAAGCTGAAGGGAGTCCCTTCCCTTCCTCATATTCTTGATGATATAGGTTGTTCTGAATATTTGGAGGTGGGGGGCTCTCCTTGGAGAAGGACTCTTCAAGTCTATACTAATTTGCAACCTTAAGTCCACTATTGGTATTTTCAGTGTGTCTTGAGTGTAAATGGCACTGCCCCTCTGCTGTGAAACTTGAGCATTGGATGTGCACTAAGAGATGGACCCCAGGGTCCTAGTGACCAGACTCATGGGTAAAATAAAAATGGTCTCCTCTGTTTTCCCCTAGGGAGCTGACAGACAGTGGCCTTCTGCTCTCCACAATGTCAATTATCTCTCTATTTATAAAGCATTTCAAGCATTCAAAATGCCTTCAGAATAGTCCATGCTAAAAAGTAAGAATCAAAGTGGTTCTCTTACATTTATCAAAATGTGTTCTGATTCCCCAACCCACACAGTTCTCCAGGCTCTGTGTAAAGAAGAGGTAGAATGAGGTAGGAGTAAAGATGGTGCCATTTTCCTTGACTGTATTTCCAGGAAAACCATATCAAAATGGAAAGAGAGAAGGAAAGAGCATAAATAAAGGAGATAAAGCTCTGTGACTGCCCTCTAAGTATGAACTGAAGGAAAATGACATCACTTCAGCATCAAATTACAATAGGTGCGATGGCAGAAGGACGGGAAGGGGAAGACTACTAGCTAATTTCAATAGTGTTCCTAAAAGGAAGCATTAGACACTACCCTGAAGACCTAAGTGTACTATAAAAAGGTATTCACCTAAGGATAGCCATTAGACTAAAATTCTAGACCTTCCTCAATGACAAAAGAAAGGAGGGAGGGAAAAAAGCAAAGGAAAAAAAAAGAAAAGAATGAAAAAAAGCAAGCAAAGTCCACTGTTAAGTACTATATATATACCCACACATCACATCACCTCACACAAAATGTGACACACTGAGGTGAAGCACATCAGTGAATATAAATGGTCTTAACACACATATACAATGCTTTCAGATTGGCTAACAAAGAAACTCAAGTCATCCCTGAGACATATCCAAATGAAACACATTAGGAAATGTTACAAGTAAAATGATGGACATATAAACAAAAATCCTATTAGAAAGACAATGGAAGGGAAAAGTTCATTTATAAGTGCAATAATGATAGTAACAATAACACATCAGCAAAATCCACAGGAGAAAAATTTAAACATTTCTGAAAGACACAAAAGTCGAGTTAAGCAAATAGAAAGACTTGCCATATTCCTGGCTAGGGACAGCCAACATAATAAAGTTGTCAATCCTCCTAAATTTAATTTTTATATTTAATGAGCTCAAATTAAATGCCATCAGGTTTTTATTTTCCTGGAGGTAATGCTGATTATAAAGCTCAATTGGGAAAACTATGAAAAACATGAGAAATAAAAGAATAAGGAGGAATGAGTTTGATACAACATTTATTTAACTGTAAAAAACATTAAATGTCTTATTGATATATGAATAGACAAAAAGACAAATGGGACAAATAAAAAATTCAGTGGTAGACCTAATAACATATGGAAATTTAGCATTTAATAACTTGACTTATATAATAGAACTTTTTCATTAATTCAAATTCAGCATATCAAATGAGCTGGCAAAGTAAGCTTACTAACTGCTACTGGAATAATTTGTGAAGTATAGGGAAGAAGGTAAAATTGGATCCATTCTTCACTCCATCTGCCAGCACAAATTCCAATGGGTCAGTGATTTAAAAGTAAGAATATTATGTAAGTACTAAAAGAAAACAGAGATGAATTCCTCTAAACCTGGAAATAAAACACACTTTCATAGGACTCAAAATCTAGATTTAATCATGGTAAAGTTTGACATATTTGACCTGAAAATTTTTAGAAATAAAAACATTATGGCACAAACTCCTTAATTAAAAATTAAAAATGCGATAGAGAGGAGAAGCAAGTAGGTGGAGGAGTAGGAACTGAAATTTCATCTTGTCCCAGGAGTTCAGCTAGATGGTTTTCAAACCACTCTGAACAGCTACAAACTTAACAGGAGCTCGAAAAGAAAAGCAGCAATTCTAGGAATAGAAAAGTGACCACTTTCTGGAAGGTAGGAACTGTGGAAAAGTGAATCCGAAGCTACGGGAAGAAAGACCAAGGGATAGGGGCCAGCTCCTGGCAAGCGGTGGAGCAGCAGAGCACAAACTCAGAACTTTTAGAATTCGGCTCCACTGAGGGACATCACTCTAAAGGCTAAGTGGGGGTGGAACCCTCACGGGGATGGTGTGGTCTCAGGACATGCAGGGACACAAAAACACCAGGGGTGCCTGAGTGTGGCAGAGCTCCCAGGTATCAGAGCAGGGAAGCTGGCTACAGAGATGGAGCTGAGGAGAGGGTCTTAGCTTGGGGTTACCTTAAACTGTGATCCGAGATGTGGTGGGGCCACTGCTGTTCAAGCAGGGACCCCACAAGTGGCAGATCTGGGGAGACCCTCTCCTTCCTCCTCTGGGAGGCCTGGGAATGCACTGCAGTTTGGAGACTCCAAATGGGGCCATGCACCAAAGACAGAAACACTTGGTCACAGGCAGGGTAAGCTCAGAGCACGGCGGGAAACCAGGGAGATGGGAGTGATTGAGCACTTTTCTCTGAGTGTGCACTTGGGATGTGGCCCCAAGTTCTTGGCTCCTACGGTGCCAGAGATTGGGAGGCTGCCATCTTCATTCTCCTCCTCCAGAACTCTACAAAAAGCATTCAGGGAACAAAAGCTCCTGAAAGCAAAAATGAGCAGATTAGGTAGCCCGGCCCCTGGCAAGGGTGGTGCAATTCTGCTTCAGGCAAAGACATTGGAGAATCACTACAACAGGCCCCTTCCCCAGAAGATCAACAAGATCCAGCCAAGACCAAGTTTACCATTCAAAGAGAACTACAAATCTCCAGTGCTAGGAGAATACAGCATGTAGAATTCATGGCTTTTTCCCCATGATTCTTTAGTCTTTCAAAGTTAATTTTTTTTTAGATTTTATTTATTTATTTATTTATTTGGCAGAGAGAGAGATCACAAGTAGGCAGAGAGGAAGGCAGAGAGATAGAAGGAAGCAGGTTCCCTGCCAAGCAGAGAGCACGGTGCAGGGCTTGATCCCAGGACCTGGGGATCATGACCTGAGCTGAAGGCAGAGGCTTTAACCACTGAGCCACCCAGGTGCCACTCAAAGTTAAATTTTTTCAATTTTTTTCTTATTCTATTTTTAAAAATTTTTCTCTTTCCTGTTTTAATCTTTTTAAACTATTTTATCAATACCTTTTTAAAAAGTCTTTTCAAATTTTCATTGTTATACTCATATTCTATCCCTTTATTGTATTAAACTTATTTTTTATATACATATAAGTGTTTCTTTCTTTAAAATTTTGGAATTCTAACAGATCAAAATATACCTTAAATCTAGTATATGGCTTTATTCTACTCTCCAGCCTGATCACATTCTCTTTTTTTTTTCTTTTTTAACCAACTTCTTATCAATTTCTTTTTTAGAATCTTTTTTTAAATTTTCATCTTTACACTCATATTACATCCCTTCCCTGTGTTTATCCTTATTTTTGTGTATATATATTTTCCTTTCTTTAAAAATTTGGGAGGCAGTTTCTTCTAAAAGACCAAAATACTCCCAGAATCGGGTGTGTAGCTCTGTTCTATTCACCAGTCTGAAAAAAAAAAATTTTTATATACATACATACATATATATGTATGTATGTATATATATATAAAATTATTTTTCCCTCCTTTCTTCACTCCCCAGTTTCAGGTCTCTTCTGATTTGGTTAGTGTATTTTTTTGTGGTGTCATTGCTACCCTTTTAGTATTTTGTTCTCTCATTCATCTATTCTTATCTGGATAAAATGACAAGGCAGAAAAACCCACCTCAAAAAAAAAAAAAAAAAAGAACAATCGGCAGTACTGACAGCTAGAGACCTAATCAATACAAACATTAGTAAGATGTCAGAACTAGAGTTCAGAATGACAATTTTCAAAATGCTAGCTGGGCTTAAAAAAGCATAGAAGATATAAGAGAACCCCTCTCTGGAGAAATAAAACCCCTTCCTGGAAAAATAAAAGAACTAAAATTAACCAAGTTGAAATTAAAAAAGCTATTAATGAAGTACAATTAAAAACAGAGGGTCTTACTGCTGGGATTAATGAGGCAGAAGAGAGAATTAGTGATATAGAAGACCAAATGGTGGAGAATAAAGAAGCTGAGCAAGAGACATAAACAATTACTGGACCACAAGGGGAGTATTTGAGAGATAAGTGATGTCATAAGATGAAAAAATATTAGAATAATTGGGATCCCAGCAGAAGAACAAAGAGGGTGCAAAAGCTATATTGGAGCAAATTATAGCAGAGAATTTCCCTAATGTGACAAAGGGAACAAGTATGAAAATCCAGGAGGCACAGAGACCCCCCTCAAAATCAGTAAAAATAGGTCAACACCCTGTCATCTAACAGGAAAACTTACAAGTCTCAGTGATGAAGAGAAAATCCTGAAAGCAGCTTGGGACAAGAGGTCTGTAACATACCACAGTGGAAATATTAGATTGGCAGCAGACCTATTCACAGAGACCTGGCAAGCCAGAAAGGACCAGCATGATATATTCAGAGCACTAAACGAGAAAAATATGCAGCCAAGAGTACTATATCCAGCTAGGTTGTCATTGAAAATAGGAGAGATAAAAAGCTTCGAGGACAAACAAAAACTAAAAGAATTTGCAAACCAAACCAGCCCTGCAGGAAAAATTGAAAGGGAATTTGAGAATCACTGCAACAGGAACCAAGAACATCAAGCCAAGAGTCAGCAAGAACATCCAGCCAAGACCAAGTTCAATAAGAACTGCAAAACTTCAGATCTAGGGGAACACAGCATATAGAATTCATTCTTAGCAAAGAGAGAGCCTAAAAGTAACAGACCAGAAAGGAACAGAAACAATATACAGTAACAGTCACCTTACAGACAATACTATGCACTAAATTCATATCTTTCAATAGGTGCTCTGAATATAAATGAGCTAAATGCCCCAATCAAAAGACACAGGCTATCAGAATGGATTAAAAAAAGAAACCAATCCATATGCTATCTGCAAGAAACTCATTTTAGGCCCAAAGACACCTCCAGATTTAAAGTGAGGGGGTGGAAAACAATTTACCATGCTAATGAACATCAAAAGAAAGCTGGGGTGGCAATCCTTATATCAGATCAATTAGATTTTAAGCCAAAGACTATAGTAAGAGATAAGGAAGGACACTATATCATATTTAAAGGGTCTGTCCAACAAGAAGATCTAACAATTTTAAATATCTATGCCCCTAACATGGAAGCAGCCAACTGTATAAACCAGTTAATAACAAAATCAAAGAAACACATCAACAATACAATAAAATAATAGGGGACATTAACACCCCCTCACTGAAATGGACAGATCATCTAAGCAAAAGATCAACAAGGAAATAAAAGCTTTAAATTACACACTGGACCAGATGGACAACACAAATAGATATATTGAGAATATTCCATCCCAAAACAACAAAATACGCATTCTTCTCTAGTGTGCATGGAACAACATTCTCTAGAACAGATCACATCCTGGGTCACAAATCAGGTCTCACCAGTACCAAAAGATTGAAATCATACCCTGCATATTTTCAGACCACAATGCACTGAAACTTAAACTCAACCATAAGAGGAAAATTGGAAAGAACTCACATACATAAAGGCTAAAGAGCATCCTACTAAAGAATGAATGGGCAAACCAGGAAATTAAAGAAGAATTTTAAAAATTCATGGAAACAAATGAAAATGAAAACACAACTGTTCAAAATCTTTGGGATACAGCAAAGGCAGTCCTGAGAGCAAAGTATATAGCAATAGAAGCCTTTCTCAAAAAACAAGAAAGGTATCAAATACACAACCTAACCCTACACCTGAAGGAGCTAGAGAAAGAACCACAAATAAAGCCTAAACCCAGCAGAAGAATAGAAATAATAAAGATCAGAGCAGAAATCAATTAAATAGAAACCAAAAGAACAGTAGAACAGATAAGTGAAACTAGAAGCTGGTCCTTTGAGAAAAATAATAAGATTGATAAACCCCTTGCTGGACTAATCAAAAAGAAGAGAGAAAGGACACAATTAATAAAATCATGAATGAAGGAGGAGAGATCACAACCAACACCAAAGAAATACAAACAATTATAAGCACATATTATTAGCAACTATACACCAGCAAATTTGACAAAATGGAAGAAATGGATGCATTCTTAGGGACATATAAACTACCAAAACTGAACCAGGAAGAATTAGAAAACCTGAACAGACCCATAACCAGTAAGGATATTGAAGCTGTCATCAAAAATCTCCCAACAAGGGGCACCTGGGTGGCTCAGTGGGTTAAGCCGCTGCCTTCGGCTCAGGTTATGATCTCAGGGTCCTGGGATCGAGTCCCGCATCGGGCTCTCTGCTCAGCAGGGAGGCTGCTTCCCTCTCTCTCTCTGCCTGCCTCTCCATCTACTTGTGATTTCTCTCTGTCAAATAAATAAATAAAAATTTAAAAAAAAAAATCTCCCAACAAACAAGAGCCCAGAGCCAGACACCTTCCCAGGGGAATTCTATAAACCATTTAAAGAAGAACTAATACTTATTCACCTGAAACTGCTCCAAAAAAAATAGAAATGGAAGGAAAATTCCAAACTCATTTTATCAGGCCAGCATTACCTTGATTCCAAAAACCAAAGATGCCCATCAAAAAGGAGAATTACAGACCAATATCCCTGATGAACACAGATGCAAAAATTCTCACCAAAATACTAGCCAATAGGATCTAACAGTACATTAAAAGGATTATTCACCACAACCAAGTGGGATTTATTCCTGGGATGCAAGGTTATTTCAATATCTGCAAATTGACCCATTAATACAATACATTAATAAAACAAAGAGCTTTTCTGCCCGTGGACGCCACCGAGTAAGCATCGTTAAAGTCTCCCCTCCCACCGCCGTCATGTCTAAGTCAGAGTCTCCCAAAGAGCCTGAACAGCTGCGGAAGCTCTTCATCGGAGGTCTGAGCTTTGAAACAACCAATGAGAGTCTGAGGAGCCATTTTGAGCAATGGGGAACACTTACGGACTGTGTGGTAGTGAGAGATCCGAACACCAAGCGCTCCAGAGGCTTTGGGTTTGTCACATATGCCACTGTGGAGGAGGTGGATGCAGCCATGAATGCAAGGCCACACAAGGTGTATGGAAGAGTTGTGGAACCAAAGAGGGCTGTCTCAAGAGAAGATTCTCAAAGACCTGGTGCCCACTTAACTGTGAAAAAGATTTTTGTTGGTGGCATTAAAGAAGACACTGAAGAACATCATCTAAGAGATTATTTTGAACAGTATGGGAAAATCGAAGTGATTGAGATCATGACTGACCGAGGCAGCGGCAGAAAGAGCGATTTTGCTTTTGTAAACATTTGATGACCATGATTCTGTAGACAAGATTGTCATTCAAAAATACCATACTGTGAATGGCCACAACTGTGAAGTAAGGAAAGCGCTCTCTAAGCAAGAGATGGCTAGTGCTTCATCCAGCCAAAGAGGTCGAAGTGGTTCTGGAAACTTTGGTGGTGGTCGTGGAGGTGGTTTTGGTGGGAATGACAACTTTGGTCACAGAGGAAACTTCAGTGGTCGAGGTGGCTTTGGTGGCAGTCGAGGTGGTAGTGGATATGGTGGCAGTGGGGATGGCTATAACGGATTTGGTAATGATGGAAGCAACTTTGGAGGTGGCGGAAGCTATAATGATTTTGGCAATTACAACAATCAATCCTCAAATTTTGGACCCATGAAAGGAGGCAATTTTGGAGTCAGAAGCTCTGGCCCTTATGGTGGTGGAGGCCAGTACTTCACCAAACCACGAAACCGAGGTGGCTATGGTGGTTCCAGCAGCAGCAGCAGCAGCTATGGCAGTGGCAGAAGGTTTTAATTACTGCCAGGAAACAAAGCTTAGCAGGAGAGGAGAGCCAGAGAAGTGACAGGGAAGCTACAGGTTACAACAGATTTGTGAACTCAGCCAAGCACAGTGGTGGCAGGGCCCAGCTGCTACAAAGAAGACATGTTTTAGACAATACTCATGTGTATGGGCAAAAAAACTCGAGGACTGTATTTGTGACTAATTGTATAACAGGTTATTTTAGTTTCTGTTCTGTGGAAAGTGTAAAGCATTCCAACAAAGGGTTTTAATGTAGATTTTTTTTTTGCACCCATGTTGTTGATTGCTAAATGTAATAGTCTGATCATGACGCTGAATAAATGTGTCTTTTTAAATAAATAAATAAATAAAACAAAGAACAAGAACCATATGATACTCTCAGATATATCTTCAGATAGATGCTGAAAAAGTATTTGACAGAGTACAGCATCCTTTCTTGATCAAAACACTTCACACTGTAGGGATAGAGGATACATACCTCAATATCATCAAAGCCATCTAAGAAAAAACCACAGGGAATAGCATTCTCTATGGGGTAAAACTGAAAGCTTTTCCCTTAAGGTCAGGAACATGGTAGACCTGTCCACTAACACCACTGCTATTCAACATAGTACTAGAAGTCCTAGCCTCAGCAATCAGACAATTGAAAGAAATAAAAGGTATCCAGGGGGCGCCTGGGTGGCTCAGTGGTTTGAGCCGCTGCCTTCGGCTCAGGTCATGATCTCAGAGTCCTGGGATCGAGTCCCGCATTGGGCTCTCTGCTCAGCAGGGCGCCTGCTTCCTCCTCTCTCTCTGCCTGCCTCTCTGCCTACTTGTGACCTCTCTCTGTCAAATTAAAAAAAAAAAGAAATAAAAGGTATCCAAATCGGCCAAGAAATCGAACTCTCACTCTTTGCAGATGATATGATACTATATGTGGAAAACCCAAAAGACTCCATTCCAAAACTGCTAGAACTCATAAGAAAAATTCAGTAAAGTGTCAGGATATAAAAATCAAGGCACAGAAATAGTTACAGTTCTATACACCAACAACAAGACAGAAGAAAGAGAAATTAAGGAGTCAATCCCATTTACAAATGCACCCAAAAGCATAAGATACCTAGGAATAAGCCTAACCAGAGAGGCAAAGAATCTGTACTCAGAAACTATAAAGTACTCATGAAAGAAACTAGAGAAGACACAAAGAAATAGAAAACCATTCCATGCTCATGGATTGGAAGAACAAATACTGTGAAAATGTCTATGCTACCTAGAGCAATTTACACATTTAATGCAATCCCTATCAAAACACCATCAACTTTTTTCAAGAAAATGGAACAAATAATCCTAAAATCTATATGGAACAAGAGGAGACTCCAAATAGCCAGAGGAATGTTGAAAAACAAGACCAAAAACAATACCAAAGTATCACAATTCCAGACTTCAAGCTCTCTTACAAAGTTGTCATCATCAAGACAGTATGATACTGACACAAAAACAGACACAAAGATCAATGGAAAAGAATAAAGAGCCCAGAAATGTACCCTCAACTCTGTGGCCAACAAACCTTTGACAAAGCAGGAAAGAATGTCCAATAGAAAAAATACAGTCTCTTCAACAAAGGGTGTTGGGAAATTGGACAGCCACATGCAGAAGAATGAAACTGGACCATTTCCTTATACCACCCACAAAAATAGACTCAAAAATGGATGAAAGACCCCAATGTGAGACAGGAATCCATCAAAATTCTTGAGGAGAACACAGGCAGAAACCTCTTGAGCTTAGCAGCAGCATCTTCCTAGACACATCACCAAAGGCAAGGGAAGCAAGGGCAAAAATGAACTATTGGAACTTCGCCAAGATCAAAAACTTTTGCACAGCAAAGGAAACAGTTAACAAAACCAAAAGACAACTGACAGAATGGGAGAAGATATTTGCAAATGACATATCAGATAAAGGGCTAGTATCCAAAATCTATAAAGAACTTATCAAACTCAACACCCAAAGAACAAATAATACAATCAAGAAATTGTCAGAAAGGGGCACCTGGTGGCTCAGAGGGTTAAAGCCTCTGCCTTCGGCTCAGGTCATGGTCTCAGGGTCCTGGGATTGAGCCCCGCATCGGGCTCTCTGCTCAGCGGGGAGCCTGCTTCCCTTCCTTTCTCTCTGCCTCCCTCTCTGCCTATTTGTGATCTCTGTCTGTCAAATAAGTAAATAAAATCTTAAACAAAAAAAAAAAAAAAAGAAAAGAAAAGAAATGGGCAGAGGACATGAACAGACATTTCTCCAAAGACATCCAAATGGGCAACAGAAACATGAAAAAGTGCTCAATTTCACTTGGCTTCAGAGAAATACAAATCAAAGCCACAATGAGATACCACCTCACACCAGTCAGAATGGCTAAAATTAACACATCAGGAAATGACAGGTGTTGGCAAGGAGAACCCTCCTACATCATTGGTGGGAATGCAAGCTGGTGCAACCACTCTGGAAAACAGCATGGAGGTTCCTCAAAAAGTTGAAAATAGAGCTACCCTATGACCCAGCAATCACACTACTGGGCATTTACCCTAAAGATACAAATGCAGTGATCCGAAGGGGCACGTGCACCCAAATGCTTATAGCAGCAATGTCCACAATAGCCAAACTATGGAAAGAACCTAGATGTCCATCAACAGATGAATGGATAAAGAAATGGATAAAGAGAATGGATAAAGAAAAGAGAAATGGATAAAAGAAAGAGAATGGATAAAGAATGGATGGATAAAAGAGAATGGATAAAGATAGATAGATAGATAGATACCACCTCACAATGGAATACTACGCAGCCATCAAAAGAAATGAACACACACAATGGAATACTATGCAGCCATCAAAAGAAATGAAATCTTGCCATTTGCAACAACATGGATGGAGCTAGAGGGTATTGTGCTAAGCAAAATATGTAAGTCAGAGAAAGACAATTATCATATGATCTTTCTGATATAAGGAATTTGAGAGGCATGGTGGGGGGTCACAGAGGGAAGGGAGGGAAGAATGAAACAGTATGGGACTGAGGAGGGAGACAAACCATAAAAGACTCTTAATCTCAGAAAACAAACTGGAAAAACAAACAAACAAATTCCAACAACTGGGTTGCTGGTGGGGAGCAGAGTGGGAGGGATAGGGTGGCTGGGTAATAGACATGGCAGGGGGAGGGTATGTGTTATGGTGAGCACTGTGAGTTGTGTAAGACTGGTGAATCATAGACCTGTACCTCTGAAACAAATAATACATTATATGTTAGTTTAAAAAAGAAGAAATAGTGCTCGCTTCGGCAGCACATATACTAAAATTAAAAAAGAAGAAATAAATTAATATACTACAGGAAGATAAGCAAGAGATATGGACAGTTCACAAAGTAATGTAGATTGTTCTTAACCCCATATGAAAAGAATCTCAATCTTGCTCATAATAAAAATAAAGCAAATTAAGACTATACTTAATCACTCAGGCAAAGCAACAAAATCCTAGAAGTTAGACAATCTTCTGCTGCAAGATTGGAAAAAATATGCATTCTCATACATTTCTGGTTTAAAGTAGAATGAAACCATGGATCAGAAATTGGCAGTATCTGTAAAAATTCATACGTCTTAAAAAAAAAAAATTCATACGTCTTTACACCTCAAGCACTTCTAGAACTCCATCCTCATGGCAAAAATAGCAATTATGTATACAATTATATTGCAGCATCGCTTACTGCAATAAATCTACAAACAGACCAAACAGCTATCAAACAGAAACTGACTCAGGGGTGAACAAACTACAGCCCTTGGGCCAAATCCACCAGTCTGTTTTTGAACAGTCTTTAAGTTAAGACTGGTTTTACACTTTTAAAGGGTTTGGAGAGGGAAAAGGGACAGGTAAGTTTCTATCTTGTCCTTACAGAAAAAGTGTGCTGAAACCCTGAGTGGGTAAATCAACATGGTACACCAACACAGTGAAATTCTACACTAACAAAGAACAATGAGGGGGCACCTGGGTGGCTCAGTGGGTTTAGCCTCTGCTTTCGGCTCAGGTCAAGATCTCAGGGTCCTGAGATCAAGCCCCACATTGGACTCTCTGCTCAGCAGGGAGTCTGCTTCCCCCACCTCTCTCTCTGCCTGCCTCTCTGACTACTTGTGATCTCTCTGCCTGTCAAATAAATAAATAACATCTTTTTTAAAAAATCATTAGAAAAAAAAAAAAGTGAGGACTAAATGCAGTAACTGCAATGGACTGAAACACAGAGAATCTCTTTCAATACATAGGTTGATAATAACATTAAAGAAACCAAAAAGAAAACCATGCATCAGTCACTTTGTGAGGATACTGTGACAAACTGAATGTTTGTGTATCCTCAAGAAACATACATTGAAGTCCAAGCCCCCAGTGTTACTGTATTTGGCAATAGGGGCTTTAAGAAAACATTAAGGCAAATGAGGTCATAAAGTTGAAGTCCTGATGCAAGAAAAACAATATATTTTTTAAGATTTTAGGGCGCCTGGGTGGCTCAGTGGGTTAAGCCGCTGCCTTCGGCTCAGGTCATGATCTCGGGGTCCTGGGATCGAGCCCCACATCGGGCTCTCTGCTCAGCAGGGAGCCTGCTTCCCTCTCTCTCTCTCTGCCTGCCTCTCCATCTACTTGTGATTTCTCTCTGTCAAATAAATAAATAAAATCTTTAAAAAAAAAGATTTTATTTATTTACTCGACAGAGAGAGAGAGATCACAAGTAGGCAGAGAGACAGGCAGAGAGAGGGGAGGGAGGCAGGATCCCTGCTGAGCAGAGAGCCCGATGTGGGGCTCGATCCCAGGACCCCGAGATCATGACCTGAGCCGAAGGCAGAGGCTTAACCCACTGAGCAACCCAGGTGCCCCCTAGAAACAATATTTTTATAGGAAGAGACACCAGAGAACTCTCACTCTCCCACCATGCAAAGTATCAAGGAAAGGATGTGTAAGCACACTGCCCAAAGGCGCCACCTGCAACAGAAAAGGAGCATCTCTCCAAAATCTGAACCCTGTTGGAACTTTGTCTTTAATGTAACCTTGACCTCAAGAACTGTGAGATAATCAGTTTCTTTTATTTAAACCACCCAGTTCATGGTATAGTGCTATAGCAGCCCATGCCAACTAATACAGATGCCAAAGATCCAACTTATTTTCTAACAGAAAAATAAAAGGAAAAAAAAACAAAGCATTTAACCTGATTTTTCTGAGTAATCAAATAATTTGTTACAGAAATATCACACCTAATAAATCAAGAAGAAATGATAAATTTAGTATCACCATTTCTGCCATCACTAATAAAATACTGTCTCTAGGCCATTATCATTAGTAGCTGCTACAATTACAAAGAGGGACAAGACATTATATGCCTCCAGATTTTTTTTTAATCATCATTTATAAGTCATCTGTTAAAAAAAAAAAAAAGCCTTAAACTAGTTAAGCCTTTAAATGTGGTGACTAATTTGTAGAAAGTACAGGGGACTGAAAAATGTTTTTAATCACACTACAGAAATAAACTCAGTAAAATTCAGACTGTGGGAATTTCTACTGAAAAAAGTGACCAGATTTTTTTCAACAAATGAATTGCCAAGAAGATACAGAGAAAACCTAGAGATCAAAACAGACTTAAAAGACTTACAAATAAATTAAAAGATGGGGTCTTGTCTAGATCTGAAACTAAGCCAGTTGTGAAAACCATTTCTGAAGCAATTGAGGAAATGTGACATTTAAAATTACAAAATCTACACCTGTCAGAATGGTTAAAATTAACAACACGGGCTACAACAAGTGTTGTTAAGAATGCTGAGTTAGGTGAACCCTCTTGCACTGTTGGTAGGAATGCAAACTGGTGCAGTCTGGAAAACAGTATGGGAGTTTTTCAAAAAGTTAAAATTATAACTATCCTACAATCCAGCAATTGTACTACTAGGTATTTTCTGAACGATACAAAAGTACTATTTCAAAGGGATACATGCACCCTGATATTTACAGCAGAATTATCAATAATAGCCCAACTATGGAAATAGCCCAAATGTCCATCCACTGCTGAATGGATAAAGAAAATGTCATGCACACACACACACACAAAATGGAGTATTATTCAGCCATCAAAAAAATGAAATTTTGCCATTTACAACGACATGGATAGAGCTAGAGGGTATTATGCTAGGCAAAATAAATCAATCAGAAAAAGACAAGTACACATGATTTCACTCATGTGGAATTTAAAAAAAAAAAAAAAACTTGATCTTAGCCAAAAAAAAAAAAAAAAAAAAACAGATGAACCTATGCTAAGGAAAAAAAAAAAAAAAAGAGGGAAGCAAACCATAACAGACTCTTAAAGATACAAACCAAACTGAGGGAACCGAGGGTTGATTGATAGAGAGAAATGGGCAGGGGCACGGACTAACTTCCATTTATAATCAAAATTCTTCATATGAAAATGCAACCAGAAAAAAAGGAAAAACGGCAGCATCGCAACCACTCTCCTCAGGCACTGGGGATGAAGTATGTATTGTGAATTTTCAAATTGGTAACCACCTATGGGTTCATTAACAATTAATCACCAAGCATGAACATTGCTCTGAAAATTCTATTCTTCTTGGAGCCCAAGTTACACATCATCCACAACGATCCCCTTTCTAAAGTCACTGTGCCTTACATCCCACAGACTTTTATTATAAACCACTGGCTCCCAAATTTGGTTAGGAAGCAAAATCACCTCAACTGTCTTTTTTTTTTTTTTCAAAATACATATTTTAGAGCCCCATCCCAGCTCTACTGAATCAGAAACTCCGTGGGTGGTGTTCTTCACCTCTATTTTTAACAAGTTTCTAGTCATTCACATGGAGTTAGCACAGAACTTACTCTGGCACTAAAATTTAAACCAATATTGCTGAAGATTTTAATAACATCCATGTCCCCTTTTGATAAACATGAAGATCTTATATTACCTTTAATAAAAAAAGCATAAAAATTTAGAGAACTTGTGAACTTTTAGGTGTTTATGTGTATGTGTGTGTGTGCACGTGCACGTGGGTTGGTGTGTGTGTATAAATGCCACCTCAGCCCTCCAAGATTCTCCATCCAACCCTTGAGTTGATCCTCTAATTATTTCTTTAATATTAAGATAAGATAGTTAAAGTCATCTTCAAACATCTTCAAACAAGTACTATGTTGAATCTCTTTCATCAACTCCTTCACAACCATTAGCTTCACCATTTGGCAGGGTAATTCTTTTATTCAAGAATTATTTCCTAAATATCTGATATATGCCAGGCATCGTGCTAAGGGTACCATAGTATATAAGACATGGTCCTTGCCCTTGGGAAAACTGCATCCTAGCACAAAAGAGACAACTAATAAGATAAGTCAAAGTGGTGATGACTTCTTTGAAAATAACGTAATAGTGATGCAATTGGCTGATTATTGAAGTGATTTCTACTTTTGAAAGGGTATTCTGGAAAGATTCCTATGAAGAGATTAACATTTTATGAAAGACTTTATACACTGAGAAGGAAACCAGTTATGAACTGGTAGAGAGGATGTTCCAAGTAGAGGAAATGACAAACACAATGTCCTGAGGCAAGTTCCACATTCGGGAACAGAAGGAAGACCAGTCAGACTTCAGCATGGGAAGCATGGAACTGGGTGATATTTTGAGGCATTAATCTTTATTTGATTGCTGTAGTAAAATGTGAAGAGTGAATGCCATTTTCTCTCACAAACATCAAGAAGGGAACAAAGTATGTAAATGATTTTTTTGTTTTTGCCCTAAGTGATGACCAACAATTTTTGTCTTTCAGAAACTGAAGCAAAAGTTGCCAAATTCCTCAAAAACACTTTCCTGCCCTGCCTCAAGTTGTTATAGTTGGGTTTGGGCAGGGCGGGTGGTCAAACCAACAAATAGGAAGACTTCTCAGCCAAGAGAAGTACAAAACATGAGTTGTAGTCTGGGGAACCATGGTTAGAGCTCTTCAAACCCAAATTGAACCAAAAAGATGGTGAGGCACTGACCTTTATGGGTCAAGAAGGGCTTGGACAAGTTCATCTGTGGGAAGCAGAGTAGGCAGAAGGTTAGAGCCTTTTTCCAATTGCAGAGAACTGCTAAAATCTACAGAGAATTTTCACACCCTTGGAAGGTGTAGAAGCCTTGAGAATACAACTGAAATTGAGCATCTCTCCTAGAAAAACACAGAGATCAAAAAAGTCAGTAAAAATCAGAAAAATAAAGAAATGTGACTTTTCCTGCCCTTGAGAATTATATAAGAAAATTCATAGCAACCACAGTAAGCAGTAACTACAATTAAACCCCCAACAAAATAAAAACAAGATTACCATGTACTTGGTGCTTTCTAGTATGATTTCTAGCCTTTACAATCATCCCATGAGTCAAGGGTCCTTCCTCCGCTCCCCTTACTCCCAGTTTAATGATGGGCCACTGACATTCACATTAAGACATTCCTTAAGGTCATAATAGTTCATAAACGATAAATCCACTCACATACTAGTGCTAAGCACAGTGCTAGGCACATTGTTGTTACTAGTAGATTTATTTCACCAAGTACTTAATCAGCCAGTCGAAGAATCTCTAATTCAAGGATTAGTTGGTCTGGTTACTATGTCGGTCTGGTTTACTATGAGTTACTGGTTTACTATGTTACTAGTTACTAGTTACTATGTAATTACTATATGTAATTAGTCTGTTACATAGACTAGTAATGCAGAGTGACTAGTCTGATTTACTATGGTTACTACTAGTTGGTCTGGTTGACGGAGTCACTGATGTATTCAGTATATATAATTTAGGAATTTACTATTAATGAAGTGCTATGATCTTAGGGGCAATAAAATAAGACAGATGCTCTTTTAAGCAAGCAACAATCTATCAGGAGATCAGAGCATAAGCCAAGTATAAGGAATCAAGAAAGACTGAACGTCTCTGGGAAATTTAAACGGAGGAAAGATGACTTGCTTTGGGATACTGAAGAGAACTCTTGCAGAAGAGGCATGAGACAAAGAAGTAATTTTAGATTCCCAGTGATAGTCAGAACCACCCGAATCTTGTTCATACTTTGATGAGGCTGCCTAAGCAATTATCTTGTATATTTGAGTATCATAAACTAGCCTAATTAATTCAAAACATCCCGACATTCTCTCTCAGCAGTGGATTTCTTCCTATATTATAGGGATATCTTCATCAGCTCTAGTCTTTACACAGCTCAAGTGAACTCAATTTTTCCCCAGAAAATAACCAATCTCCATAGACACTGCACTACTCCAGACAGTTTTTATGCTGTACTGACTCCCAAACCAATATAAAATTATGTAAGATTATATATATATATTGCATATATATGCAATATATATTTACATATATTGCATATAAATATGCAATTACCTTGTGACTGCCTGTCCTTTGACTTATTCTTTTTCAGCCAAATTCACCCCACCCATTGGAGCTGGGGAAAGGACAGAGGCCTGAAATTATGCCCGTCTTATATGACCCTTCCCCTGCAGGTGATTAGACCCAGACCAGCAGCTTCTTTTGGTATCTCAGACTGAGAAGATGGACATTTGGGAATTATGAAATGCCTTTCCTGGCATGAATATTTGAGAACACTTGGCCGGCAGAGAGAAAACATCAACAAATATGAAGAAACAACCAGAAGCATAAATCCATATAACCCACAGGAGGTGGAATTACCAAGAGGGTAACTGTCTTGGCTCCTAATGATTTTTCTGCTCCTGGGTCTAGTCCCTTAGATTCTTACCATAAATTCTCCTTGGTTTTCTTAAGCTAGTTAGACTGTTTCTGCTACCTGCAACTAGAAGAGCACACATACATACATAGGACCAGAAGAAAAAAAATTGTGATACACACTGAACATGGGAGAAGTCACTTTGTTCCATTTGGTGAAGCAAACAAAATCAATTCCATCAGAAGGCAACAGTTCACGTGATGGCATGTGTCAATACCCAACAGCGGGTCTGTGTACTTTTATTGGGGGGCGGCTAGCACTGCCTGCTCCCCGGCTAGGACTGGGAAGGCACTGGAGGGTGTCTTTCACACCCTCATGATCACGGCAATTTGAGAGCTAAGACTAATGAATCCCACAGTTGGGGTTGGGAAGCTTTTGTCTCCTTCGGCACTGGAGAAAGCCCAGCTGGCTTCACTGAGGCACGGGGCTGGGAGGAGTACACAGGAGGAAGCTGGTTTCCCAGGTCGAAAACAATTACTGAAAAATTCTATCCAGGAGCCATGTTCCAAACCACGATGTGCACGGTAAGCAGGAAACAAGGAGCTGTGAACAAAAACTCCTGCCTATGTGTCCCCTTCAGAGGACAAATTTCATCTCTATTGGGTTAAAATCTTCCTCCCTTTCATTTGCTTCTGCTTCCATGACATGGCCCTCTATCTTGTCTCTTCTCTGAATTTTCTTGGCTAAAGACCATGCTGTTTTGTCCTCTTTCTACCAGAAGATACACATTCTGAGTAGGATCCAGGTCAAATTCATTTCCCAAATTGAATGGTATAGTGCCTCACACAGAAAACCTGTTTACGAACACGGACTCTGCCACTTACTTCCTGTGTGAACTTGGAAAATGTTCTTCTCCAACTTTGATCTTCCTTGACTATGTAACAGAGCTAATAGCCCCTCGCTCTTGGATTATGGCTAAGTGACCACTAAGATGTCGGTAAGCTACACTACGGGAATAAGCACACTACCAGTAGTAGGCATTATTAGCAAGCACTAGCCTAATCAGTGACTGAACCAAACTGTGCCCCCTTCTCTCCTACACATTGTCATCACTGTCCTGCCTGATTTCTATTTTAACTCGCAAGTGTTCCAGCAGCCATGATTCATCCACTCTACCAGTAGGGGGAACTAGGCTAAGAAGAAAGCACGAGATAACCATGGTAGTGAGTACAGGGTAAACGACTGCCTTGTGCCCAGCTTTGAAATGTGCAAAAATTATACCTGCTCATGCCAAATGAGAAACGGCTTCTAAGTGCCTGATGCGACATTCATCACCATGTCCCACAAAGATGCTGACTGAAGGTTTTCAAAAACTTCAAAAGGCTCTCGAAATAATTGCATATTCATTAGGCAAATTAGTTCTAGATTATTTTTAAAACCATAACTTGGGGGGAGAAAAAAAGACCAACAAAGAATTTCAATAGAATTATGCAGGAGTTATGCTTAGAATACAAAAATGGAGAATACTATTCATTCTTTTTGAAAGCATTAAATGATTTTTTGAAAAAAAGAAAACAAGTAGAAGAGGGAGAAGGGAAACTAAAAATAAAAGGGCAACAGAGGGGAAAAAAATCTCTCTACAAAATTTGGGCCTGGGGATGTATATAGAAATTCTCTGTCAGTTTGGGTTATGGGGAAATGCATGTGTGTTGCCACCTCTGATGGGAAATATCATTGTGAAAATAATAGCGACCCTCAATATAACATTACATTGGCTGAAGTAGGTGATTAACACGTCTGACCCCTAAAACAAGTGTCTGCAGTGATCTTGTTCATTGAGAAGCCACAATCTGCTGTAATAGACTGGGCTACATTTTTTTAGGCTCCATTATTTCTAAAGGGAAAAAAAAAAAAAAAAAGGCAGCTACCACTTCACCCACACATCTTAAGAGGGTGGAGAGTCAAGAAAGGCAAAGCAAAGCTACCAATGCGGTATCAGGTGGCTCACAGCTTCCTTCTTAAAGCACATTACAAAATGGAAAAACAAGTTCCAGAACATGGGCTTACTGAAGCAGGGCTCTTCCGAAGCAGCAAGGAGTGTAGACGCAGGTGTTCACCATGTGGGAAGGTTAAAGGATGCACTCCACTCCTGAAGCCACATGTGGACAGTATTAAGGTATAAACTGAAGAGCCCAGCAGTAGTTCTGGTTACTTGCCAGTGCCCACAGAGGTTGATCACTTCACCATATGCACAGGGCTGGCTGCCTTTCACCTGGCAGAGAAATCAAGAGGTTCATTCCAAAACCAACCCCGTCTTCTATGATTATAAGCACAGAGCTACACTATAGGACTAGTAGAGGAGGTAGAAATTGAAAAAATGATTAGAGAATTAAATTTATAATTACAAACCACAGCTAGTGCTCTGGAGTTCAAAAAAAAAGAGTTACAGAGAAAAATAAAGGGCATTATTAACACTGGGGGAAAGTGAACAGGCAGAGAAGACCAACATTTTTTTGACAGTAGAGTACAGTGGTTAAGATCCCAGGCACAGTTGTCCAAAAGATTTCCACTTAAATGCAAACCAGCTCCCTTTCTAGCTCTGTGACTCTGACTTTGGGTGGGTCATTTCCAAGTTTCAGTTTCCTCATTTGCAAAAATGGGAATAAGCATACCTAAATAATACCTAAAGATATCATGGTGTTTTCTATCTTACCTCTAGAGTATATAAGCACTATTTAGTACAATTGTTCTTTTCAAACATGAGAGTCTGAAATAGATCACACCGGTACATTAGTTTGCTAAGGCAGTCATGTAAATACCACAGACTAGGTGGCTTCAACAAGACAATTTTATTTTCTCACAGCTCTGGAGCCTTTAAGTCCAAGACAAAGGTGTTGGCGGGGTTGGTTTTTGCTAAGGCTTTGCTCCTTGACCTCCCGATGACCACAGCAAGAAGGTGGTAGTCTCTCTCCTATGTACACACACATCTCTGAGATCTTGCATCCAAATTTCCTCTTCTTAGAAGGACACCAGTGAGAATGGGCTACAGCTCATTCCAGAGGCCTTGCTTTAACTTAACAACCTCTTTATAGGTCCTATTTCCAAAGAGTCACATTCGGAGACACTAGGGGTTAGGGCTACAATATATTAATTTGGATGGTAGACAATTTAACCTGTAACCACAGGTTGACCATGGAAGCTAATGGATTAGAAAAGATGCTGCTTAACCACTAGCCAATCAGAGCAAGCAGAACACAGAGAATTGACACAAACAAGTTATTGTTCCCGTTATGATTGAATTTTATTAACATTGCCTTTACTCAGAGACATGCCATCTTTTCAGGGAGAGAAATCCAATGTTTCCTAGAGGCCCGATTCCTGAAAGCAAAGTACTCCTCAGTCAATGTCAACTTCTACACCCCGCCTGTCCCTCGAATTAGACAAATACCTGCTGCCTTTAAAAGTTAACCTAGTGAGGGACGCCTGGGTGGCTCAGTTGGTTGGACGACTGCCTCCGGCTCAGGTCATGATCCCGGAGTCCCGGGATCGAGTCCCACGTTGGGCTCCCAGCTCCACGGGGAGTCTGCTTCGCTCTCTGACCTTCTCCTCACTCATGCTCTCTCTCACTGTCTCTCTCTCAAATAAATAAATAAAATCTTAAAAAAAAAAAAAGTTACCTAACGAGAAGAGACAGGGTGACAACAGTTGTGTGTGAAAGGAGAAGGAGACCTAGGGAAGATGGGTATTTGAAGACAAAGACCAAGAAGAAGAACGTTAAGTGGAGGGAGGGAAAGCACCTCGAAAGGGCTAGTTATAGCATCCTGGGTGCAGGATTCTTCAGGAGTCCCATACCCAGATTTGGTTGCAGTCCAGGGGTCGGGAGTCAGAAACTTCACATGGTCAGAAAGACTCCCTGCACATCTCATTTACTTCAAACAGATTCTTCCTTTTCCTCTGAACCCAAATGACTGGTTTGGTTTCCTTCCTGTGGGGTGTCAGAGTGAAGACTGTAGAACTAAACCAGATCACCCTCTTTTACAGTATCTTCTTAGCTCTCTCCTTCAGCTTGGTCGGCCTTTATTCTGTTCTGTCTATGTGCCACATTGCATCTCTCATTTATGCCTTCATTTCATCCTTGTGAGCTCAACAGCTATTATTTTACAAGTAACGCTTAGTGAGTCGCCAAGGGTCACACTACAAAGTAAGAGCAGAGTTAGGACATGCGACCGGATCACAGTTTGAAGTCTGTGCTCTGAAGCACCGTGATATCCAGTGACTGTACATCCAGGACAGAGCAAGTGTCAAAGGACCAAGGCTGGGCCCAGGTAGTGAGCAGCAGTAATGTGTAGAGGACCGATTGTAGCCATGGGGGCAGTCAGCACCACCAGGGCATAAATAGGTACCATGGACCCTTAGGTCAAGGTCAAGATTTGAGGTCATGGTATGAGGAAGAAATGAGGACAGAGGGAAGCTTCCAGGTCTGAGAGCAAGAAGGAGGTACAAGGTTGGGTAGTTCATCTTTGATTCCTCCTCTCTCTCATTCTCTACATCTAATTCATCCCAGAATATTGGTCTCACTTCCCACATAGTTATCATTCTTTGGCCTTTCCTTCATCCCAACTACCACCCACCTCATCCAGATGTCTCAGTTGGTTTGCCCCACTACTACTTTCATTCCCCTGCCACCACAGTGTTCTGTCACGTAAATCTGATTCTAGTACTTTCCATCCCATATGTCTTCTGTAGCTCCCCATGGTCCCTAAGAGATGGTGTTGGATAGAACGTTTCCAAGGCTTTCTGTGGTTCAGCTGTTTCCAATCCCATCTCTCACTTGTGCCCTGTTTTCACTCTCTCATCAGCATATCTGAAGTCATCCAGAATGTTCTCTCTCATCTCCAGGTTTTTGGCAGTATTCTGCCTGCTATAGAGAGCACATTTTCTGTTACCACGCCTCAAGTCTCAGCTTAGACAGCACTTTTTGGAAGCCTTCTCTGCAACAGTAAGAATTGGAAAGATAAACTTCATCACATCAGAAACTCCCTCACCACCATTTCTTTCAACCCTCAACAGTCACTACCAAGGCAACTATAATTGTTATGATCTCACATCCATTTCACAGTGCTATGAAAAACTGTGGGTGTAGAGATGGAAGTTATGCATATTAATCAGAAGAATAAAGAGAGACAGAGACTGGAGAACAAATACCTATAATAAATATTAAGTAATTATCACCGGAAAAGACAAGAGGTTGAGCCTATGGAGGAGAGAAAGCCACTAATTCAGAAGGGGAAAATGGACCTGCTCTGTACAGAGCAGTATCACTGGTTCACCTTCAAAAGGAATCAAAAAACTTGATAATCTTCCACACCCTTGTCCCTGACAGCTTCTGTCTCAGAATTCTGAGCAAACTTCTCTAGGCTTTTCTGAGGAAGAACCCAGAAAAGCTGCTTGATTTCTCTGGTCACCTGGGTCCCTGATATCACCATTCTTTGAAAATCCTTGGTCATTAGTTTTCCAAGTTCAGTGCAAATGGACAGCATGGACATACGGATCTTCTTAAGCAAGCCAAATGCTGTTCTGCCTTTGTTCTTTTTCCATGAGATAAAAGTAGCCATTAATGAGCAAAATACACATTTAAGCCTACCCACACTACCTCCCTCCAAGTCTAATTACGTGCTCACTACCATCCTGTGATTAGCCTACACAATTGCCTCATGAATACCTCCCCCCCACCCCCCGCACATACCTAGGACTAAGTTCTCTGAAAATGGGAACCAAGTCAGAGTTCTTCATTTGTTAAATCTGCTACCTACTATGGTGCCTGCATTTAATGGTGTGTTCCACCATTGGAAATAGTTGTTTTGAATAAATGTTTATGCCATTAACAGCCTACACATGGCCATCACTGTTCACCAGTGGGACATCGATACCTGAAGTATTTTCCCTCACTGCTCACCCCCACTACAAATTGTGGCAATGAGAGCTAAATGTGGGGATGGTCTTCTCCCAAGCACATCTAGAGACATCCTCCTCAACTGCTTTAGGGATAAAAGGAAAAAAAAATAAAGTAAAGGCTCAACTAGGAGTGAGAAAGCTGTGAAATGGCAGAGTTCATTTAGAGCTGGTTTGGACATATTTTCTTAATAACATCTAGACAAATGTTTAAATGTACTTGAGGTCCAATTCATGAAATTGAAAGTAGAACATGGGCTCAGAACACCAATTACTTGCCTCTTTGTCTCCCCCATTTCTTTGAGAAAATTTAGTGAGCTAACTCCTAGCATGCCAATATAATAAAGGACCCGACATTTGGGTAAATTATAGATTAGCTGCATCAATTGTTCAGCTTTTAAAAAGAATTTTCCAAATAAAAAGTTTTTTTTTAAATTTTAGTGCATTTTGTTCAATGTCCTACAGTTTTGAAAAACACATCATAATAGAACTGAAATTGTCTCATGGCATTTAACTACATTTGGTCTAATTTTCCTAATGTCTTTCCTGTCTGCTCTATTAAAGCAGGACAAATTGTCACTCTGAGATTAAGACAAAATGAAGAAATAAAATAACTACAGATTTTTTTTTTTAACAAAATAGTCACTCAGACCTGGAGGTACTAGATGACAACCAAGCAAATGGTGAGGTTTAAATGGGAAGTAGGTTTTCCCGACGGTTATCAGCATTTCAGAGCTGCTGTTATTTCCATAAGCTGGCTGTGTCACCAGGACAACTCTTCTGGGCTGGGGCTATAGTGTCTTCTGATCTCTGAGCCTCCTGGCAGATTTAAAAGGAAAGAGTATAAGACATGAGGTCAGGCATAGCTGCACCATTTGCTGGCTGCATGGTCCTAAAAAGCCCATGGGTAGAAAACAGGCAAACCTAAACTGAGAGACCTCCTACAAAATGACTGGCCCAGCTTCTTCAAAATGTCAATGTCTTGTAAATCAAGGAAAGGCCAAGGAGCTATTCTAAAGGAAAGACTATTAAAGAGACTGAACCCAAGGCATGATCCTGGACTAGAATGCTCGATCAGGAGGAAGAAAAAAAAAATCCATAAGGAACAATGTCAAGGCAACTGACAAAGTTGTCATTCTTCTGCTGATTTGTTACCTTTTCACATGTTTTCATCCTAGGGAGAACTCCATGAAGAGAAGAACATTAAATGTGTCTGGTTTTTTATCACTAGCATTTAAGAGACCTTCAAGGAGGTCTTTGAACCCATGAATGAATGCTTGAGTGGAATCAGCTCTGCCAATCCAAGTATTTTTCCGCAAACCACCACGACTTCTTAGTTCTGTGCATGGTACTTTACAATCAGTTATTTCTTTTAGTTCCCTTCAAATCAATAAATCAAGTTAAAGAAAGGCTATCGGCTCCATTTTGCAGATTAGTCATCATATCATCTCACCCAGAGCTCTAACACCACTGATAAAACCAAGACTGGAATGAAGTTCTGGTGCCACGGACTTTGTTCTTTCCTCACATGGTGCAGCCCCAGGAAAGCAGGCACGTTCAGTCTTCCCGTCTGATCCGATACCTCTCAGCAGCATCTGGAAACTTTGTATGTGAAGACTTGACAAGGCTTCATTTTCCTCTGCTGCTTATCTTTGACACAATGCCTTCGGCGGCTGAGGGTGATGGGAAGGCTTTTAACCTGGTGAATCAATAGCTGATCCCTGTCCTCCTCCATCACGGGAGTGACACATGGCAGCCTCAGAGACATCCCAGGTCTTTAAGGCATCTTGTTTGTTGCCCTTGAGTCCCACTTTGGCAATTTTCACCACATTAGCTTGTCCTTTGGATAGGAGATGAAACCCCGGGTAATCACATAGGGCATGACTTGCGTCAACAGCAACGGTCGCTGCATTTTTGTCCTTGCTCCAGCAAAGTAAAAAGCAAGCACCATGATTTTCTAAGGAAGTCCTGGGCAAGGGATTTATTAAGCTACCTACGAAATTCCAGTTTCCACTTACAAGGAACTTGCAGTCTGGTGGGGGAAAAGGGCAATCGAGCAGTTAAATGGATGCTTCAGAAGCAAAGGACAGGATAACATGGGAAGAGGGGAGAAATCAATAAAAAGCCTTTCTGAGGAGAAGGATACCTCTGCTGACATCTGAAGGATATGCGACAGTTACCCAGAAATTCTCAGCATTCGTAGGAGAAGGGATGGTGCCTTCAATGGTCTGAAGTGACAGAGGGAACATCCGAAGAACCTAAAAGAGTTCCCCGTGCCAAGAACTTAAGATGTTAAGGTGTAAGCTAGGCACGGCAAGAGATGTAGCCATAAAACCAGCCAGGGCCCGAGTGCCTAGACTTTATCCTAAGGGCAATGGGAAGCCAGTATTAATCCTCCATCAGGATGATTTTCCTTCAGGCTTACTTGGAAGGATCGTACGACGCTGCAAGGAGACCGGTACTGCTTCTGTCAGGGTCTCCTCGGGAAATAAACCGCACCCCTTATTTTAACAAAGCGATCTTCAAGGAAAGAGTTATTCATCAAATGTTGGAAAAACATAAAGACCAAAAGGAGACATAGAGGCATCAATGTAGTAACTGCCAGAAGCAGTTACCATTTCAAGGGCCACAGAAGCAAAGAGAAGAAGTTGGCATTATCAAAGTGTGTAAGCTGAGGGAAGGGGTGCTGTAGAGTTCCAGCCTAGCTCTCAGAGGTGAGGATGCTGCGGGGCTGCAAGTTGAGAAGATCCCGCAGAGCTGGGATTTAGATTTCCAAAGAAAAGCTGGCTGGAACCATGAGAGACTATGGACTCTGAAAAACAGTCTGAGGGGTTTGAAGTGGCGGGGGGGTGGGAGGTTGGGGTACCACGTGGTGGGTATTATAGAGGGCACGGCTTGCATGGAGCACTGGGTGTGGTGAAAAAATAATGAATACTGTTTTTCTGAAAATAAATAAATTGGAAAATAAAATAAAATAAAATAAATATTATGCATTAAAAAAAAAAAAAGAAAAGAAAAGCTGGCTGGGAGGTACAGAGATTTCCAAGAGGTCACCATGGCACAGCCCGTGCCAGTGTTAGACCAACAGACTGGAACCAACTATCACTGGCAAGGTGATGCAGCACTGCTGCATTACATAAACAGGTGACAGCAAGGGCCTTCTTCCTCCTCCAGTTTCACACCTTCTTGGCTCCCCCATCCCACCAAGAAAGCCTCCCAAGAAGCCGTGGAACAAATGCGGTCAGCAGAGTCCCAGCCCCAGTATCACCAAGCTGAGCAACACGGACATACCCGCTACTAAGGGACAAAGGTTATAGACCACTACCTCCAAGGTCTGCAGCCTTCTGGTTCCCAGGAAAGGGAGCAAAAGAAGGAAATGAAACCCATCCTGGAGGGCGAAAATACAGGGAAGGAATCTGGGCATTGGGAGAATCATGGCAGCCCTACTTCCATGGACTGCAAGAGTTCAGGTTCATCAGGCTCAGCTGGAGGCCACATACAGCCACAGGCAGTTTACCCAGGGGCTCTTCTATTTCACGTGTAACCCCCACTGCAGATGCTCTCCTGAAACTCCACCTTTCCCTAACCATGGCTCTGTCATACAGATGGAACCCTCAAACCTCCTTCCCCACTCTGGGCAGCCACCTCCTCTCTGACCACACTCAGTGTGAAATACCAGATCAGCCTAGCAGAAGAGCACCTGCCATACGCCGGAGCCTGTCCCCGTCGGAACCCCTCATTCTCCTCGCCGCTGTGAATGCTTCAGGAGGTCTGGGGCTCCAGTTCAGCCCCGTGAGACTGAGAAGCAGGCTCTGCTCTGCCATATGAAGCCGGCAATGGCTGCAGCCACAGAACCACCGCAGCTGGGAAGCCTACTTAAACATGGGACTACAACACCCAAATGCGAAGCCCAGTGCCCGGAAATGGATCCTGGTGACATGAATGGAGTCTTGAGCTACAACTAAAGCCAAATCTGTTGTCTGCAACTTTTAGGTAGGTCAACTATTAAATGTCCTTTTTTTTTTTTTTTTTTTTTTTTAATTCAAACCTTTTGAAGTGTAACACGAGTGTCTTCTACCTTTTCTCCATTTGCAAAACAATCTTTCCTTGTTCTCCTCCTGGAACACAGTACCAGCAGGAAAAGGTCTTCATACGATAAAAAAACAACACTATTAAACAAAGTAAAAATTGTTTAACTTCACTAGTAACCAAAGAAATGCACATTACAAAGAGAATGAAGGGATTGCCCCCTTAAAATTTTTTTTAGGGACATCTGGGTGGCTCAGTTGCTTGAGCATCTCAGGGTCAGGGTCCTGGGATGGGGCCACATGTCTGGCTCCCCACTCAGCAGGAATCTGCTTTTCTTTCTCCCTCGTGTGCTTGCACACTGTCTCTCTCTCAAAATACATACATACATACATATATACATAATCTTTTTGGAAAAAAAAACTTTAAAAAGGAAAATAACAACTCTAACAAAATTATGATAAAACAAAACATGTGCATTTCTGTATTGCACATGACTGGGTAAATTGGTATAGCTATTGGGAAAGCACATTGTAACATGTATTAATGGCCTAAAAGTGCTCAGTATCCTTGACCCAGTTATCACACACTCATACATTTATCCTAAGAAAGTAGTTGCAGAGATCATTCTCTATCTGGCTTGACCCTCCTGATAGAACTCTAGTTGATTCATGTCCTATTTGACGACATTAAACTGTACACCACATTCTACATATAGAATATGGTGTTCTTACCCATATGAAGGATGCTACATTGGATTTCTGTCCTAATGAAGCATGGGTTAACTTTTCTTTTGGAGTTTATCTCATCTTGTTAAACCTCTTACATATAACAAATTATGCATATCCTGCTTTGCGAGTCCTTTGCATGTCTGTAACGCCCTTCTGCAAGAAGACTCGAAGTTCCTTCAAGTCTTAGCTCTCCTCACTGTAACCCTCCAATATCCCAGTCAACAAACACATAGCCCATACCTACCACACAGCGCAAACTGCGTAGCAGTGAGCACAGAACCAGTCACAGCTAGTGATGCATCAAGAGACTAGGATCGAGGTCTTTCTGGGAGTATTTGCACTCAAAACAGGGGGAAAGAGAGCCAAGACTAATCCCAAATGAATCAGTCGTAATGGAATTCCAAGCATCTTCAGAAATTATCTCAGACTCCTAAGTCTTCCCATGGTACTAAAACCTTAACACAAGGATGACCCATGGCCACACGTATTCAGTTGCCCCTTTCTGGAGCCCGAGGAGAAGCAGAACGTGGATGGGCTCTGCAGGAGCTCAGGCTCCTAGGACTGCAGGAGTTCTTGGGGACTGAAATCTCCTGATACTTCATGCTCTTTTGTAACTCTTTGTCTTTAAACATTTCCCTCTCTCCCTACAATCCCCATTCCCACGTTGGCCACCTGATGAATTCCTTCATCAAGACCTAACAGCAGTGAGGCCTGCTCTGTGCTGTTTGCTCTAAATCTCTCCTTCCCGGGATGCAGGAGAATGCTGTTCCCTGCATTTATTATTATTCATGACAACATAGCTTGGCTTCCAATTACTTCTTTACCAGGCTAATGTTTCCAGAATACCGTGAGCTCCGACTTTGTCTTTCACCCTTGCATTCCAGCAAGGACACATTCCACTACGGACACAAAGCATGGCCAATAAATGCTTGTTTAATTAGCAATACATTTTACAATGATTGCACCTGAATATTTTGAAAGCTGTTGGGGTAAAAACGTTTCTGTGTACTCTTGTCCAGGCAGTCCTGCAAGTTTGTATGTACACAGAAACACAGACACAGACATACTTGCACATGCCAGGAGGCCTCTCTTGTATTCTCTCCGTGTTTCACTATTAGCAAAGGGAGTTCTTGGCCAGCTGGAGACTTACCCCTGAATAGCACCACACATCAATCACAAGAATTTGGGCTGATACTTTGGGAGGTAAAAATGTTCAGTGTTTTCACTCAAAGCATGACATTTTGTCTAATGATGTTAATTTTGCACCATTAACACTTTATGCTACCAAGAAAAGAAAAAAAAAGAAAGAAAGAAATGCTTCTCAGGTCAACAGTTACAAATGGCTAAGGAGAGACATTAATTCCTGCAATAGTGAGTTTGGATTATCCAGATGACAAGTATTTAAAAAACACTTTGACAGAGATTAATTAGCTCTGCGTCTTCATACAGCAAAATCTTCTGTTTGGCTTGAAATAACACTCTGATCTGCGTAGGGTGTTACGTATACAGCTATGGTTTACTTCACTTGCTCCATCTTTACCTCAATTTCCATTCTGAATTCTCCGCTCTCACTCAGAGCTTTTCCCACAGTTATATAATAATTCCATTAACAAACACATTTTCACTTGTATTTGGTGGGTTACCAACCCTGTTTTCAGGAGAAGCAACCATTTGGTAAGAAGAAATGCATGTGGACCTCCCTGGAAGACATTGATGAGGCAGTTCCCTCATACTCCAGATGTATTTTTTTAAAAAGCCTACTTTTCAAAATTATTCCCCATAAATTCCTTAAATTACTGTATATACTCATGTTGAGCTTTATATACCAGTTTGAGAAATTAAACCTAAATACACCATCATATAGGTGTGCATTTATCTTCAAGTTGCTTTTTTGGAAGCTTATTCATAGTAGGGGGGAAAAAGGGAAAATAAAGGAACCAAACAATTCCTTTTTCTTTATATATATATATATATATATATAGAGAGAGAGAGAGAGAGAGAGAGAGAGAGAGAGAGAGAATTGGAGTATTCAAGTACTCCAACACTACAAGTAACATTGCAATGGAACAGAGAACCATCAGGAAGATGGTTTTGATTCAGTGATAGGGGGGAAAAAAGTCATAAGCAGTATTTGAAGCAGCAAAAACTATGGTTTAGAGCATGGATTCTGGAGCCCAACTACCTTGGTTCAAAGCCCAGTTCTAGCGCTCACTAGCTGGCGGGCTTCAACCCAGCTACTTCACTTCCTGGTTCCTCAGTTTCCTCCTCTGTGAAATGATGTAATATTAGCACTTCCATCACCAGGCGTTGCGCCATATAAAGGATAAATGAGGTTTAGAACTGAGAATAGAGCTGTTCATGTAGTGCAATATCGACACTGGTTCTTCTTAACGTTTAGAGTAGGTTTGTTTTTAAATACAATGAAAATATTACACACAAAAAAAAAAACTTGAAAGAGTATGCCAAATATTAGCAATGATTATGTCCATAATAAGGGCAATTTTCACATTTTTTTTAACTCTCCAGGAATAAAGAAAGCACTTTTTTGTTGAACATTTGTAATTTTTAATTAAAATCACCTTTCCAGGGGCACCTGGGTGGCTCAGTGGATTAAAGCCTCTGCCTTCAGCTCAGGTCATGATCCCGGAGTTCCAGGATCGAGCCCTTCATCGGGTTTTCTGCTCAGAGGGAGCCTGCTTCCCTTCCGCCCTCTCTGCCTGCTTCTCTGCCTACTTGTGATCTCTGTCTGTCAAATAAATAAATAAAATATTTTTTAAAAAAATAAAATAAAATAAAATCACCTTTCCATTTATGCTTTTGGCTATTAATAAAACACTTTTTTTTAAACTAGCACATTAGAAAGTAATATATCTGCAGATTTTACTTGAAACTAAGCACAAATCCATTTCACAGGTTAAAGAATTCAAAGTCTATGATATAAAGTAAGGTAGGACTATGGTTTTGTTTAATGTTTTATTCCCTGGCATCAATTATCCCTATATGGCATTCAGAAATGTCACTCATTTATTCACTTAATTATTTTAAGTATCTGCTCTGAGGATAGAATACATAAAGCCCTTGCCCTCAGGTATTTGTACATTCTCTTGGGGAGTGGTGGGGGCGGGGGCACCAAAACAAGTATCAGTAACATTTGCAGGATGTTGGATGATGATTGGGTCTACAAATTAGAAAACAGAGGTGCCAGGCTAGGGCAGAGTGGAAGAAACCACAGAGAGCGCCTCAGTTTTAGAAGAGGGGAGTTACTAAGCCTCGCCAAGAGATTGGTATACACCAGAACTGATGAAAACTTCTCTGGTGCCTATAAATATTCATTCCATCATTCCACCAAAAGTTACTGAGCACTCGGTCAATGTCAGGTCCCGGGCTGGAAGTCAAAGATGCAACAGTGTCCGAGCTGTCACAGGTCCTGCTGTACTCAACTAAGTCTAAAAATCCTATGGTCACAATACTATCTGGCCCTTTACAGGAGAATTTTCTTGACCCCCTGCTCTTACCTATGATCTCATCTGAAAAACTCATTTGAGGATGTGGGGAAAATCCTTCTCATGACAATCTTTTTAAATAAAAACATTCACAGAGTTGGGAAATGCAGACTGTGCCTTTAAGGTTTAATACATTTAATGCTTGAGAGGAATTACAAGAAGACATTTTGTGACATTTGAAGCTGTTTCGATTTCAGCTGCCAGTTATCTGACACTCCAAAATAAAAATCACTAAAAATTTGCAGCCCACTTTACTTCTAAGTTCACAGAGGAGACCTGTGATTCTCCCAATGCCCCTCAAACACACAGATCCTTCTTAGAGATGTTGTGGTTTGCAAGGCAATGAAAACCTATAAATTCAGGACTTTGGGTATTATTAACTAAAAATAGCATCCATGCCTCTTTGCAGGCTCAAACACAGAAACTTCCATTTTAAGTCTAAAGGAAATTCATATTTCAATTACATTCCACAAAATCTCAAGTATTCACTCATTCCAAATTTTTTTACTCAAAACCTACTAGGTGCCTAGCATTGCCATTGCATTCAGAAGTTACATTTCAGACAATCAGTCTATTTAGTATTACATACCCCTCACCAATACCACTTTCACTTTTTTTTAAAAGTTATTTTTCAATGATCTCTACACCCAATGTGGAGCTTGAACTCACAACCTCAAGATGAAGAGTCCCATGCTCCTCCAACTGAGCCAGCCAGGCACCCCAGTATTTTCACTTTTTTTTTTTAAGACTTTATTTATTTATTTGACAGACAGAGATCACAAGTAGGCAGAGAGGCAGGCAGAGAGGGAGAGGAGGAAGCAGGCTCCCCGCGAAGCAGAGAGCCCGACGCGGGGCTCGATCCCAGGACCCTGGGATCATGACCTGAGCTGAAGGCAGAGGCTTCAAACCACTGAGCCACCCAGACGCCCCCAGTATTTTCACTTTTAAGTGACAGGAAACAAGTATGTCTCTATTATCTAGGAATTTCATGTTATGTTAAATAATAGAGAATTCAAACACAGATAGAAATAATCCTATCATTTAAATTGTCCAGAATGTGTGAAGAAGGTTCTAGAGAATAATAGAACATCTCAATCCTATTTGAAGACCAAGAAAGCTTCTTGAAGGAGGTGGCATCTGTGATGGGAACAAGAGGAACGGGGCCAAGTAAATTATATGTAAAACAGTACCCTTGTCCCTTGTTCCAACAGTTACACACTGAAATGCTAAGGATTTGGCTAAACTGGGACCAGGATAGAGTATTTAACATACTCAAGTTGGACATTTTATTTTTACCCTTCTACATACAGACATAAACTTACCAATAGCTCAGCTGAGTCTGGAAGAACAGCCAACACATCCACTGACCCAGAAAAAGGCAAATCCTACATCTAACTCAGCCTGGCTCTGTGACCACAGCTTGCCATTGTCCCAACGTGCACCCATTCCCAGCTCCTTGACCCTAAGGAAACTGGCCAGGCTTGGAAACACCACCCAGCTCCCATTTCAGTTTGTGGGACACTGGACTATTCTGAAGGGAAATCAATTTCAGAGCCATTGGATTTTACGTTAAGGTTTCCAAATGCAAAGAGAAGAAAATGTCAAAAGCTGTCATTTAAGCTCAACCGCATGCTCTCTACAACTCCGGCAGCCCACTTACCCCACCCTCATTAACACAGCTGCTTCATGTATTTCTTTTCTGGAAAGAACCATCAATTCTTTGGACTCTTGGACATTCATGAAAATAGACACTGGTGCTTTATGAAATGCCATTTCCCCTTTACCTGCTTTCCTGGTCCCGACACTATTTCTTCATTGCAGGGGATGCCACCCAGAGTCAGGAAGCAAAGCCTAGGATCTCAGGCTCTACAGCCACCCAAGTAGAAAGCCATTCTCCCTTTACAGCAAACATTTCTGTGGAAAGACATAACCATGCATCTATTTGTCACTTAATTCTCACTTGACAGTGGAAGAAAAATAATGAGAAAGGAGTGATGTGACCTCCACCCCTCTAATGGCTATTTAGAGGATGCTTCCCAAGCATCAGTGGTACCCAGAGGTTATTCTATAGTCACCAACGGGTCCCAACTTTCCTCTCTTCTGAACATTCACCTGTAATGATTCTGGAAACAAAATAGCAGAATTCAATCCCTAATCTTGTTCACATTGGCTCTGATCTTGGGCAAGTGAAGTGATTCACCTGAGCCTCAGTTTTTAGACCACATGCTCAAAAAAATATTAATTTACCTTCCTAGATCCCCCTTGCTATTCTGCTCATTTTCATAAGCAGGGTAATAGGGATTAAAAACCATTAAAATTTATCTCTCATTATGGTATAGAGCAACTGCCTTGAGCTTTCCAAGAAACAGTCCCTCCCAGTATCCCCAGAATCTCTTCATAGTCTAGCTCACATATCTGGGACCTTTAAGACCCCACAGCTGGTATCCTTTCTGATTCATTGATGCCCAAGACATTCCAAGTGTCCCCAAAGTATCTGTACTTGCTTCCAGGGACCCCAAGGGCTAGCCATGCTTCACCTATGCCCTCCTCCAGGCTTAGGATCCCCGACCAACCTGACACACACATACAGGGCAGTCTAGTCACTATGCTCCCAGATGTCATTATCGTTCCACAGCCAGAGGGTGTCCTGAGTGGCATGGTGGGGTAGGTATGCCTTTGGAGGCACTGTAGCCACTGTAACCCAGCTGAGGAAGCCCTCTGTGCCTATCTGGCCCCCAGAAGGCTTTGACTCCCCACCTTGGGATGACCTTCCCTCCAATTATCTGTGTGGCCACTGGTGGAAATTTCAGCCACTGGCAGCCAGGCTCTGAGAAAACCAGAAAAAGATGAGTAGAGCATATGGTCAGGCCAGGAGATAGGAGCCACTGCAGGCTCAGACCAATGGCAGGAAGTTCCAACTGCATCGTTCACACTCCCCAGAGAATATAGCGAAGACCAAATATAAACCCGGTCATCTCAGAGACAGAGGGTACATGCTTAACCTTCCCACTGCACCACCATTTGGCCTGAAGTATATTTTCAAATTAATTAAACATGACATTCTAGTAAGCGATTTTCATGGCTTAGTTAATAGGACAGAATTTGGCTATATAAAAATCTTGGGCAACATTTTAAAATCTGGGGAAAAAACTTTAATGTAATTGCTTAGTTCAGCAGAAGCTCAAAGAGAACCTTAAACGGTATTACTGATTTTAAAAGAAATTCTGTATTTGACTGCAACTCACCTAATGACTTGAACAAAATGGTGGGTACAAGACGTGGATGTAATACCCTGTCAAACCACAAGGTGTCATTTAGTACACCACAGCCATGCCACCAAAAGGGAACACCAGTGTCTAAAAAAATAAAATAAAAATCTCAAAGTCGGTAAATTTTAGTTTAATGAACTATGTGTATTACAATTTCGTTCTTGGTAAGCAGTTTTTTGAGTTCAGAAGTTTAAAAAGAACACTTTGTGTATAGCTTGATTTATACATTAACTATACTACTATAATGCTTCTTAAGTATTTTTACATACCACCATGGCATTTACTGACCAAAAAAGTGTGTAGGTGGGTCAGCTAGCACAATTATCATCATCTTAGTTGTTACGCAAGCACCACCACTTTGCACAATACACACCTGCAAATCTGGATGTCCCACAGACCACTCCTCGTCTATGATTGAGGATAGAGCTATGCACCATCAGGATATCCAGATAAAAATCAAGGAAAATGACAGATGTGCACTGTTGTTGTTGTTGTTGTTGTTGTTTTGGGTGTGGGAGGTGAGAGTCTCAGCATCCCTCCTTAGGGGGATCAACCCTCCCTTACTTCATGTGGTCCAGCCAGAATTCATCAGGAGGCTTTCTGTGGCCTATGGCCTGAGTTAAACAGCACTAAAAAAAACAACAAATATTTTAAAAAGCAGTCTCATACCATAGTATGACAGTCAGAATCTGGGAACATCGATCTCACAATCTAAGAAGACAAAAGGGGAAGCTGTTCAATCCCATCAAGGTATCTTAGTCTTGAAAGATTTAAACTTTTCTGCAGCAATCCCACCTCCACCTTCCATTTACATCTTGTTGGCCAGAACTGAGCTATATATACCTTGTAAGCCAACCACTCGCATGAGGGAAGAAAGGGCATCAGTGATGCCATTCAGGGTATTCCCTACATTCCAGAGCACCCCTAAGACAACTTCAGCCCAAAGTCAAAGGAGAGTTCTTAGACTTAAATTCTACATCTACTACACGAGTTCACCAAGGTAGAGCTTAAGAATGCCAACTCATTGGGACGCCTGGGTGGCTCAGTTGGTTGGACAACTGCCTTCGGCTCAGGTCATGATCTCGGAGTTCCGGGATCGAGTCCCGCATCGGGCTCCCAGCTCCACGGGGAGTCTGCTTCTCTCTCTGCCCTTCTCCTCACTCATGCTCTCTCTCCCTGTCTCTCTCTCAAATAAATAAATAAAATCTTAAAAAAAAAAAAAAAAGAATGCCAACTCATTTAGATGATATTTATTTCCATTTCTGTCAAAAGACACCAAACACTGTAAAATAAACCAACCACTCACCTTTCAACCCTGACAAAAATGTACACTAACTATGCAAATATGAAGCTGGGTCCAAATTATGGGCAAGGTTAAACCTTCCTTTACTTTCCATGCAGTACCTGTTGGCCATCAATTAACAAGTATGTTAAGCCTTTGGAAGAAGTCAAATTACCAAGCAAACAATCTTTTCAGAGTAGACAATTACAGACACTATTTGCATCTGAGGAGATTTTTTTGTTTTGTTTTGTTTTGTTTTAATGCAAATTGTTACAACACAGGCTAAATGACTTCAACAATATACCCAGGGTGGGCTTTCAAAGAAACTTATGGATTCATCCTTCCCAAGGACTCCCGGCATTTCTTATTGGTTTTTCCTCCAGTTGGGATAGCTTCAACATCAGACTCCATATGACAGACATGCTGTCCACCTACACAACAGCTCAAACTTCACTCTTATGACAAAATGGCTGCCTCAGATTTAAATCCCACATTCTTCTTATTAATGATCTGTGGAAAACAGTAAGTCAATTCATGGCACATAGCCAGGTCTTAGGACCTTGCATTGTCCAGAACAGTCTTATTTGGCTAAACCTAAATTAGTAACTGCAACCAAGGGGAAGAATATGAAGGTTGGCATGGGTCAATCATAGTATATCTTCTCTGTCATTGGGATCAGTCCCACCCCCCAGCCACATTTAAGTGGGTATGTTCAGAATATAGTCCAAGGGAGGGAGTAGAAAGCCACGTATATTGGTCCAGCAAACAACAAACTGCTCCTCCACATCTGAGTTTGTACCTCCTTGGAAGAATCTTTCCAGCAAGCCTCCAATTTCCAGGAATATTTCCGAGCTACACTATACCGACCACATGACTCATGATTCATTCAACGTAAGACAAAAAAAGATTAATCAAACCATGGCATTTATTCCACAAGTACCCTAGAATCAGTCAACATACCAGAGGCAACTTCCTCAGTTGGTTCATGGTTTTGTGGCTACAGCTCTCACAGATGAAACATCGTGTCAAAGTGGTTTCTGGATTCATGCTCCCTGTCCTATAAGCATCCCTAATCAAGCTTGGAAATTTAGTTGCTGGCATTAGACACAAAGATGTGAAACCAAAATTGGGCTACAGGATGACATGCCAGCCCACATTAGCACATGGATCACTGTCACGCATAACTCTGAGCACAGTGGTCAACCAGGAGAAAATTCCAAAACCTGCATCTATCCATCAAGCTCCCAGCTGCCGCCTAGACCCAAAGCAAGAAATATGGAGGGAATTCTCCGTTTCCAAGGATCTATCAAGCAAGGAGATGAAAAATGAGCAAACCAGGACCTGTAGCCCAAATAGGACATACTATTGCAACAGCTCAAGTCCCCAAGAGTCAACAAGTAGTGGGTTGCACTCTGAACACACCCGGGATTGGATTCAGAAGACTTATTTGACAAATTACTTCGCTGCTTGGGTAATTCATTGGGTATCTGTAAGACTCCATTCCCTCTTCTGTAAAATGGGAGCAATATAATGAAATGGGTTACTTTTGAAGCCACCACATGGCTTATAAAGGTGCCACATTGTAAATACAACAACCGTTTTCATAGTCATTGCACATGATTGGACCAGGAATAAAATCTGGCCCATACTGAGCCAACTCTATTTCTTTCCCACATAGTATTTAGAATTAGGCCTGAAAGGGAATAATTAGGCTCCTTGAGAGTGGTGGGACCAGGAACACGGAACCTCATGCTGTCATCACGGAGAGTTCATCTCTCGTACTAACCAGAGGAGAGAAACAATCTATGCAAAAAGATTTTAAAAGACACACAGAAGAGCTGAAAGGGAATCAGGAGAGTCCCAGCTGCATTCTAGGCCCTTGCAAAAATCCCAGCTACAGTCCTGCCAAAGTGTTCCATGGCGAATCCCTTAATCTTACACCAATCTTCCTCAATACCCTGCTCTGGTTAAAACATTTAAGTTGGTTTCTGCTACTTTCAAGCACATAATTTTTAAGAATTCCTCATGTCTCACTCCCTAGGCAGCTCTGAGAATTAAGGGAGATAATAATGATTTGCAATAGGCAACCTAGTATAAAAACTGATAAGGAGAATCCATTTCACGACTGACAAAAACAACTGATCTGACCAAAATGTTCCAAGTTCAATGAAAAACAAATTATTTGGCCAAAAGGAATCTGATAACATGTAAAGATGTTTAAGATTTGTCATTAAGTTGATCATCAGGTTCCCAAAATAGAATTTTGTACCAGGAGTCAAACTTCTGTAAAGAGCCAAATCGCAAATGAGTATTTGAAGCTTTTTGGACCACATGATCTCTGTTCTAACTACTCTATTGAAACAAGAAAGCAGCCATAAGTAATATATTAATAAATAGATGTGGTTGCGTTCCAGAAATGCTATTCATGGACAACAAATGTGGGTTTCACTTAAGTTTTTCAGGTCACGAAATTGTATTCTTCTGATTTTTTTTCCTCAGCTATTAAAAAGATACTAAAACATATTCTTAGCTGTGAGCTTACACACATACTAACACACACAGCTTTGAAAATAAAATTAAATTAAAATCCTGCATTTCAGGGATACTTATTTTCTTTTTGAGAACTGTAGAGGCCTATTTAGCCAGAGTGGCCCCACCTCAGTTGAACGGCCATTTTGTTGTTTATGCAGTAAAACTTAAATGACCCTGCCCACCCCCCCACCAAGGGAACTTACTTAAAAGCAAGTCTGGGAAACCAGTCCCAGGCAGGTAACAAAGCCCAAATATAAGGGTGGGTCAGGTCAGGTGGAGATAACAACCTGAATGCAGGGATGCGTTGGTTCAGGTGGAGACATCCAATCAGTAGAGCGCACATACTGTCTCCCTAGCTACCAAGGAGTGTGGGCCCGCCTTTCGGGCGCCAATTCTCACCAAGGAGATAGGCTAGTTCAAATGTCTCCTATAGAGTAAATTGCAATTCAATTGGTCACTTATGTGTGACCTAGCATGACTGTGCAGCTTTCTCTGTGTGTTACAATCTCATTGCCCACCTCTGTGTGGCCAGGCCCAACTACATGGCCTTTGCTCTCTAAGTTAGTCTATTAGGCAGGGAGGGGTCCGCCTCTTTGCAAGGGACGGCGCTGGCCAGTCAGTTTGATTCTCGATGCTTGGTGCAAAATAAAGCTTTGCTTGACCTTCGCTTTGTATCAGTCTCGCTCCTTTGATCATGGACACATTATTGGGGGACCCAACAATAACATATATTTTCTGTTTTCCTAGCATAGGCATGTATTACTTAAATTAGTTTTAGTTATATATTTAAAAAAGAAAAAAAAGTGAGGTCATGAAATGTCATTCAAAGACAAGGAGAAGGAAGAAAAAGGTCAGGGCTGGAATGTGCAAGCCCTCCTGTGCCCTCCATCTTCCTGGGGGCTAGTCCAAGAAGTCTCACTGAAAGCCAGGACTGTACCACTTGGGAACGCAGGAAATCTTATCTGAAATGAGCTTCCCCATCAACACACAGATCCTTTACCACGTTCACAACCTCGACTATCCTAGCCTCCAGTTCCATGAGTCATATTAAAAACCCACAGCCTGGAAGGACATAGTTTTTGTTTGTTTTTTATGTTTGTTTGTTTTTTTTAAGATTTTATTTATTTATTTGACAGAGAGAGACATCACAAGTAGGCAGAGTGGCAGGCAGAGATGGGGGGAAGCAGGCCCCCTGCTGAGCAGAGAGCCCCACAAGGGGCTCGATCCCAGGACCCTAAGATCACGACCTGGGGTGAAGGCAGAGGCTTAACCCACTGAGCCACCCAGGCACCCCAAGAACATTGTTTCTAATTGTGGCAGATCCAGATTGAGCAGGGAGTAGTTGCTTTTCCTTTTAGAACGTGAAACAAAATTAAACCAGAGAGGGGGACAAACTATAAGAGACTCTTAGTCTCTGGAAACAAACTGAGGGTTGTTGGAGGAGGGGAATAGGAGGGATGGGGTGGCTGGGGGATGGACATTGGGGAGGGGATGTGCTATGATGAGCTCTGTGAATTGTATAAGACTGATGATTCACAGACCTGTACTTCTAGGGCAAATACATTATATGTTAATTTTTTTTAAAGGGGGTTCCTCAAGGGAGCATCCATCCCAACTAACCATAACACCGCATAGCAGCCCTTTTGGCTTACCCCCCAGCAGGGGCTGGAAGGAACTTACATGCGCTGTTGCGTGTCAATGTCCAGGGCTTACCTCCTGTGTGCCAGGCATGATGCTAAGGGCTATTCAGAAGACACACTCTCTCCACCAGTTGCAGTAGAGCATGCTCCCCAATCCTTCCCGTTAAGGCTTACTTTAATAAATATGAAGTTAAAAGAGCACCAACCATAATGGTGCAATACTCCTGGAACTCATTTTAAGCCTTCACTTGACCTTCCATGTCTAATCACCCTAGCTGCGAAGAAGAGGCTCAGAAAGGCACAGGGAATCTCCCCAGCCAGCAAGTGGCCAAGTCAGGATTCAAACACAGATCTTCAAGTCACTAAGCATCCATGACCAAGGGCCTAGGACAAATGCAGAATTTCAGGCCCCACCCTCAGACCTGATGGCCAATCTGCATTTTGACAATCCCCAGGTGTCATGTGCCCAATAAAGTCATTGCCCTAAGAAACTTCTTTAGATTACAAGGAAAGGAAAGAAACAGGCTGTACTAAGTGCCTGTGGGTCAGGCATTGTGCACTTGAAGAGATTTTTTAATGACAAAATTATCCCCATTTCATACCCATTAATGTTAATATATAGGTGAGGAACCAGAGGCTGACGGAGTACTTTGCCAACAATCACAGCCTTTGAAAAGCGGGGGATTTGACTCCAAGAACCCCAACACCTCTCCATCTGCCCTTCCTACTTTTATCAGGGACTCAAAGGAGGTTGAGGACCACACAGCCAACTTGGAAGATGGTTCAGGTGACCTTTGGGAATGGAGTTTACAACGGATGTCATAAACAGAGTCATTTCTATTTTATACATTCAATTTTTAATGTTAATAGGCTACATTAGGGGACAAGAGGCATAGGGTACTTAATTTTGTCCGTGAGAAATTTTTTTAACCTCTTCTAATTAAGGATGTATAGTATCCTTATGAGGTTTGTCCAAAAGATGCTGAAATGGCAGCCTTTGGAATGGTCAAGTTCCTCATTGGTAATAAAAGTGGAAATGGAAATTAGTCTCAGGGCAACTATTAAACCCTCGGTCAGCTAAAGAGAAATGTCTCTGAATGAACACTGAGAAATGTTGGATCTTTTCAAAACAAGGAAAGACTGAACTATTTTCTAATTAGGTCAGGAGGGTGGGGGAATTTACTTTTTAACAAGTAAATAAGTAGTAGCAGGCAATTACTACTAAATACATCCAACACTGCCCCAGGAAATCCAAAGCCTTCCACAGGGGTGTCTCTAGAGAATGCTGGGGGACCCTGGGTGGATAGAGCAGGCATGCCAGAGCTCCTCCCCACATCCAGCTACAATGTCACCTCTCCCAGTACCTGGCTTGTAATTTACATTTACCATCCAGAGTCTCCTCGCTACAAAGTCACTAAAATGTTGGCAATCCCACCTCAAGAAAACAAGATGGATCAAGAAAGAAGAGGATTCTAACCCTATTAGCTATGGAATCCTAAGCAAGTGGCTTCACCTCCTGGGACCCCATGTTCATCCTTCATAAGACAGTTCAAGTCTGGTTCCATTATTTTTAAGGTCCTTCGTGTTCTGATGTAGTTTTATTTCATCATTTTAATTACCATCCAATTTCATTTTTTCTTTTGCTTTATTTTCTTTACAACAAGCCTTTTTTTTTTTTTTGTAGGAAGACTTATTTTCAAAGACATATAAATTAAATTAAACTAAAAAATCCCTCCCAAGTATACCTTGAATTTGCATTGCTTTTAACAAAAGCTAGCAGAGATGTTTTCCACGTTCTCGCCTGGGGAGCAGAGAATTTAAAGTCAAGCTGTAGAGAGAGCTGGAGCCTTCAAAAGCAAGTAATGCTTAATCTGTTCTATTTCTGAAGCACGAAATAAAACCAAACAAAAAAGAGAAATAAGCTACCGCTTCACCAGTGCCAAGTTTTCTCATGCATAAATAGAGATCCATCCAGAAAAACAGCCTTCTCAGTCGGGTGGGACAAATCCTTGTGTGCTTTTGTGGAAAATTCCCCAAACTGGCATCAAGGACATGGTCTACAGCTGCCGCCATGTATGGCCAGAAAACCACACAGAAGTTGTGAGATGCCATGAATTCTGCTGGGGCAAGTGAAAGAAAAATCTGCTCCATCCCTTGATCCTGTAGCGTAAACATGAGTGACAGTTCTTGAGCTGACTCCAAGACCATACTGAGCAAACCTTGTGTAAGAGAATTCTGGTATTAGACCTTCAGGCTCCATTGTGTGGATGTGTCTTTTCTTGGCCCACCAAGGCTCTTCCCTCCCCCATCTCCTCCGCCATGAATTTGAGAGGTTAGTGCTGCTTCCCCACGGACCTACCAAGTCAGGTACCAGCACCAGTTCTTGCCATGCATTCTTGCACTTTATCTGTGTAGACCTGTCCTTTATTTTTTTCTTATTTGTTGCTGTAAGTCTCAGAATGTTAGAACACAAAATCCAAGAACTTCCCCATTGCCCATCATAGTTTATGTCAAACACTGCCTCACACACAGTGAGCGCTCAACAAATATGCACTGAATGAATCGATGGTCTCGACTCACCCCTTGCAGAGCCAAATTGACTTGGAGGGGGCCCCCCATCTCAGAGTGCTTAGGAACCTCTTTCTCATCTTCAAGAGTAAGTCAAGACTTCATCTCTCTACATTTCCTTTTAATGTTACACTGCTGTAACACTCAAGATTTTGAAAAACATGAAAAGGCAACCCATAATACCATCATCAAAGCAAAGCACTTCTGTTCACACATAAAGTATTTCCTTTCAGTTTTTACTCATAAGCAGATACATACAGTTTTCACAAAATTACAGCCAAAGAATGTTCACCATTTTACTGGGTTGCTTTTTATACTTGCTATTATACACATTTTCTAGGACACTGAGTATTTTTATAATATTAATGATAGCTACCATTTCAGAGTTTATTTGCCAGGCGCTGTTCAAAGCCTGGTATTACCTTGTTTTATCTGCATAGTAAGTTAAAGGTAGGTATATTATGTCCATTTTGTAGATTCCCCTTCCAGACAAGGCCCTTACACACGCACACTGTAGTTCTCAACCAATTTCAGTAGGAAATTCTTTTTAAGAATGACTGGCTACAACTTATATCCACCAATGGAAAGTGTCAATCAACAATGATGCATCTCATCTGTAGAGATTATACCTCTTTTAAAAATAATTACTCACAAATACAGAAAATAGGTTTAAAGCTTCTAACCCAAGTAGAAAAAAAAAGATGTAAAAATAAAAATACGTAAGAGGAAAAGAAGCAGCATCCCATTAAGACTTACTTTAAAAAGTCATGTACAGCTAAGGAAGACCACATGTGGTTTAATTCCATTCACACAAATCCACAATGGTAGCAACTTTATTGGTGGTTGCCAGAAGTGGGGGTGCGTTGGGGGTGAGAAATGAAGAGTGGCGGGGTTTCTTTTCAGAGTGACAAAAATGTTCTGGAAGTGGACACTGGGGAGGAGTGTGTAATTTGTGAACACCCCTAAAAAGCACTGAATTGTCCACTTGACAAGAGTGGGGCTTCTTGCTATGGGAGTTCTATTACAATAGAGAACATATTTAAGAAGTAACTGAATAAAGAACTGGTATAATATACACATAAATAATTTAAAAATCAAGGAAAAGGATAAAGGATGCACAGAACACAGCTCATGGTGGAGGAAAGAACTGGAGGCAATGACCAAAAAGAGTTTCTTCCTCTCTAGTTCTACATTTTCTCCATGGCTCTAACTGACACTACATTAAAAATATACACACACAGGTGTTGCCAGCTCTCCGATAATCACACTGAAGAGTAAGGGTAAAGAATATTGTTCTTTTTGTAAATTGTAAAGAAATTTGTTCATGGACAGCCAAGTACAAATCTAACACTGGTGTATTTTCCTACTTTCATCTCACCCAAAAATATACAATGAAATGCTCAAAATCCATTGAGAGAGAGGGTGGACAAAGTGGAGGCTTCCTGTGTCAATTATCTATGATCATCTACTTAGAAAAACAGACATAATCTAGAGACAAACTATTAGAATAAGAAAGGGAGCTCAGCAGTGCTAATATATGATTATCCTACAAAGGTCAATCTTACTACTCAATTTTGGTAATAACCAGCTAGAAAATATAGTAAGAGAATGAACATAAATAGAAGATATTTAAGGAATTAAGTTGAGCAGTAAAACAAAATACCTCTCTAAAAAAATAACTGTAAAATCTAATGAAGGACAAGGATGATCAGAACACATGGAATTTCAAGTTTTTTACATGTAAAATTTGCCATCACTAATCTGTAAATCCCTAAATTTCAACTTCAACATTTGAGAAATAGTATTTGCTTTAAAATTCACATGGAAGAAAGATGCATAGGCCCACATATAGCTCAGTCAACTTTAAAATAGAAAGTTGAAAAAGCTGGCAAGCAGATGCTAAAAACACACTATAAAGCCGTAATAATAAAATAAACCAGTGGAGCAGAATAAATATCTTAGAAATCCTTATGTGTATATGAAAACCTCATACAACAAAGGGCAAGTAAAAAAGGGTTGTTTAAAAGAAGGTGTTGAGAAAATTTGTTCACTACATGGGGAAAAAAAAAAATCAAACTATAAAAACATTCTAACACTATACAAGGGCGCCTAGGTGGATCAGTGGGTTAAGCCTCTGCCTTCTGCTCAGTAGTGATCCCAGGGTCCTCGGATCGAGCCCCACATCGGGCTCTCTGCTTAGTGGGGAGCCTGCTTCCTCCTCTCTCTGCCTACTTGTGATCTCTGTCTGTCAAATAAATAAACAGAATCTTAAAAAAAAAATTCTAACACTATATAAATAGGGAGACTCTGAATAGGCTTGAGATAGAAAAGCAACAGAACTAGAGTGTTAACTGAAAATAAAACTTCTTGAGCTTCATAAACAAAACAAATAAACTAAAAACATACAGGGAGCTAAACTTAACTTAAACTTAAGTTATCTTAAGATAACTTAAACTTAAGTTTAAAAAAAAAAAAAAAGGTACTGACTAGTCGGGAAAGGGGGGGGAAAGATGATTGATTTGGTTGCATCACCACCCGGGGTGGGCCGAGAGCACGTAAATCGGCATCACTCCACAATTGGACTAAAGTCCACAGATCAACTGTAAGAACAAATAAAACCGCAAACTGCTCAAGACTTCGGCCTCACTACTAGATCAACAACAGTGACTCCCCAAAAAAGCTCTTATGGAAAATGACAGAAACGCAGGAAAACTGGGGAGGGACAGACAAGGATGATACTAGCCCTATACACAGAGGGCAGGCTGAGACTGAAGAAGTAAGCAGGCATAAGCCCCCCCACACTAGTAGGGGACAGACACTAAAAAACAAGATAAGCTACCTAGGAAGCTTCTCTTAGACGCTGCAAAATTGGGAGAACTCCACCCCCAGCTGCCCCGTCTGATGAGTTTATGAAGAGGCCTTGACTGCTTCCACTGTGAACATCACACAGATGTTCTCAATAGCACAAAGCTACCTCCACACTATGTCCTTGAGAATGACTCTAGCTGGGGGAAGGTGGGAGGAAGGGAGAACCTCTGATTGCCTAGGTTCAACCAAAGGTCATGTCCTCTTGATGACCTCCTCCAATAGGGGGTAGTTGCCTAACACTGTGTTAAAAGCACTTCCAGAAAGAACACGTCCATACCAACTGTGACAAAACAGTAAGAAGAACGACTACAGAAAAGAGAGTTAAGGGTTTGTAGGACCCAAGGTGGCAGCCTCAGAAAGGAACAACATCTGAAGGGAGAAGAAACATTTTAGAGTCTATGTTGGTCAGGAAAAAAGAAGCATGTGGAGGAAATTTGGTATCCTACAAGACCAAAACACATTTTTTAATCTTTATTTTATTTTATTTTTAATAGAGAGATCACAAGTAGGCAGAGAAGCAGGCAGAGAGAGAGAGGGGGAAGCAGACTCCCCATTGTGCAGAGAGCCCAATGCGGGGCTCGATCCCAGCACCCTGAGATCATGACCTGAGCTGAAGGCAGAGGCTTAACCCACTGAGCCACCCAGACACCTCCAAAACACATTTTTAAATCAGAGAATGCCTGGCAGTTTTCTTGCTATGACAGATAGACAGATTACTGATAGATACACATTACAGACACTGCATCTCACTTCACAGTCATGAAAGCTCCTGAAATAAACACTTTCAGTCTTCCCAAACCTGATCCTGATGTTTTAAAGCAAAACAGACTCCAAGACAGTCTACATGGACAGTCTACATCTATACAAACTTGGAAGTATAAACCTGAAACCTAAAATTGAAACATTTAAACCGGTGAAGATTCTCCCACACCACCCCAAAATAACAGCAAAGCAGAAGAAACTACATAGCACAATACTCCAAACCAAATCCAGTATTTTCAACCAAGCATATGGAACTATAAACATACCTGAATCAGATTATTAAAAATCTAAGGAACCAGAATGGACATAAAACAGGAAGAAAAAAAGTAAAAGTGGATGAAACGAAATAGAAGAAAAAGAAAAAAGTCACCTTGGGAACCAAAAATTAACTTGCAATTTGCCCTACTAAGTTTAGAACCAAATGAACATTTAATAAGTAGAAGGGATATAGGAAGCCAACTAAGATAATAAATAGAAGATAAAAACATAAGAAAAGGTCAAAAAGAAAGCTGTTTAAATGGAAAATGAACCAAGGCCATCTAGTTACACAGAAAAACAAAACAATGCAGGGGCACGTGGCTAGCTCGCTCAGTAAAGCCAGCAAGTCTTGAATTCGGAATTGTGATTTGGAGCCCCAAGTTTGGTGTCCAGATTACTTAAAAATAAAATCTTTTAAAAGATAACAATAGGGGCGCCTGAGTGTCTCAGTCATTTAAGCATCTGACTCTTGATTTCAACTCAGGTCATGATCTCAGGGTTACGATATCAAGCTGGACCTTGAGCTTCCAGCTCAACAGAAAGTCTCCTTAAGGGTCTCTCTCTCTGCCCCACCCCCGCAACCACTTGCACACATACTCTCTCTCTTTTAATAAATAAATAAATAAATAAATAAATTTTTACAGACACAATACAATAGAACCAATATTCTAAAATATAACCGTGAAAAGATTCAGGAAATGACAGAAAATCTAAGTCCACATACGGAACAGGCCCGCGAGGTACCTGGGAAAATTAGCCCAGAATAATCAACGCTCAGATATACCCTAACAAAACTATTAGACTTGAGAGATGAAGAAAAAACCTGTAGCCTCCGCTCAGGCAAAAGGAACTAAAAATTTTAAAAGAGCAAGAAAACTCACCTGGGATCACTCTTCCCAAGAGCAAAATACAAACCAACGCAGGAAGCAAAAGCAACATTTGCAAGAACTCAAGGGGCAGACATGCAAAACAAGGAGTTTATATCCAGCTAAGCTGTTCAATAAAAAGGCCATAAATGGGGGGGGGACAAGATGGCGGAGTACTAGGAAGAGGCGTCTTTTCAGCTGGTACCCCAAAGTGAGCTGATTACCTACCAAAGAACTCTGATCACCCATGAAATCAGCCTGAGATCAGAATTATACACGTCTGGATCTCTACAGGGGCAGAAGACGCCAGTGGGCAGGTAAAGCGGAATGGGAACGGCGGACTGATATCAGAAGATAAACAAAAGGGGGAGGGAGCCACCAGTGGGGACCAGTGGGAAAGTAATACCCCAATACGAGCGAGAGTGCCCTGTTTCTGGGGACCAGCATTACTTGGAGACTGGTTGAAAGCACTCCAAAAGAACAAAGGATCACGGGGGGAAATTGTGGGAATCGGGGCGGCTAGGGACCGCGGCTTAAGTCCCCGGTCCCAGACAGCCTCCCCGGCGCGGAGGCAGAGAGAGTGTGGCGGAGAAACCGGCTCCTGGTCCCTAAGCCGCCAGCACGCCCCAGAGCGCGTGGGTTCCGGCTCCTGTGAGGGGATGGGAGCTCCGCCGGTCTGCAGAACGAGGGCTAGCCCTACCACAAAGCTTGAGACGCGCGCGCACGTCCCTCCAGCTCTCCTGGGTTACTGAGGCCCAGCGGACGCTCCTTGACCCGCGCCATTGTTTCAAAGCCTAAGCCGTGCGCGCGTGAAACTTCCCTGGACAGAGGCGCGCAAAAGCCCAGTCTGCGGCTTACGGACCAGCGCCCCGTTCTCAGTGCCCCAGACGCGCGCCCGACCCACAGCCCCCTCTGAAAAGAGGTGCGCGCAAGCCGGGCACTCCCAGCCCGGGCCGGCGGCAAAATCTCAGCGTGCGATCGCTGCTTGGAACCTCTCTGGCGGTCGGGAGCTCCCAGACAGATGCCACTGCCTTGGCTTTGGGACGAGCAAAAGATCCTGTGCCCCCAGGGTCTGCAACTTGGAACCTGCGCTGCCAGCGGCCAAGGGGGAATTTATTCAGCTTCTGCACCCAGACTGAGGCTTCTCTCTGAGACATAGATCAGGGTGCGGTTTGATTTCTTCTAATACTACAAAAACCATCAAAGGCGGTCAAGGTGAGAGGGAAAAAAGTGAACAAGCAAAAAAACCGCCAGAGAACAAAAGCCTGAAAAAAACCAGTTTCCCCAGAGCCTACCCCCTTGAGGGGGGCGGGGGGACTCAACTCAGGAAACATCATTGACTGACAACCCACGTGGCAGACCCCTCCCCCAGAAAACCAACCAAGAAAGAAAAAAAAAAAAAGGACTACAAGAGAACCACCACTACTTCATAGGAAAACTCGTATTATTCACTCGTTTCCACTATACCGGTTCATATATATATATATTTCTTTTTTTTTACACATAGGTAATTTTTTTAACCTATTTACCATCACAGCGAGCTGTACAGTACATCAAATTCCATAATACCTTTCTAACCTGAACTTTTTGGTATATACACCTATGTTTTTCTTTTGCATTTTTATTTTTTGAATTCCTTTTTTTTTAAATTTTAGTTTAGTTTAGTCTAGTATATTCCTTTTTATTTTTATCCTCTAATATTCATCTAGAGTTAACTTCAAAGTAATCCCCTTTCCCCAATCAATACTACCCCTATAGGTAAACCAATTTTTAATCCCCTTTATCTTAGGAAAGTTGAGTCCTTTAACAAAGATATCAAGATACATCCAGGAAGAATCAAAACAACCTTCCTCGCACACACTGAGAATTTATAAGAACTCTCCCATCTTCTTCCACCAGTGTTTCTGTGTTTTTTGAGTTTGTCCTGATAGCATATAAATTTTACACTTGTGGTTCTTTTTGACGAGGTTCTTTCTTTATTTGCATATATATATTTTTTTCTTTCTCTTGCCATATAATTATATCAGTCTTTTTATCTCTTTTTGTTTGTCTACTTCATAAATCTTACCTGGGGCCCATCTGGGCTGAAACTTCTCTTTCATCTTCCCTTTCTTTCCTGTCTCTCTCTCTCTCTTTTTTCTTTTTCTTTTTCTTTTTCTTCTTTTCCTTTTTCTTTTCTTTTGTCTCTCATTTGGGTGGGGAATCCTGATTGCTCAGAATTGTTCCAGGGTGCACCTTGACTGCACCAGAGTTGATACATCCAGCTACATCTGTTCAGTCTTCTCCCACCAAAATGACTAGGAGGAGGAATGCCCAAGAGAAGAAAAATACAGAGGATGGACCTTCTGCAACAGAGCTAACGGCTATCAACATAGACAATATGTCGGAAAGAGAATTCAGGCTAACAATTATCCAGGCAATAGCTAGGTTGGAGAAAGCCATGGATGACCATACAGAATTGATTAGGGCTGAACTGAAAGCGACCAGACAGGATGTTCACAATGTTAGGGCGGAGCTTAAAGCTACCAGGGAGGAGGTCCACAATGCTCTCAATGAGTTCCAATCTAATCTAAACTCTCTCAAAGCTAGGGTAACTGAGACAGAAGATAGAATTAGTGATCTGGAAGACAAACAGATAGAGAGAAAGGATCAGGAGGAAGCCTGGAACAAAAAGCTTAGATCCCACGAAAGCAGAATCAGGGAAATAAATGATGCCATGAAGCGTTCCAACGTCAGAATTATTGGAATTCCTGAAGGGGAGGAGAAAGAAAGAAGTCCAGAAGATATCGTGGAACAAGTCCTTCATGAAAATTTTCCGAATCTCGCGAATGAAACCAGCGTTCATGTACTAGAGGCTGAACGGTCTACACCCAAGATTATACACTCCAAAAAAACATCACGACACCTGATAGTCAAATTGAGGAATTATAATTGTAGGTATAATCTCTTGAAAGCCGCCAGGGCAAAGAGGCTCCTTACTTACAGAGGGAAGCCCATCAGAATAACGTCAGACCTGTCCACAGAGACCTGGCAAGCCAGAAGAGGCTGGCAAGATATATTCAGGGCACTAAATGAGAAGAACATGCAGCCAAGAATACTTTATCCAGCAAGACTGACATTCAAAGTGGATGGAGAGATAAAGAGTTTCCAAGACCGACAAGCCTTAAAAGACTATGCAACCACCAAGCCGACACTGCAGGAAATATTAAGGGGGGTTCTATAAAAGAGGAAAAACCCCAAAAATAGCATTGAACAGAAATATAGAGACAGTCTACAGAAAGAAAGACTTCAAAGGTAACTCGATGTCAATAAAAATGTATCTATCAATAATCACTCTCAATGTGAATGGTCTAAATGCACCCATAAAACGGCACAGGGTTGCAGATTGGATAAAACGACAGGACCCATCCATATGCTGTCTACAAGAGACCCATTTTGAACCTAAAGATACACGCAGACTAAAAGTGAAGGGGTGGAGAAGCATCTTTCATGCCAATGGGACTCAAAAGAAGGCTGGGGTAGCTATTCTCATATCAGATAAATTAGACTTCAAACTAAAGACTGTAGTCAGAGATACAGAAGGACACTACATAATCCTTAAAGGGACTATCCACCAAGATGATCTAACAATTGTAAATATCTATGCTCCCAATATGGGAGCAGCCAATTACTTAAGAAAACTGTTAGTCAAGATAAAGAGTCATATTGATATGAATACACTAATCGTAGGAGATCTTAACACGCCTCTTTCAGAATTAGACAGATCATCGAAGCAGAAAATCAATAAAGAAACAAGAGCATTGAATGACACATTGGACCAGATGGACCTCATAGATATACACAGAACATTCCACCCTAAAACAATAGAATACTCTTTCTTCTCAAGCGCACACGGAACCTTCTCCAGAATAGACCACATACTGGGTCACAAATCAGGACTCAACCGATACCAAAAGACTGAGATTATTCCCTGCATATTCTCAGATCACAATGCTTTGAAACTGGAGCTCAATCATAAGGAAAAGTTCCGAAGGAACTCAAACACCTGGAAGCTAAAGACCACCTTGCTTAAGAATGCTAGTAGGGAATTTGGGTAAATTGGAAGGGGAGGTGAACCATGAGAGACTATGGACTCTGAAAAACAGTCTGAGGGGTTTGAAGTGGCGGTGGGGTGGGAGGTTGGGGTACCAGGTGGTGGGTATTATAGAGGGCACAGCTTGCATGGAGCACTGGGTGTGGTGAAAAAATAATGAATACTGTTTTTCTGAAAATAAATAAATTGGGGGAAAAAAAAAAATAAACTAGTCTTTGAAACTCCAAAAAAAAAAAAAAAAAAAAAAAAAGAATGCTTGGATCAACCAGGAGATCAAAGAAGAACTGAAACAATTCATGGAAACCAATGAGAATGAAGACACTTCGGTCCAAAACCTATGGGATACAGCAAAGGCGGTCCTAAGGGGAAAATATATAGCCATCCAAGCCTCGCTCAAAAAAATTGAAAAATCCAGAACACACCAGCTGTCTCTACACCTTAAAGAACTGGAGGATCAACAACAAATCAAACCAACTCCACACATAAGAAGGGAAATCATCAAGATTAGAGCTGAGATCAATGAGGGAGAAACCAGAGATACAGTAGAACGTATCAATGAAACTAGAAGCTGGTTTTTTGAAAGAATCAATAAGATCGATAAGCCACTGGCTACACTAATCCAAAAGAAAAGAGAGAAAGCCCAAATTCATAAAATTATGAATGAAAAGGGAGAGATCACAACTAACACCAAGGAAGTAGAAACAATCATCAGAAGTTATTACGAACAGTTATATGCCAATAAGCTTAGCAACCTAGATGAAATGGATGCATTCCTGGAAAAATATAAACTACCAACATTGAGCCAGGAAGAAATCGACAACCTGAATAACCGATATCTAATAACGAGATTGAATCAGTGATCAAAAACCTCCCAAAAAACAAGAGCCCAGGACCTGACGGATTCCCTGGGGAATTCTACCAAACCTTCCAAGAAGAAATAACACCTATTCTCCTGAAGCTGTTTCAAAAAATTGAAGCAGAAGGAAAACTTCCAGACTCTTTCTATGAAGCCAGCATTACCCTGATCCCCAAACCAGGCAAGGACCCTACCAAAAAGGAGAATTTCAGACCAATATCACTGATGAATAAGGATGCTAAGATTCTCAACAAGATCCTAGCCAACAGGATCCAACAGCACATTAAAAAGATTATCCACCATGATCAGGTGGGATTCATCCCTGGGCTACAAGGATGGTTCAACACTCGCAAATCAATCAATGTGATACAACAAATTAATATGAGAAGAGAGAAGAACCACATGGTCCTCTCAATTGATGCAGAAAAAGCATTTGACAAAATCCAACATCCGTTCCTGATTAAAACGCTTCAAAGTATAGGGATAGAGGGAACATTCCTGAACCTCATCAAATCTATCTATGAAAGACCCACAGCAAATATCATCCTCAATGGGAAAAAGCTTGCAGCCTTCCCGTTGAGATCAGGAACAAGACAAGGATGCCCACTTTCACCACTCTTGTTCAACATAGTATTAGAAGTCCTAGCAACAGCAATCAGACAACAGAGAGAAATAAAAGGTATCCAAATTGGTAATGAAGAAGTCAAACTCTCTCTCTTCGCAGATGACATGATTCTTTATATGGAAAACCCAAAAGACTCCACTCCCAAACTACTAGAACTCATACAGCAATTCAGCAACGTGGCAGGATACAAAGTCAATGTGCAGAAATCAGTGGCTTTCTTATACACTAACAATGAAAATACAGAAAGGGAAATTAGAGAATCGATTCCATTTACTATAGCACCAAGAACCATAAGATACCTGGGAATAAACCTAACTAAAGAGGTAAAGGATCTGTACTTGAGGAACTACAGAACACTCATGAAAGAAATTGAAGAAGACACAAATAGATGGAAGACCATTCCATGCTCTTGGATCGGAAGAATAAACATTGTTAAAATGTCTATACTGCCTAGAGCAATCTATACTTTTAATGCCATTCCGATCAAAATTCCACCGGCATTCTTCAAAGAGCTGGAGCAAATAATCCTAAAATTTGTATGGAATCAGAAGAGACCCCGAATCGCTAAGGAAATGTTGAAAAACAAAAATAAAGCTGGCGGCATCACCTTACCTGATTTCAAGCTTTATTACAAAGCTGTGATCACCAAGACAGCATGGTACTGGCATAAAAACAGACACATAGACCAGTGGAACAGAGTAGAGAGCCCAGAGATGGACCCTCAACTCTATGGTCAATTAATCTTCGACAAAACAGGAAAAAATATACAGTGGAAAAAAGACAGTCTCTTCAATAAATGGTGCTGGGAAAACTGGACAGCTATATGTAGAAGAATGAAACTTGACCATTCTCTTACACCGTACACAAAGATCAACTCAAAATGGATAAAAGACCTCAACGTGAGACAGGAATCCATCAGAATCTTAGAGGAGAACATAGGCAGTAATCTCTTCGATATCAGCCACAGCAACTTCTTTCAAGATACGTCTCCAAAGGCAAAGGAAACAAAAGCGAAAGTAAACTTCTGGGACTTCATCAAAATCAAAAGCTTCTGCACAGCAAAGGAAACAGTCAACAAAACAAAGAGGCAACCCACAGAATGGGAGAAGATATTTGCAAATGACAGTACAGACAAAAGGTTGATATCCAGGATCTATAATGAACTCCTCAAACTCAACCCACACGAAACAGACAAACACATCAAAAAATGGGCAGAAGATATGAACAGACACTTCTCCAATCAAGAAATACAAATGGCTATCAGACACATGAAAAAATGCTCATCATCATTAGCCCTCAGGGAGATTCAAATTAAAACCACATTGAGATATCACCTTACACCAGTTAGAATGGCCAAAATTAACAAAACAGGAAACAACATGTGTTGGAGAGGATGTGGAGAAAGGGGAACCCTCTTACACTGTTGGTGGGAATGCAAGTTGGTGCAGCCTCTTTGGAGAACAGTGTGGAGATTCCTCAAGAAATTAAAAATAGAGCTTCCCTATGACCCTGCAATTGCACTCCTGGTATTTACCCCAAAGACACAGATGTCGTGAAAAGAAGGGCCATCTGTACCCCAATGTTTATAGCAGCAATGGCCACGGTCGCCAAACTCTGGAAAGAACCAAGGTGCCCTTCAACGGATGAATGGATAAGGAAGATGTGGTCCATATACACTATGGAGTATTATGCCTCCATCAGAAAGGATGAATACCCAACTTTTGTAGCAACATGGACGGGACTGGAAGAGATTATGCTGAGTGAAATAAGTCAAGCAGAGAGAGTCAATTATCATATGGTTTCACTTATTTGTGGAGCATAACAAATAGCATGGAGGACAAGGGGCATTAGAGAGGAGTAGGGAATTTGGGTAAATTGGAAGGGGAGGTGAACCATGAGAGACTATGGACTCTGAAAAGCAGTCTGAGGGGTTTGAAGTGGCGGGGGGGTGGGAGGTAGGGGTACCAGGTGGTGGGTATTATAGAGGGCACGGCTTGCATGGAGCACTGGGTGTGGTGAAAAAATAATGAATAATGTTTTTCTGAAAATAAATAAATTGGAAAAAAAAGGCCATAAATACACTGTAACTTAAAAACATTTTTTCACATGCAAGAACTTGGGGAATACTGGATTCATGAGTCCTTGAAGAATCTGCTAAGGGATGAATTTCATCCAACCAAGTTATGACTAAAGAAGTTTAGGCAAAAGGAGTGACAGGAAAGATTTAATACATTTAATTTTAGATTTAAGGCTAAGTCAAAAATGGAGAGAAGAGCAGAATAATATAAAATGCCATATGGGGTGCCTGGGTGGCTCAGTGGGTTGAGCCACTGCCTTCGGCTCAGGTCATGATCTCAGGGTCCTGGGATCGAGTCCCACGTCGGGCTCTCTGCTCAGCGGGGAGCCTGCTTCCCTTCCTCTCTCTCTCTGCCTGCCTCTCTGTCTACTTGTGATCTCTCTCTGTCAAATAAATAAAAAAAAAATCTTAAATAAAAAAAATAAAAAATAAAAATAAAATAAAATTCCATATAGTCCAACAAAGGAAATATGAGGTGAGGAAAAAGTGAAAGAGAGAAGTGGAAAAGAGAATGAATTCACTGAGGTTACACAGAAGTACTTCTCAAACTTCTTGTCCTCTGAAATCCTTTGCACTTCTCAAATTTTTAAGAACTTCAGAAGGTTTCTGCTTATTAAATTTTTTTAATTTAAGTTCAATTAGCCAAGGTATAGTACATTATTAGTTTTTGATATAATGTTCAATGATTCATTAGTTGAATATAATTAATACAGGTAGCAATATTTTCCATATTAGCAGTTAAACCTGTGAAGTTATTTATTTACTTGAAAATAAAAATAATAAACCTGTCACATGTTAACATTAGTATCAGTTTTATGAAAAATAATACTGTTCCCCTGAATTACAGTGAGAACAGTGGTGTCATCTACATTTTTTTGCAAATCCCTTTACGGTCTGGCTTAATAGAAGATAGCTGGGTTTCCATAATGCTTCACACATTTCATTAGCCATCAGGGTGATAACATTATCGAGTATCATATAGCCTCTGGAAAGCGTTCATGTGAATTCTTGAGAAAAAGTGAACAGGAAAGCAAAATGATGTCTTAGTGTTATTATGAAAACAGTTGGACTCACGAACTTCCTGAAAGGATTTCTGAGACCTCAGGAGACAACAGTTTGAGAACCTTCATTGTGCACAGGAAAGGAAAGAGAGGGAGGATACATTAGAAACTGACAAATTAGGGACACCTGACTCGCTCAGTAGGTAGAACATGTGACTCTTGATCTTGGAGTTGTGATTTCCAGCCCCACACTAGGTGCAGTGTTTACTTAAAAATTAAAATATCGGGGCACCTGGGTGGCTCAGTTGGTTAAGCCTCTGCCTTTGGCTCAGGTCATGATCTCAGGGTCCTGGAATCGAGCCCTGCATCGGGCTCTCTGCTCAGCAGTGAGCCTGCTTCCCCTTCTCTCTTCCTGCCTCTCTGCCTGCTTGCGATCTCTCTCTCTCTCTCTCTCTCTCTCTGTCAAATAAATAAATAAAATCTTTAAAAAAATTAAAATATCAAAAAAAAAGAAAGAAAGCAAACAACTGACAAATTAGATAATGAAGGTTAAGGAAACAGTGCAGAAGGGCATTTAAAAAGGTGTAAGTACAAAGGTTATCACTGAAATACATAATCTCTCTCTCTGCCTGCCTCTTTACCTAATTGTGATCTCTGTCTGTCAAATAAATAAATAAAATCTAAAAAATAAATAAATAAAATAAAAAATAAAAATATTTCCAAAATGACTCACAAAGAAATATCAAATCTATGATGTACACAAGAGTTATGCCTGAAAATCAGTGACTTGGAAGGACTAAACGCAAAGGGATAGATATGGACACAATAGGAAAAGGAAATCAGTAAGAAAACAGTGTCTGCAATGCTGATAGCAAGTAGAATGCAAGCCAAAAACAAATAAAGGAAACAAAACGACCACTATTAATACTACAAGCTGCAATTCAAAACAGAGATAAAACATTTAGAAATATCTATATACCAAATAACACCACAACCATCTTTATAAAGCAGAAACTACAGGAGAAGCAAATACAAATACACAAAGGAAACTGCTAGTGTACTTGAGCAACTTATTCTCGTTATTACATAGATCAAGGGGACAAAAAATTAATAGGGCTATAGAAGACCTACATAACATTCTCAGTAAAACAGATCTTAGAGAGTCATGGGTGGCTCCGCAATTAAGTGTCTGCCTTCAGCTCAGGTCACAACCCCAGGGTTCTGGGCTCGAGTTCTGCATCAGGCTCCTTGCTCAGCAAGGAACAAGCTTCTCCCTCCCCATCGCTTGTCCTCTCTCAGGCGCTCTCCCTCTCTCTCAGTAAAAAAAAATCTTAAAAAAACAAAAACCAAAAAACAGATGTTACAGAAACATGTCGAACATTAAACCCCTCAAGTAGAAAATACATTCTCTTCTCAAGCCCTACTGGAACATTTACAAAATGGATCAAATACTAGGTCACAAAGAAAGCATCAGTCACACAAAAGAAATAGTATAAACTCTAATTATAATTTCTTCTTAAAATTAAGAAAACTCTTGCACCTGGGAATTAAAAATTTTCTATTAACTCTTCAGTGAGAAAGCAAACACAGGATGCCTGGGTGGCTCAGTTGGTTGAGCATCTGCCGTCAGCTCAGGTCACTATCCCGGGGTTCTGGGATCGAGTCCTACATCAGGCTCTCTGCTCAGCGGGGAGCCTGCTTCTCCCTCTGCCTGCTGCTCCCCTTGCTTGTGCTCTTGCTCTCTAACAAATAAAAAAATCTTTTTTTTAAAGATTTTATTTATTTGATAGAGATCACAAGTAGACAGAGAGGAGGCGGGGGGCGGGGGGCTGGGGAAGCAGGCTCCCTGCTGAGCAGAGAGCCCAATGGAGGGCTTGATCCCAGGACTCTGGAATCATGACTGGAGCCAAAGGCAGAGGCTTTAACTCACTGAGCCACCCAGACACCCCACAAATAAATAAAATCTTAAAAAAAAAAAGCAAACACAACCCCAAATTTCAAATTCTCTAAAATGTAATGATAATGGGAATGCCTGGGTGGCTCAGTCAGTTAAGTGCCTGCCTTCAGCTCAGGTCATGATCCCAGTGTCCTGGGATCAAGTCCTACATTGTGCTCCTTACTCAGCAGGGAGCCTGCTTCTCCCTCTGCCTGCTGCTGTTCCTGCTTGTACTCTCATGTTCATTCTTGCTCGCTCGCTCTCTCTGGCAAATAAATAAATAAAACCTTTTTTAAAAAATGTAATGATAATGGAAATACTGCCTATCAGGATCTATGGAATATATTCAAGTAATAATCAGAAAAAAAGTAATTGACATATATTTTTAACAATAAAAACAAACATAGAAACTAAGTTGCAAACTAAAACTACATTTTTTAAACTTCAGGGGGACCAAGTCATGGCAAGGGAAGCCCACAAAACTAAGAGTTACTTCCAGAAAATGTTTTTTAAAAGAACAACCAAGTTCACTAAAATGAAGCATATAAAAACAAAATAATAGTTAAAAGTGAAAACTAATATAGCAGAGAAGATAAATACATGAAATTTAATTAATAAATCAAAATTCTGGTTCTTTGAAGAGTATTAAGGAAGTGGGGATATTAATAGTTAGCCTAATAAAGAAAAAAAGAAAAGAAAAGAAAGCACAAATACACAAATAATAAGAAATGGCCACTGAGATAAAAGAAAACTAAAATCATGAGACCACTTCACTTACCTCTAGGCAAATAAATTTAAAAACCCATATCAAATGAATAATTGTTTTGTTCTAAGATTTTATTTATTTCTTTGAGAGATATCACAGAGGGAAAGGGAGAAGCAGACTCACCACCGACTGAGAGGAGAGCCCAATGCGGGATTTGATCCCAAGACTCTGGGATCAAGACCTGAGCCCAAGGCAGCTGTTTGAGTGACTGAGCCACCCAGGTACCCCTCAAATGAATAACTGTTAAAGAAATACAGTTTACCAAAATCCTTTTAGTACAGTTATTTCTTAGAAAAAAAAAAATAGAGAAATGTACCAAGTTTATATACCCCACAAAAGAGCACCAGGCTCAGAAAGTTTCACAATGAAATTTTACCAAACTATCAATAACCAGACAACCCTTATGTAATAAAATTGTCCCTAAGCATAGAACATAAAGGACAACTTTTGAAATCATTTTATGAAGAAAATATAATGTTGATAGCCAAATATGGCATAGTCCAATTTTTTTAAAGATTTATCTATTTGAGAGCAAGCACATGTGCACAAGCAGGGGGAGGAACAGGCAGAGGGAGAGGATGAAGCAGAATCCCTGATGAGCAGGGAGCCCAGAGCAGGGCCCCATCCTGGGACCCCCGGAACACCACCTGAGCTGAAGGCAGATGGTTAACAGACTAAGCCACCCAGGTGCCCCAACATAATCCAAATTTTTTAAAATAAAATTACCAACCAATATAATTTTGATTATTGATTCAAAAATATTCAGTATTTATTAGCAAACAGAATCAGTTCCCACACTGTGAAAATAATATGCAGTAACAAGGCAGGATTCGTTCTAGGCACTCAAAGTACATGCAATATGGGAATTCTATTATCAGAAAATATCATAAATTTAAGGAGAAAAATCATGTTATTATCCTTATAAATGATGAAAACTTATTTATTAATTAATTTATTTATTTGACAGAGAGAGAGAGATCACAAGTAGGCAGAGAGGTAGGCAGGGCAGGGGAGAAACAGGCTCCCTGCTGAGCAGAGAGCCTGATGCAGGGCTTGGTGCCAGGACCTAAGATCATGACCTGAGCCGAAGGCAGAGGCTTAACCCACTGAGCCACCCAAGCGCTCCTTTGAAGAAAACTTTTTAAAAATTAAACACACATTTCCAATAAACACACATACACCATGATTCCAAAACTACATCTTCCTCAGTGTAAAAACACCACAGATACGTGTGAGATGTGTACCTCCAAGATGGCCTTAATGATCACTATACCCATGAATTCACCTCTGCGTATAGACCTCTCCCCATTCTGAGTAGTGCTCATCTGTGGATCCAGTACACAAACCACAGAAATGATGCGGCATGGCATTCAAGGCTAAGTTATAAAAAACAACTGCAGTGTCCACCTGTTTTCTCAGATCATTTGCCTGGTGAAAGCCAGGTTCCAGGTTTTGAGGATACCCTAACAGCCCTATGGAGAGGACCACATGGTGAAAAACTGTGGCCATCGACTTGCCAGCCTCTTGAGTGAGCCGTCTTAGAACCAACAGCTTAGTCTCAGTTATCCACAGCCCCAACCACCATCCTGGCGACCCCTTCATGAAACTCCCAAAACTCCCGAAAGCCAGAATTATAGTCCACTCCTGAACTGTGACCCACAGAAAATGTGTGAGCTAATAAATGGTTATTATCATGTTCAGACACCAAGTACAGAGGTTATTTGTTACGCAGCAAGAGATAACTAGTACAACCTGTATAATACAACCTTAAAAACACCACTGAAAGACGCAAAATCAGATGTGAACAAATGGAAAGGTAATCCGCGTTCTTGGACAGGACAGCTCAGCATCATAAAAAGAGGACTTCTCCCTACTCTAATTTATAAACTTACAGTAATCACAATAAAAAATACCAATAAGGTCTTTATGAAGCTAGGTAAGTCACAACAAACTTTCCTAGGGAAAAACAAATAGGCATGAATAGCTAGCTAGTGCACAGCTATGAAAAGGGACTCGTCCTATCAGATATTAAAACAGTCTATAAAGGGGGGTGGGGCGCACACCTGGTGGTTTAGTCAGTTAAGCATCTGCCTTCCGTTGAGATCCTGATCCCAGGATCCTGGAATCAAGCCCTGCGTCGGGCTCCTTGCTCAACACGGAGCCTGCTTCTCCCTCTCCTCCCTACTTTTACTCGCTGTCTCTCTCTCTCTCAAATAAATAATTTTTTTTTTTTAAAGTCTACATAGGTTCCATCATTAAAACGATGTAACAGTACCGGCACATGAACAAGCAGGCAGACTGGTGCAGAAGCATAGAGCAGAAGCCCACAGAAACACCCAAGCACCTTTGGAAATGTTACGTATGATAAACGTGGCTCTCAAACCCCTGGGCAAAGGTGAACATTATTTTCTTTCATTGTCAACTGGAAGGTCTTTTGGAAAAGATGCAAGTAAATGCATTCTTCACATCATACGTAAAAAAACTCCATACGGATCCAGAGATATAAAATGTAAAGTAAGATTTACTTATGCAGATATACAGGTAAAATATTCAGCCGTGCAAGTCCTATAAGACGACACAGCTGAATTTATCTATAACAGGAATATAAGAAAACTTTCTAATGAAGACTTAAAATCCAGTTAAAAAAAAAAAAGATAAATGTGACTATATAAAAACCAAAAAAAATTTTTTTTTCATGGAAAAAGCCACATGACAAATGACAGCTGGGGAAGAATATTTGCATCACAATAGATCACAAATAAAAAGGTATTATCCTTAATATACTTGAAAAAACTCATAAAGGGGAAAAATGACCAAAACCTCAATAGAATGATGAATTAAAGGAACAAGTCATTTTAAAAAATGGTCCTTAGTCACATGAAACTGTCTTGATTTTACTTGTAATGAGAAAAAAGCAAATAAAATTACACTGCGATACCATTTCTCTTCTCTGGGGTTGGCAAAAACTTTAAAAGCTTGGCACCACATTGTGCTGGCAAGGCTGTGGGGCACTCTCTCTCACTGCTGGTGGGAAGGTGGATGATAGAGCCCTTGCAGTGGGGAATTCAGCAATCTCTAACAAAATTACATATGTGTTTCCTTTTCATTTAACAATCCCAGTCCTTGGAATTTACCCTGAAGATATACCTCTAGCAGTAAGAAAATACAAGTGCATTAGGTTCCCCAATGGAACATTATTTGTAAATGCAAACTGCTGGTAATGACCTAAATCTCTCTGCATAGGGGACTGGTAAAAATCAATTATGATGCATACTCACAATGGGGTGCTTTATAATAAAGAATAAAATAGAAGATTTCTGTGAGTTAGTATGAAGTGAGTTCAGCACATATTGATGTGACAAATACAAAATGCAGATGTATTTATATTCCCTTATTTTCCCATAGACACAGTGTTGATGTAAAAGTAGCTAGTTACAAAGGAAAAAATGGTCATTGGCCGACTCAGCTTAATTAAGTAACCAATGTTATCACTGTCAGTAATGTTATAAATTGATAACATGTGCCTCCTGATGTGATGTCCTGAGAATACAATATCGGCTTTGAAAAAAAAATCATAATCATGAAAAAACATCACACAAACACATACTTTGGAACAATGTACAGAAAAAAATAGTAAATAGTAAGGGTATGAAAAATAAAGACTCCTGAGAGACAGGAAGGAAGGCAGGCAGGCAGGCAAGCAGCAAGCAGGAAGGTAGGAAGAGATGTGACAGATAGAATCCTGGATTGGAGGGAGAAAATAACTATGAAACTCAGAATCAATTGACAATTCACAATTGACAAAATTTGAACTTGCATAGTGGATGAGATAATATTGAATCAATGTTAAATTCCCTGATTCCATGCTTGTACTCTGATTATAGGTTGTTTCTGTTCTTAGAAAACGCACTGAAATAACTAGGAGCAAAGAAATATGTTTGCAATTTATTTGTGAATGGTTCTTTAAAAAACAAAAAGTATGGGCGTCTGTGTGTGGAGGTGGGGAGAAAGACAGAGGTAAGTACATGGAGTAAAATGTTAAAGTTAGTGAGTCTGAATAAGTAATATACTGGAATTCCTGTGTATTAGTTTTACAGCTTTTGTGCAAGTTTGAAGTTCAAAATGGGTTTTTAAACATGTATTTCCACTTAACGAATCACAACACAGACAACATTCACCAGCGGTTGAAAGTATGAGAAAAGAAATTTGCAACGTCTAAAATCTGCAAGCACATGACTGATTATAAAAGGAATTCCTGCAAAGGAACAACAACAAAACAAAACAAAAACAAAAAAAAACAGCTATCCCAATAGAATAAAAGACAAAGGTTATGAACAATTTACAGAGGTAGAAACCCCCATAGCTACCAAATGAATAAAAAACAAGTTCTCAGAATCACTGGTAATTTGAGAAATGCAAATTTTAAAAAACAATGAAGTATCACTTCACTCTGTATTATAAACATAAGAAATCTAAGTAAGTCTAAGGATTATCAGAAATATGCAGATGTAGGAATCCTTACGCCCTGCTACCAGATATATATATGGTATTTATACATCATACACATATGTGGAACTATAAACTAGTATAGCCATTCTATATAACAATCTGGCACTTCTTAGTTAATCAAATTAAACATATGTACACTGTTAAAGAAAATCTTCTCCTGGGATATGGAGACTATATCCTTCCTTGATTAAATTTCATAGTTCCTTAAGAAATACATATCTGGGGGTGTAGACATTTATAACACAATTGCAAGCTTTCGGAAGTAAATATACTGAGAAAAGAAAAGTCAGGGACTTATAATCAGGAGGAAACTTCTCTGAAGTTTACTAAAGCTGAAGGGGATATTAAGGTAGTCTTAGACAACATCCACTGGCAACTTCACTCCTGATGATGTTAACATGGAAAGATGAGAGAGCTAGAAAGGCGGGGGGACAGGCAAGTAGATATGTACTAGTATGTCCACTATAGGTTGTATTCAGGATCAAGGAGTTGGAGCCCCTGGATAGGTCAAATGTGGTAGGTACACATTATGGAGATGGTATGTAATTCCTCACCAAATCCCTTTGGCTGGATTTTTGCATCAGTTGTGGATTTTTACCCTGACAGGTTCCTACCCTACTACGTGTCTATCAACTTTGCAAAGTTAGGCTTTCTCCCAGACAGTGGGAGCTTGGTCCTCCCATACACATTGTACACTGGCTCTTAAGGCTTCTGTCTGCAAGTGACTCATGTCTCGGCCAGCAGCATTCCACTGGCCAAACTAATTCACTTGGTCATGCCCAGTCGCAATGAATGAAAGAAAAATTCAATCCTACCATATGCACAAAAGGTAGAGAGCACGTAATATTCAATGAGCCATACTAACACTAGCATGCTGTCAAAATGCCAAACTTAAAAGATCGTTTTGACTATTCACGAGAGTCATAAAGATCCATGGTAAAGAATCACTGGTGATTTTATGGAGGCATGAATTTGAATCATGCATGTTAATGAGATGAAGATGGTTGGAGAGAGCACCAAAGCAAGTTTCTTCTTGAAGAATGAACCAAGGTGGGGCGCCTGTGTGGCTCAGTGGGTTAAAGCCTCTGCCTTCGGCTGAGGTCATGATCCCAGAGTCCTGGGATCGAGCCCCGCATGGGGCTCTCTGCTCAGCAGGGAGCCTGCTTTCTCCTCTCTCTGCCTGCCTCTCTGCCTACTTGTGATCTCTGTCAAATAAATAAATAAATAAATAAGAATGAACCAAGGTAACTGCCCAACATCCACATCACGTCCTATCACACTGCAACTTCACCGCTCTCTGTTGTTGCAAATGCACTCATTCTTATAAAACATTCTTATAAAATAAACTTAAGCTCCACCAGGGGAAATTATCTGCTATAAATTTGAGGACTATCAGAGTTCTTGGGACATTTAGTTTTGAACATCAGGGTCCATTCACTGATTCATCGGTTGCATCTATTGATCATGGCAAATGTTCATATCAACCACTGTTCTCAGTCACAGCACCTCTCAATTCGTGAGATTCAGAGTAACTAAGATGTATACCAACTGGAATTCAAGGAGTCCAATGTATGAGACACAGTCATACATCAAAGTGGTTTGGGAACTGTGGACTTCTTTACCCCAAGCTGTTAGTGTGACACAGGAAAGGGCAACAGATGTGGAGCAGAGACTCACAAGCTGAATAATCTTAGGCATGACATTGACCCATTCTTAGCCTCAGCATCATTATCAGAAAATGAGGCTATACTCCAGGAGATCATTTCCCTCTTCCTTGCCTCATTTTGTTCCTTGTACTCCACACTCCTATTAAAATTATGCTATGAGAAACTCAAATTAAGAAAGAGAAAAGTTTATTTGTCTCCATTCTGAAGAATCTAAACACCCAGTGTCTTTCTTTAAAGAGACCAAGTCCTAATGAGTTACTTTGTACCGTTCAGCAGGGACCAGACTAGAGGACTCACACCCTGATACCATAAGAGAACCAGAACCCTGATCTCCACAGAAGGAGATCAAAGAAACTAGAAGCCTCTGAATGATATCTTAGCATAGACCAAAAGGCGGTTCAGTGAGGAAAGTAAAAACCTCTCATACATCAACTTCTACATTTTTCATACCTGAATGCCAATCTGGACATTTCATGAAAAACCAATGGTTACAATAATAACTTATCACCATAGGCAGCTGAAATCAATAGGTTTTCAAATCATTATGACCTCAAGGATTATAGTGTATGTCAGCATAGAATTCCTCAGAGAGCATCTGGGTAGGGGCAGATTTGAAGCCCTTTAATTTGCTGGATCGAGAACCATTACTTACAGTTTTCATGCCCTAAACCCTCTTCCCATCTGTTTTATTGGGGACCCTTTTAGTCTTGAGGAATGAGTTATTCACACAAACACAGTCATGCCAGTTAGAGAAAATGTTTCCAATTAAAGTAAGCTGGGAGAGTTCTTCTGGGTCACTTGGGTAAGGGCTGTCCAACAGAATTTTCTGGGTTGATGAGCATGAGCTGTATCTATGCTGTACTACACAGTATAGAGCCAATTGCCACAGATAGTTGTTGGGCACCTGAAATGTGGTTAAAGTCACTGAGAAATCTACCTTTTGATTTTATATCACCTTAAAATAGTCACATGAGGCTAGGGGCTACTCTACTGAATAGTGCAGATTAAAGAGAAGGTTTTTGACCCACAGACCTCCCAGTGTCCAAGAACAGCCTTCAGAAGACACACAAGTTGACCTAAAACTGTGTATGAAATGTCAACTATGCAAAACAATACTATTTATCCTCCAGTAATATCTAGTTATTCTAGATTAAGTATTAAAGAAATTAGGGTGGGTATCTACAGGGGTGTGGATGAGATGTGAAGGTGAAAATAAAAGAACATAAAATAAAAATAAGAGCATGGATCTGCACAGACTAAAAATTATAATGGAACAAGAAATGAAGAGTATAATAACTCAACTCTTTGTGCCCAAGATACAAAAAAGAAAGAAAAAATTGTCTGTACGGGTATTTTTCAAGGTCAGACTTAGCTTTCATCAAATTCTCAAAGAGGTGCAAGATTCCACCAATATGTCAAGAATCTCTGAGCTAGGGGTGAAAAACCTCAGAACAGAGGGATGGAAATAGAATGTGGGTTAGTTAAATAATATAATAGACAATTTTTATCTGACACAGTTGGGATTGGCAGTTGGCTAGTTAACCAAAAAAGTGAGAAATTTTATCTTAAAGTGAGAAGACATAAAAAAAGTACTCGTAAAGTATTTTTATTTCAATTTATAATAAATGAAAATACATGTATTTGCCTTTACCAGTCTTCCCGTGTGGAGCCAAGGACTTTTCTTTGTGAATGAGTGCACTGACTAGATTTCTACATTATTTTTCTTCCATAAATCAAAACCATAAAGCATTTGCTGGTTTCCGTTGAGTTCCTCTAAATAGAGCAAGAACATAAAGACACTTCTGACGCAATCTAAGTGTGGAATCCTTCTAGACTTTCACAATTTTGCCAAAATGTGATAGCTATCTAACCCTCATGTAATTCAAAACCAATTATTTTCACTGTAACTTAAGGACTCTTTCCAAAGCAAGAAACTGGATTTCATAAAAATACCCTCTCTCTTCTTTCAAATGCCAACAGATGTGGTAGGCAAAATAACTGCCACCCAAAGATGTCCATGCTCTAATCCTCAGACTCTAAGGATACCTTACTTTGCAGACAAAAGGAACTTTGGAAATGTGATCTTGAAACAGGGAGATCATGCTAGATTATTTGGTAAGCCCAACGTAAGCATAAAGGTCTTGTGAAAAAGAAGGATGGAGAACCAGACAGAAATCTGAAAACACTATGCTACTGGCTGAAGATGGAGAAAGGAGCCAGTCACAAGTCAAGGAATGAGGATGGCATCTAGAAGCTAGAAAAGAAAGGGAACAAATTCTCCCTTAGAGTCTCAGGAAGAAACACAGCATCTTGACTCTAGTCCAGTAAAACCCATTTCAGACTGACCCCCAGTAATACAATAAATTTGTATTGTTTTAAGTCACCAGGTTTGTCCTTGTCTATTAAAGCGGCAATAGAAGACTAATACACAGTTTACAGAACAGTTAATTAAATGATTATAAATGAGCATAAACTGATTTAGGATGCAAACGACCCTTGCAAAACATGTAATACAATGAGTGAGACCAGAAGTGGACAAACATGAGTGAGGAACACCAGCAATGATTATTCAAGATGATATGGGCATCAACTAGCATGTTCTATGGGAAAATGGTGAGATTCAGCAATCCAGCAGACCAAGCTCTTAATCCTCAGAGAGAGTATCTATTTACTGGCTCCTTTTGAAGTGGTCATTATAGGCCAGGCACTGTGCTAATCACTTTACAACCATTCTGTAAATATACATTAATCTCAGTTATTTTTCACCAGTGAGAAAGCTTAAATTCAGACTGGAAATGATTTGCCTCAGAACTCACAGCTAGTAAATGGCAGATTTACTAGCCAACACTTGCTCTGTGATCCCTCTGATTCAAAAGCATAGGCTCTTAAAGCCCCTTCCAAACTGGAGTTTCTACAATACCCAGATGCTAACTCAAACACCCCATTTTATAGATGACAAAACTGCAATTAGTCTAACTAATTCTAGCTCTATCACCATAGTAGTCAAGGTCATAGCAAGAAATAGAATAACAAAACATGACAATCTGAAAGGAGGCGTATAAAGGACTTCTCACAAAACATGTTTTACACACACTCAGAAACACATCAAGCGACGGGGGCGGGGGGGGCACCTGGGTGGCTCACCAATTAAGCGTCAGACTCTTGGTCTGGGCTCAGGTCACAATCTCATGGTTGTGGGATCAAGCCTGGTGTCGGTGTTGGGCTGTGGGCTCAGCAGGGAGTCTGCCTGAGAGTCCCACTCCCTCTGGGCCTCTGTGCTCCCAGCTTCCCTCTCCCACCATTCTTTCAAGAAAGGAAGGGAGGAATCAAAATGGAGTTTACTCCATCTCAAGGAAAGAGGGCAAATAAGATCACATGACAAGGACGAGACACAGTGTAAGTAATAGTTTGTAATCAGGAAATATAAATCACGAGCTACAGAAACATTTTCTTTGATGTATCCAGCATTACACAGCATTACTATGAAATTTTTTTTAAAGATTTTATTTATTTATTTGGCAGAGGAGAGAGATCACAAGTAGGCAGAGAGGCAAGCAGAGAGGGGGTTGGAGGAAACAGGCTCCCTGCTGAGCAGAGAGCCCGATGTGGGGCTTGATCCCAGAACCCTGGGATCATGACCTGAACTGAAGGCAGAGGCTTAACCCACTGAGCCACCCAGGCACCCTACTATGAAATTTCGTTTGAGGTTTGATAAATACGTGGCCAGACAAGGACTACAGTTCCGCCACCTCCTCCCTTTGTCACTTAACCCACAGTGAGCCTTTGAGTCCTCATCTGTAAAATACCTCCTACCGTCTTCACAGGGTTGCTTCAAAAATTAAATGAGATAACGGATATGGAAGTGCTTAATAAATAAACCAAAACGTCCCCTACTGATAAGAGAGATGAAGATCAGTATAACCAACTGTATCATGAGATGAAAGCAGTCTACTAAGGGCTCCCTCTGGAGTAAAATTTTAGCTCATCAGAAAAATGCTGGGTTTTGTTTAAAACCATATTGATGTTACAGGCTTGTCACCCAGGACCTCCCATCACTGCCTCTGATGTCTGAGAAATGCAAATTAAATAGCATTTTAAAAGAAAGCAAGATGACAAATTGAAGTCCAGACAGGTTCCTTTGCAATTACAACCTAACACTGCAACTGGTTCTTGCTAAAATGCTTTCATTAAATCCAACTGCTCAATGCCCTTTTGCCATGTACGGTTTTCAACTGTTGCTATACAGTCACACATGCATTATAAAATTAATATACCAAAATCATAGGCACTTTGGCCTTTAAGTTTTACTCAAGTTCTTTAAAGTATAAGCAATATAGTTATGACTGGGCTGCCCAGACCTCTTTTCTGAGGGAAGTGTTTTTGTTTGAATGTGTAAATTGGTGAGTCAGAATGGACGCTAAGTGAATTGTGAAAAGGACTATCTAAGTTTTATATCTCTCATACTCCTGAGCAAAATATTTGCTAACTAAGCAGTAGAAAGGAGAGGGTGGCAGGTGGACAAGCAACTGATGCAAAGAGGCAATTCATAAAATATATGTAGGTGATCAATAATATGAAAAACAAAAATAACCTTCAACTGTAAGCTCCATGACAACTTGGGCTTTGGTCAACTGTTCTATCTCCACACAGCCTCCCACAGAGGTAGGAACATAGCAGACACTTAGTATTTACTGACAGGATAAATGAACTTCCCTGGTGTTCAAATAAGCACAAAATAAAACTGTAGTTAAATCATCATTATTTATCTAACAGATAACCAAAATTTATTTTGTTTTTCATGATGAAACCTGATGTTGACAGGACGCAGAAAGAGCAAGTGTCAGTATGACTCTATTTTGGAAATTATTTGGGAGGTGGAGAGAGAGAAAAGAGAATGAATGAGAGAGAAAGAAGGGAAAATGTAGAGACTGGGGGTCTTTAAATTCATCTATTCCAGCTGCCTCATTTTGCAAATGACAATACCACTCATTTGGTCAAGATGGGACCGGCTCCTGGCCTCAAGAAGCTTACAGTCAAACGGTGGAGATAGACACTGAACAAAGTTATTGCAAGGAGAAATGCAAAGTGCTATCGAGGAGTGTAAGACACCCAGCCTAGAGTGCAGTGAGGACAGTTTCCTGCAAATCACACTTCAGTGAAGACTTAAAAGAAAGATGAACTTAAGTAGAGCAAGGAGCCCAATGGCTTTGGACTTTAAAGAGTCAAGTCATGGTACAATTAAAACTGCTAGACATTATATTTGAAACAAGATGACTAAGAAAAGTGGAGCAAAGAAGGCAGCCTATCTAAGGAACTTGAGATCCAAAGAACAACACTGCAATGAATTTGCTGGGTTTTCATTTTGCTTCATATATGCGAGACTGAGTTCAGGAGAAGCCAGCAACCTAGAAATGCCTCTCTTCTGAGAACAATATAACATTCTGCACTCTCTCAGCAAAGGACCAGGAAAGGAGCCACCCAGCAAGACAGAAAACATTTAGAAGATAGTCACTGTACTCCATACCATAAAAAATACTATGGCTGCTACCCCAACCCATGCCAGCAAAGGCCAAGTGAGGAGCCCAGACTTACACTGTCACTGGACTTAAACAGAGATTCACAATCCCCCTGCCAGGGTGATGTGAGAGAAGACTGAATAGGGAGCTGGGACTTTCATTCCCACCAAGTGGTAATGAAAACCCTCTCCATCCCCTCAGTGGAGACGAGGGGCCTGAACTGTCGGGGACCGCCTCCGGCCGGGAAAATCCCCGCCATTACAAGATGGCGCTTGGCTCACTGCCAGCAAAATACACTGCAAGTAAACAACGAACATTCTGGTGAAGCCCGCCTAAAGGAGGACATAGTCATTGGCTGTTTCAAATTTAATCAGCATAGTAACAGGACTCTCATTGGCTCTCCCCATTGCTTGGCCCCTTATTGGTCACCCTGCTCGCTGATTGGTCATGTAAATGTATATAAGTGTGTAGACTTGAGGAGATAAAGAGAGAGAAGATACATCTGAACTGGCACTTCTTGTCGTCCTTGCGGGTAGAGGGCAACACTGAACTTCTACCTCTACCTGGCAGGAAGAAGCTATTCCCCTCACTCTCTGCAGAGGTGGTGTCAGGGGAGACCCAGTGGAGAGTCAGAGTATGCAACAATACCACAGTAACAGTGAAGACCAGGTGGGGAGCACTAATTAAGTACTCTTATCCCTCCTAGCTAAGAAGGTATCCGTGGGGACTAGCAGAGAGCCAGAATCCCCAAACCCACCACACTGTAGCAGGGAAGGTCTCACCATCCCACAGATGTCTATGGAGACTGGGCAGGGAACTTTTACCCCATGTACCAGTTAATAAAGCAGTACCCACCCTTTCCCCTACTGGAGTGGTATCACAACAAGCCAGCTAAAACAGACTGTCTAAACAAGATCCAGCATCTCATAATGTAATACTCCAAATGCCAGAATTCAGTCAAAAATCATTCTTCATATCACAAACCAGAGAGATCTCCGAACAAAGGCAAAAAATAATCAGTAGATGCTAACACTAATATGAAAGAGACAATAGAATAATCTGGCAAGTATTTCTGAGTAATCATAAATGTGCTTCAGTGAACAGTTACAAAGATGTATGACACAAATAACAAAATAGTCTACAAAAAGAAAGGAAGACTAGAAAGAAGAACCAATTAGAAATTTTAGAACTGTAAAAATAATAATCCAAGTAAAAAGCTCCATGGATGAGGTCAAAGAGGACACAAGAACAACAACAACAAAAACAAAAATTTGTAAACTGAAAGACACAGCGATAGAAATTACTCTATCTGAACAACAGAGAAAAAATGAAGAAACAAAAATAAACAGAGCTTCAGGAACCTATGTGGCAATAACAAAACATCTAACATTCCTGTCATCATAGTTCCAAAGGAGAGGAGAGAGAGACTGGGAAGTACTAAAAAGAGTACTTGAAGAAATAACTGAAAACTTTACAGATTTGGCAAAGACATAAATCGACAGGTTGAAGAAACACCAAACAGATTAAAGCCAAAGAAATCCACATCAAAACACAATGCAGCTAAACTTTATAAAATTAAAGGCAAAAAGAAAAAAAAATTGGAAACAGTGGGAGGGAAATGACAACTATAATAGAAAAATAGTGATTTTTCTCCCATCAAAAGCCACAGATGCCACAGAAAGTGGCACAAACATATTTCAAGTGCTAGAAGAACTGTCAATCCTGAATCCTATCTGATGAAAATATCCTTAAGGAATTAAGTGGAAATCAAGATGTTTTCAGATGATGAAAACTTGAAAAACTTTTGTTTCTAGCAATTCTATCCTAAAAGAATGGCTAAAGTAGTTCTCTAAACAGAGAAACAAAGATAAAAGAAGAAAATTCAAGATATCAGGAAGGAAGGAAGAATACAGTAAATAAAATATGGGTAAATGCAGTAAACTTTCCTTCTCCTACTGAGTCTTTTAAATTATAGCTGATGGTTAAGCAAAAAGCTGTTAACAGCTGATATGGTTCTCACCACATGTAGAAGAAATATTTCATTCAGGCAATTAACTATAAACATGAAGAGGCAGGAATGTAAAGAGAGGTAAGGTCTCTACACTTCACTCAAACTGGTAAAATGATGACACCAGTAGTCTGCAATAAGATACACACACATACACACACACACACACACACATAATCAAGGAAGGAAAACAAAAACAGAACAGAAATCAATTAATAAACTGGAAGACTTAAGCCCTAACATAGCAATAATTACATTAAATGTAAATGATCTAAATCACTAATTAAAAGCCAGAAATTGGCATAGTGCTTTAAAAAACATGGCCAAATTATATGCAAGAAAGTCACTTCAAATCTAACCATACAGGCAAATTAAAAGAAAAAATAACTGAAAAAGGTATAACATACAAATATTAATAAAAACAAATATAGGAATTCTCATTAAAGGCACTCTAGCTAGAGGAAACTTCAGGGCAATTAAAAATACCAGGGATGGAGAGAAAAGGGATAGAGAGAGAAAAGAGAGAAAAGGGTTAAGCCAAAATGAAGATACCTCAAACTTAAATGTGTACATACTAAACAAAGAGCTGCCAAATATGTGAAGCAAAAATCAACAGAAATAAAATGTGAAGCAGACAAATCTACAGTTCTATATGGAGACCTCAATATCTTTCTCTCAACAATTTATAACACAAGACAGAAGATATGTATATAGAAGAGTTTGAAACTAACATCAACCAACAGGATCCAATCAATATTTGTAGAATGCTACACCCAAGAGCAGAATATCCTTTCTTTTTCAAATGCCCATGAAACATATATGAAGACAGATTATATATCCTGGGCCAGAAAAGAAGACTCACCATATTTAAAGAAATAGAATTATACAGGTGTGTTCTCCGACCAGAGTGGAATCAAAATGAAGTCAATAGCAGAAAGACAGCTGGAAAATCTCCAAACAACTGGAAACTAAACAACACACTCCTAAATAATCCATGGGTAGAAGATATCTCAAGGGATATTTTAAAAATACACTCAATGGAATAAAAATGAAAATATACCATAACAAATTTTGTGGAACACAGTTAAAGCAGTGGTAGGAAGGAAATTTATAGCGCTAAATATATACATTAAAAATTTAAAAAGCTCTGAAAACAATAATCTAACCCCCCACCTGAAGACCTAGAAAAAGAACAGAAAAATAAACCCAAATAAAGCAGAAGGCAGAAATAATAAAAAGCAGAAATCCATAAAACACACCAGTAAAGCAACAGAGAAAATCAATGAAATGGAAAGCTTGTTCTTTGAAAAGATCAATAAAACTGACAAACACCTAGCAACTGACAATGAAAAAAAGAGAAGACACAAATTATTAGTATCAAGAATAGAACAGAGCCTATCATTAAAAACCGAGCAGACATCAAAAGGTTAAAATGAAAATACTATGAACAATCCTACACATGTAAATTTGAAAATTTAGATAAAATGGACCAATTCCTCAAAAAACACAAACTACCACAACTCAACCCAAATGAAACAGAATATTTGAATTCCCTCCAACTATTAAAGAAATACCACATTTGTGATTAAAAATCTCCCTTGAACAGAAAGTTTAAGTTCTAGACGGCTTCACTGGAGAATTCTAGCAGACATTTAAAGAACACCAACTCAACACAATCTCTTCCAGAGACTGGAATGTTCACTATGTGCCAGGTACTATTCCAATAGCTTTTACATGTCTTGAGCTTATTTAATCCTTTGGATAACCCTAAAAAATAGGCCCCATTATTCCTCCCTCCCATATGACAAACAAAGCCCTGAGAATTTACATACGCACCTGAGGTTTGACATAACCAGAACTCCCAATTTAGGTTTCTAGGGTATATCTGGACAAATCAATGCTTAGATTTCTTGTATATTAATCCTCATCTATTACCCAATAGATAGTCAAAATTCACTTTTTCAAAGGAAAACTCAGAGCTGGCCAGGACATGTTCTTTCAACAAGAAACCTGGGATACTACCATAGTTGGCATTCTCAACAGAAATGTGTTTTGTAAACAAAAGTAAAGGTTACTCCTGCTGGCAACTGCCATACAATTTCCATCTAGATGACAGTTAAAACATATCTGAGATAATACAACAAGAAAAGCGGTTTATTATTGGAAATGGTTAAAAGCTTCACTATAGGAGAACCAGCCGCACCACTATAATTACAAGAATCAAGAATCAAAACACCGCTTCATTAATTTTTTTCCTTGTGCTTGTTATTTTACCCCATCAAAACTAATTATACCCCTTCCCATGGATTTTAACGAGCACTGTAGACAGAGTGCTTAGAAAAGCTATGGTACACAGGTACATCTGAACTGCCTCCATTTAGGAAAATACGGTATGTCAAAAACATACTGACAACCAAAATTTGCCCAACTAGTGTTTTCTCTTAACAAAAGAAGAAATATGACTACCTCCCAATAAATGAGAGAAAAATAAACTATAATAAATACTCTTCATACTTACATACCTCCTTCTCAACAACAAAAAGTTGTGCATTAACCTAACCCTCAAAATAATCCATGATGCCTCTGATGGCAAGGCCCACCGAAGTTTACAGGATATCTGCCCCATTTTGTATCACAAGATATTGGCAGGGGAGGGCCATGCTGCTGGAATGCAAGGCTGCCTCTGAGGGACATGGGAATTCTGGGAGATCTGGGGACTGAGGTGGGGCTACATCAGCTTTCCCAAACTTTTCCAGAGAGGAACCTGACTCCCACTAGCAGAAGAGGGCCCTGGAATCTTTGGGATATGCTACCTGCCAAGTGTTTGCAGCAGGCTGAAGGACGGGTGATGGCCACTCTTGGTTATTTTCAACAGATTCAACCTCCTATCACACCTGCCATGTTCTAGGCAGCACGCTAAGCAATGCTCCAAGCAAAAGGACTTGAGGGTTTCTGCTTTTTCCTAAATTAAGGTTCCATTCCAATCTTACAGTCTACAAAGTTACATGTTTAATATAAAAATAAGATTTCCCACAAATCTTCAAGAAAAAGGAATGCTTTAAGAGGAGCATTCTGTTCATCATACCTTCCTGGTTGATGGCTTCATCCACCCCTCATGGAGATGACTATATATTCCCAAGGGTACAAATACTCTGTTTTGGAAATTGCAGGTGACACTCCTCAGGTAGATGTTTCTGAAGAAGATCAGGGGGAAATAAATGCCTGCCTGACCCTCTCCTCTTCCCCAATTCTTCTCTGCAAAATCCTTGCCTTAGTAAGGCCCCAAAACATTGTTAGCACTTATTTTTCCAGGAGAAATAGTTCTCATAGCACTTGACAGAACAATTAACACCTAAGGAAACAAGTTATAAAGCTAGCTTCTGACTTAGCACATACAGAAAGACTACTTTCCATACTGGAATAGTTCCAACTGTAATCTGATGCTTCGTTTAATCCAATTTAAAACTGCAATTAAAAACTGTAGCCAGGAAGTGTCTCAAATGTGCCTCTAAGTTTTCCAAAGTCTTTAGATCCAATCAGGAAGACCAGGAAAAAGCTGCAATGAACTTTTTCTCTGTGTCTATGAATACATATAGAGAAATGAAGACATGAGCTGAGGCTCAAATGGTCACCCTAGGTTTCCTCACAGTCACCCTAACCTACTCAATAACCTCGGTATGTTTTCTCCCTTTCTCTCTCCCTCTCCTGGCCCCATACCCTGTTTCCAGCAACAAAGACTAGACTCTGGGGCAATTCATTTGTCTTTCAAGGCACTTTACATAAGCCTACTGTCCTGGAGACTAGGGGAAAAACATTTTTTTTGACAGACTGGCAAGAATGACTTTGGTTTTGAAGAGATTAATGACTACATTCCTAAACACAACTAACAGAAGCCTCAGTCCAGAAAGTAATTTCCCCGAAACCTCTGAAGAAAATCGACCACATGGTCATTTCCAAGTTGGCGCAACTGATGGACCTGTGAATTCAGGGGGACATCTAAACTCACAGTAAGAAAACAAAAACATACAAGTGAACAGTTCATCTTTTCTCCTTCATTGTCGGATCTAAAAGTTCAGCCTGGCACCAACACAAAGGAGGAATGATTCCATCAGCAGCCTAACAGATGGCAGGCACGAAATGGCTGTAACCTTCTCTGAGAAGGCTGGCGAATAGCTCCATGGAGTTTAATTTTACCAGGATGGGGGCTGCTGTTTTCTGCCCAGCACCTCCTGCACAGCAGGCCGGGCCACAGCTTGGAGAACTGCCTCCTAGGGTCCAGCAGTGCAAGCTCACAGGTTAACCCTTCGTGACGAGCAAGGATCTTGATTTACTACAGCAGCCTTCTTCTGCATTGGATTCTGTTCCAACAAATGCAACTCAAACTTTTGATCATAACAAAGCCAAGTGCGCACGGTAGAGTATTTTTAGGATCGCTTTTCTTCCACTAGTATTTAAGAGACACCGGAGCACTTTTTTCTTCAAAAGTAAACTACATTTTTTGGAAGGCCTAGAGACAAAATTCACCAGAAGGAGTAGGGCAAGGGGGAGGTCTCATATTGCCAACTCCCTCTTCCAGCTAGCTATGTAAGGGTTCCCACTAAGGGAAAAACAGACATCATTTCTGAGCGTGGTAGAATTTCCACCCATGGCTTCTGGATCAACTGGGGAGCTTTACACAATCCTGATGCCAGGGCCACCACCTAGAATCTCTGGGGCTGGGACAAAAGCATCAGTGTGTTTTAAAGCAACCCAAGGGGTTACGATCGGCCATCAAGGTATGCAAGAAATACTGCATTTAAAATTTTAAATATTGCTATTTGTACATTTCTAGAAATTGTTACAATAAGTTAATATAATTTCTATTCCTAGCCCCTATCACACTGGGGCTTGTCATTGTTAGGATTCCACCTCTCTACCCGCTCCAATCTTTCCAATGCTTGTGTGAAGGTTCTCTGGAGTTCACAGGATTTATCCGCCCTAGTTAGCATCCCCAACCCAGACATCAGGGAACTACTATCCTGCAGCCATGAATCCAGGAATCTCCTTGGAGCAAGCTGTGATAGAACAGTCTGAAAGTAGAAGGTATTTATGCCTGACTATCCTGTACCAGGCAAGCACTATGCAGTGGGGATATGCTATGTGGCTCAGATGAGGTGGTGGTCTCATGCAGGGCAGCTCCACTCTTCCACCTACCTATAAGGCCACCCTAGAGAGAACGGGTTACCTTTCTAAAGGTACGACGTGTGCCTCTAACTCAGGCAGGGTCATCCACAATGGTGCAATCTGCCAGTGAGGCTTCAGGCCACCACGCTATATAGTTATGTGTTTGATCTCTTCGTTGCATGTCCTGGGCTGATTTTTTTCGGCATTCTTTAAATGAGCAAATATTGTTTGATTTATTCAGGAGGTCCGTGCATTGGGTCTTAACCATCAACTGGTGCCCACCACTGCCATCTGTCTGTAGAATGTCGGTGCAGGCCTCCTAGAAACCCGTGGATCAAGTCCAAACAGAAGACAAAGGCTGCCTTTTTCCTGAACACAGTAGGTGCTCCATAAATGCTGGCTGAACCAAGGATTCTACCCCTAAAGGTACTCGGCTCTAATAAAAGAAAAGCATTGACAGAGCTGGGGCAGGGCATTTTGGAAACCAGGCAGAGAAAGCCACTCAAATTCATCCAAGTGAAAAGCAGGCCAGTGAAAGGATCTCATGAAGTCTCATGGAAACACAGTACAGAAAGCAGAGCTGAGCCCCACAACTCAAAAAGCAGCAGCCACGCCTCCCTCTCTCTGGGGGTCATGTGATTTCCCGCTGCTGCCTGTCTGTGTGGTGCTTCGTTTCTTCTCTTTCGGCCCACACTGGACCTTTCCCTATGAGCACATGGCCCCCTCAGATTACCCAGTAAAAGGAGCCTCTGCTTATTTCTGGGAGAAAGTTTACTGGCTTACCTCGGGGCTCACCTGGGAGAAAGTTCACCGGCTCACCATATGGTCAGTGTAACACCCGCATCTGGAACTGTCGTGAAGGACGAGGATCATCACTACCAACAACAAACACAAGCTCTGCTGGGTGACGTGATACCCCCAGAAACTAACGATCATGCGTTAAGTACCAGTCGTAACACCCTTATTTCAGAATGTCCACAGGACTGAATTTCAGAGTTATCCAACTAACAGACAGCCCCAAATCACAGTAACACTGAATCAAGAAGACTTTTATCCTGCACAAAAACATGGCCTGAGAAATGTTCGTGTGCATTTAATTTACTTACGTTTCACATTATGCAACTGTACATATAAAACCATGAACACAGTTCAGGAAGACACTGGCTTCTAGACCAAAAGACGTCATTGTAGCAACATCTCACCGACCTTGAGGTCAAAGGTTTGACAAGTGTACTTGGGCAATCAGGAAGTTATAGGAAAATAGCAAAATACCGTCACCAGGTCAATGCAGCAACGTTCGTTCGTTTTCCTGTTCTCAAGAAAGCCCCTCAAAGCCTGTTTAGTGTTATTTAAGATGTACAGTTTGCAGGGACAGGAGTTCCCAACCCCAGACAGAAAGGAAGGAAGTTTCCTATAGGCAGGCTCAAGGAACCGCTAGAGCTCAGCGGGCAGAGCCTCCAGTGGAAGGCCTTTAACAAACTCAAAGAGGGCCTGAAACAATGAAAAACATAAAGGATGACCTTAAAATTTTTTCATTATTTTTTAGTAGATTGTTCACCAAAGCAGGGAAATGTATACTGAGAGTTACAACGTCACTGGTTCAAATAAAGCAAAAAAGACGTGTAACTTTAAAAACAGCCTTGACCGGTCTGCACCGTGTACCCTCCAATGTCTGACAAATGGATTATCATGACCACACATATACTGCTTATAAAATACACAAAGTGATTTATATAAAAAGAATACAGCACCTTTTTTTATCCACATATGACTGAAACCATAAAAGCCCCTTCGTGGTAAAAGCACCACCATCACATACGAATAGCCTCAGTCAGCTTATCTCTGCATTAAGAACTTTATATTGTGTCCTGAGCAGTCAATGCTATCGATCAGTGGACCCAAATGACTGCCTTTTTACATGCTAGGAGACACAGAGGGCAACAACACAGCCCCTGAAATCAATGTTTCTCAAAACAAGGTCTGTGGAACAGCACGCTGAATCTCCTGGTGAATTCGCTTTACAACATAGATCCCCCAGCCCCCAATAAAATTTCATGAATCACAATTTCCAGGGGATGGCCCAGGAACCTACAGTTGAGCACTCCTCCCCGAGAATTTCTGGTACAAGCAGAAGTGTGGGAATCACTCTACAAAATCACTGCCTTAAAGGGTAGGCTCAGGGGCACTGGGGTGGCTCGGTCCATTAAGGGTCTGACTCTTGATCTCAGGGCTGTGAGTTCAAGCCCCATGCTGGGCTCCACACTGGGTGTGAAGCCTACTTTAAAAAATAAAATAAAATAAAATAAAAAGGGGTAGGCTCAGCCACCCAGTCAGGAGGCAACTAACTGGCTGGGCCTATGAATTAACCTCTTCCCACACTTACTCTTAACATGCCCGTAAGGTGGTACTCCTCCTGGTTTTGACATTTCTATAGTCTTATCACAGGAAAAGGATTCTGACATGTAATAAAAATAAACTCTAACAAGCTCTCATTAGTTTTTTTAAAAAGTGTTACAATTTCGAAGCCATGTATGTGAAACTCAGAGCAATGGACGCCTGCAGAGTGTTTAAGAAAAATATTGAGTTCCTTGGGAATGGGAAGGGTTTCTTGGGAATGGGAAGAAAATACATCTCAAAGCAGTCTTGCAGAAGAGGCAGAATGCAGCTTACATCCAGAATGGGGAAACGCAAATCTACTAAAAATTGGCTGGGATGTTTAAACTAGGCCTTACCACCCTTGAGGCAGAGACTAAAAACTACCAGCACACACGTTTTGTAGGGCCGGCACAATGTTTTAAACAGTTCTGAGTTACTGCCAACCTGTAAAAACTGAGAGAATTCTTCTCTTTAAAAAACATCTGTCTTTTCCTACCAAGGTGGAACATGGAATCACCAGAAAAGCCAGCCACACGGCCATAGTGTGGGGGAGCCAGGCAGCAGCTGCCCATCTTTACACAGGTGTGCGTCCCCCCCCCAGTCTCCCAGGGGCCACCTGCCTCCGTGACTCACCAGATCACCTGCCAGGTGCCCAAAGCCATTTGCACTGGCCACCCCAGCTCCAGGCAATTAGGGAAAAATTCAGCCTTCACTCTCTCTAGTTCTAAACAAAATTCTTGCTACAAAGATCCTTTCCTACATCAGAAGGGTCGAGAAAGAATCAGATAATGTCTGAAAATCACCGAGAATTCACTAGAGCGTTCTCATCCCTAGTGGCCTACTGGAACCACCCAGGGAGCTTTAAAAAACAGAGAGGCTGGTTCCACCAAATAGTCTCCCCACCCCCTACAGAGATTCTGTTGTATTGCTCTGAGGCATAACGGGGGTGGGAGGGTGGGGGTGGAGGGGGTGGGGGGGTGGGGGTAAAGCTCCGCAGGTGGTTCTAATGAATACCCAAGGCTGAGAACTCCTGCCTTCAGAGGATGCAGTTGTTGAGTAGGAAGCATTAAGTTCATTCCAATGTCAACCTCCAAATTCAGACTTCTAACCTCTCACCTTTGTGGTAATTTACATCACCTTTTGTGTTTTGAAATGGGCTATTATTCCAAAAGCCTACCAAAATGCCATTTACAAATTGGAAAAGGAAGTCTAAGTGTGTTCTGGTTCCTACCACTCCTTGTCCCTCCAACACACCTGAAGAATAAAAGAAATGAGGAGAATTATCCTAAGGGACAAAACTCAGGCAGCACAAACAGCTCACACACATTAAGAAGAAACTCACACTGGCAGGCTTATATGAAATAATTTTTTAAAGTGCTTTGAAATTCATCACTGCACTAAGTGAAAAATTTTCAAATAGTTTAAAAAAAAAAAAAAGAACAATTTCCCCTGGTCTTCCCAGTAATGGCCCAATTTTTATCTTAAGCAGATAAATTCCAATTTATTGCCTCTCTTCAAGTGTTCTGTTAGGTAATATGCATTTATATTTTGGTTTCCAATCACGGGAAATGCAAACTACTGTCACCTAATTTTCAAATAGTGATACTACCTTACAATACATCTGAAAAGCACATTTTTAAAATGGTTTCACATAATAGCGACTTCTGTTTACAAGACTTCTCCTAAGCAAGAGGCAGCATGCTGCACTCGATAAACGTGACCTCAGATCGGTCCCACAATCTCACAAAGTCAATCCTGTAACCCCTTGTACAATTAAAAAGAGTGAGCTTCAGAAAGATTGGAAATTATGTACATGATCGATTACTGAGCTGGTGGGTGGCAACACCTGCACTCAAATACAGGTTCCTCAGATTCCCACACCTGGGCTCTGCACACTTAACTATCCCTCCTGTCCTTCCGAGCTTAACTATCACGAGACAGAGACATCTGCGCCGGGTTCTCCCGACTTGCCAGTGAAACACAGAGAGGCTAACAAGCTGCTCCACCCCTCACAATGCCAAAGCTACACCCTGCCTCCCCGCTCTCCGTGCCATGTTCTTCCAGAAGACCAAATCACACGCTGACACCTTACACTACAGTAGCTATACTGATGGCCCTTAGGTAGTACTTATGGGTAGAACATTACTCTAAATATGGATTAGCTTCAACACAGGCCTGGTACATTCTTTTCTGTTGTAGGCCACGTAAGCCTCAGGTATCAGCTTCGACTCCTTTATCTGTCCCAAAATCTTCTCATGCATCCTATGAGCAATGATGTTGATAAACGTGGGCAAAAGTGCCACTCGCCAGGCCTCTGGCCTGTCCTTGGTGTCCCTGACACCGTCACCAGGCAATCAGCAGGACATCCTGAAGAAGGGCAGACGTCACCTTCTATGGGTTTTTTCCTTTATTTGTAAATTATAAAGACACTGTGCCATAAAAATCCATCTAGAAGGCCTCCTGTCCAAGAGCTTCACACCCTGGCAGGAAGGCCTCCTCTTCTTTAAGCTGCTGACACTGTCTCCTTAAGCCCGTTTTTGGAAAACTGCATCAGTGATGGGTTCTGGCCAAGAAGTGATTCTCGAGCAAAAGTAGCACAACACAGGTCCCCTGCAAGAGAAAAACAGGCGTTATCACCTAATAAACATGTCTCGCCAATCAATACTTACTTGCCTCTTTCCTGAAGCAACTCCTAAAATAAGTCACTTGAATGCTATCATTACGGATAATTCTTGAAGAAACTGCATTTCTGCCTCCTAATGATCTTCGAACAAAGCTAGCACCTTATTTTATTAAGTCCAGTGACCCAGAGGAGCTGGTTCAAAGGGAGTTAAGACAGAGCTAATACTGAAGGCTTAATCACTCCAGTGTGAAAGAACTCTGCTGTATTGTCAAACCTCAGCAAGCCGAGTCTCCCGGCTATCGGCGGCAAGAATAAACACACGTCAGGGCTATCTGTTTTACTCCGAAATGGCAGGAAATCAAAAATCTATCAAATGGACGCATCAGCAACAGCACCACAAGCATACTGGTTAGACAGGTCAGCAACAGTACCACAAGCATACTGGTTAGTGAGACTTAGGCACCTCCATTTCAGCCCATGACAAACCACCTTCTAACAAGCTTTCTCATTTTCAAATGCCCACAAAGATACACAGGCCACAGACTTCTGGGGAAGATCTTGAGGACTGGGCACCATATACAAGGGGGTCACAGTCTATGTGAGTTTAAATTACACAAATCTGAAACATGGTATGATTTTTAAAAAAGGAAATGATGCCTCCTCATGCAAATTCATCCAAATCCCACAGAATGGTTTTCTTTTCTTTCTTTTCTTTTTTTTTTTTTTTTTTAATTAAGAACTACAAAATTCCCAAACTGGCAAACTGAGTCCACTGTACACAGCACCTAGACTCCAGCCACATGGCTGGGCTGCTCTAGCTGATTAACAAAATGCCGACTTTTCTACTCCCTTATGCACGTGCACTGGAACTTCACAAGCAATGATAGTATGACTGTTGCTATTTTAACTTCACTGTTGTGACAATTTCAATGCTTTCTTAGGCCTTAAAATAAAATCATCCGAGTGGTGAGGTTAGAGCTAATACAGAGAAAATAAACTATCACAGTATTAACTCTGAAATACAGGTAAGATATGGTCAAATACTATATTAAAAAGGCTAACCAAACACACAAGGCTCCTTGATCATAACAGGAGGGGGCATGCTCAAGCGTAGGGAACAGTAAAGCTTTTCCGTAAAAAACCAGACAGGAACTATTTTAAACCTTGTGAGAGGGGAGTTCTCTGTCACAGCTATTTACTCCAGTGTTGTAGCCATAACAAAGCCAGTGACATAGCTGTGTTCCAATAAAACCTTATTTACAAAAGCAGATAGCAGGCTGGATTTGGCCTGAGGGCAAAAACTGACTGACCCGTCCTCTACAGCCTTAGACCTAATAGCTACCCCCCTGCTTTAAAGGTGACATTTAATTGCTCATAAAAATAACCACTCTTCCATTTTCCATAGAGCCAATTTTGAGAAAAGATGTTCCATTAAAATAGGCATATTTCAAGCTTGCAAAAACTATGTAATAATAGCCAAGAAAAAAAAAGGGAAGCGATGAGGGGGCAAAAACACGGCAGCCACAACAAAGTCGTAAAATGTTCTACATCATCTTTGGTACCATGCTTACGTAACTATGGATTTGTCAAAACTCACCAAACTGTACACTTAAAAATTGGTCAATTTAATTGTACGTAAATAATACTTCAATAAAGTGGATATTGACAAAATGCTTAAAGCCTCAGCAACAGGCTCTAATCTGGATTAGATTTCTGTTGTAAGGGTATATATAAATATATCTCTATATATCCTTTACTTCACATTTGCCTTCCCTGGGTCATAAATTAAGAGAGCTTGAATTATGTAAATCCTTCAAAACCTCTGTTGCATTAGATGCCCTGCAAACAACTGTCCCACATTACACTCCTGGCGGTCCCCACACCTCAACCACTACACCTGAAAGGGGAGAATCAGTTGCTTTTAGAAACAATGCAAAACCCCAAGTTCATGGCTTAGCATTCAACCACCATGAAAACAAAACAAAAAGAAAGCCCAAGAACATCGGTAATTTAGGACAATAGGTGAGGCTTGGCTGAACTTTCTCATTTCACTTAAAACCAAAAACACAAGTTGGTGTGAGTGTCATCTCTGTTCTTTTCAGTTGTCTTTCCTCCAAGGTGGAGCTTGTCACCATAAAAGCAGGAAAAAAGAAGTTAAACAGGATGTGGCTGAGATGCTAAAATCAGGGAAAAGCCACACAAGAAAATCATTCCTCTGATTAATCTAAAGGCAGTAAAATACATGACGACAATTTGAAAACCCCAGCTATTAGCTTCCTCAGGGCCCTTGTATTTTATGTCTTCACTCAGGGACAAGACCTCATTTAAAGCAACTGTTCTCAAACTGTGGGCCCTGGACCACCAGCACCAACACCATCACCTGGGAACCTGCTGGAAATACAGATCCTCGGACAACACCCCAGACCTACTGACTCAGCGACTATGAGAGGGGGGACCCACCAATCTACATTGAACAAATCCTCCAGATGATTGTGATATTCAAGGACATTCCAAATCATTAATCTGAAGTTTGAAAATCAATGTATACTTGTAAGTGGAGTCCCATCACATTCTCTCATTTAACTAAGGAGCTCTAAGGAGTTGACCTTAGACCTCGGAGTAAGATGGGATCCACACTCAAGTACATGAGCCCTAGAGCTACCTGGTGAGTCTCACAAACATGCCTCAAAATTTTTTTTTCTAAGAACAGAGTAGATGTAGGAACACAGCAATTTTTTTTTTTTTTAAGTTCTTTTTTTGGTACAACAGTTAATTCCCCCCAAGGGGACTGCACCATTCCTGGAAGTACTGCAATACCAGGTAGATGCGTGGAGTGGACGGAGCAGCTCCTAGTTCATCTCCTAATTCCAAAAATCCATTTAATATAATGTCCTCGGATAGAGGACGTATCAGATATTACACTGATAAGAACAGGTATTACACTTGGTCTTGGCCAAAAGGTCAAGAAGCGATGAAACACAGCATTTCTAGATTGCATTTCCATATTTTTGAGCACCTGCCATGTGCCATGCTTGTGCTAAATGAAATTATCTTACTTAGCCTCCCTAGTCATGAATAAATCCATTCACAGGCCAGGCTAACATGCATTCAATGCAGAAGAACTTGTATATAAAAGTTCACTTTGCTTCTTCTTTGGTGAACTGTCCTCAAACTTTATTGTGTATCACAAATAGAGTCTAAGGTTGCTTATACGAAACCATGTATACTACAGTAAGCCAACATAAGGAAATCTGAGGTAATGATGAATCACCCATGACAATGTTTGCTTTACTCCAAGGTTTTACCTTCTCACGTGTTAAAAATCCAAGTCCAATAGATTTGGTCAGAAGCAAATCCATTACTATAATTTATTTTAGGCTCTGGTTCTCTCTAAAATAATGTTGTTCTGTCCCTTCCATTATGGACACCATTCTCCTTCATGTAGACAATAAAAACTTAAGGGAAAAAAAATTAAGTGATTCTAAACCTGCTTCCCTGAGACCTCAACAGTGTTTGTCCTCAAGGAGATGTGGCAAGTGCCGATCCACCAGCTTCACACACGGCACCCTCCCCCACACCTGGGAGTGTCCTCGAGATGTCAGAATCCTTCTCTGTAGTATTTCAGGCAGCCACTCCCAACCAGGGAAAGGATTTATGGCCAGTGAAACAGATTTCTTTCACTGGCCAATCAAAGCATGCCCCTTTCTTACTTCTCTTCCTGCTTCAAATACAGCTTTTAATCCCCTCCCCCTTTCATTGTTCCCAGAACAATACAATTAAGCTTCAGTTAATCCTAAACCACAGTCTACAAATCGAGGGCACCGTGAGGGTCGCAATCATGCTGGATTGTGCTGAGCAGTTTGAACAATTGGAATGCGGCTGCAACCCAGCACGTGGCACCATGCTGCGCTGAAAATCAAAGAAGTAAGTAAATGACGGTCCTGAAGCGATCAGGAAACACCTGTGAGGCCGTATCCTCCACCTGTAACTGGGAAGTGTACGGGGGAGTAGCCCAGGGAGGCTGATGCATTATACAGGACTCAAAAGCATGAAAACATGGCTGGAGTAAATAATCCTGATTTTGCTTGTGGTACTCACTGATGATTCTTTATTCGGCTAAGGGGGCACCACACTGCTCCTTCAGCAGCATCTCCATTATTCTAATTCCCTAGAGAGAGAAGAAAGAACCATCAGAACGCCACAGTTCGTGGACAAGCACTTTTACATTCATCGTGACCCTTTCCCTTCAAGGAATCCAGTCCTATTCTCATTTCAGAAAAGTAAGCTCATAGCCACACCTTACATTTCTACAATATTTTTCTCACCAAAGTCACATCCATTTTCTCTACATGGGCTCAGAATTAATCAAGGGAAAACGGGTACAGGGGTTTAGAATTTCCATTTTAAACTTAAGAAAAAAACAGGCCAAGAGAAGTGGCCCGCTTCTTGAAAGTGGCCCTCTCAGTGGCACTGCCAGAGCCGAATCATAACAGCAATAACAAGTGTTTATTGAGCACTTACAAACGCGCTATGCTGACTGCCCAGGTTTTCGTGAGCATGGTCCTGGGCAGTGGGTGCAGGGTACACCACGAACATCCTCCAGCACCTGGGCACCCCTTCCCCACCTGCCAGCACTGGAGGCACAGCCACCCTCACCCAAAGGTGAGTTGCCTTACCTGAGGTCATCAACCCCTCTCCAGGGGCAGCCCACATCCAAGAACTGGTAGATACAGAGGTCTATAGGCCCTGGCCCCTTCCCTCAACTCCAGACAACTGGGAAGGACACCCCACATCTGGAGGTCCTCATGGAATCAGGTGAAACCTTCACGGTAACATTACCCAGTTTAAAGCCCCTCCTGCCTGAAACCTGTTTCCCCTGCTCCCTCTCAAGGGCTGTTCCCAGAGGCTCTCTCCAGTCACCCTCTGCACCAAAGTCTCCATCTCTGAGTCTGTGTCCCAAGAGCCAGCCTGGGACACCTGGTTTGATACACACAAAGCCCCTGAACAAGTACTATTCTTACTCCCATTTTACAGATGAGGAAACAGTAACTCCAAGAGGTTTAAACAATGTCCCATAAATCATGTATCTGTTGAGTAATAATGCAAGGAAAGAACAGAGCCATTCTATTCTGGCTTCAGAGGTTCCCTGACCCTTCTCACAAGCTCCCTCCATGACTGCACATCCCGACCTTCCATACACCCACCTTGCCATTCAAAATCCGCCCTGGAGGAAAGAGGAAAGCAGATATTCCCTCCTTCCTCGTTCAAGAACAAGTTCTGCAGACCAGGGCACAAACCTTCACAGAGAAAGACAACATGATGATGTAATTATGAACGAGAGTTTTAAGGAAGTCAGAGCTGGATATGGGGGGATCTGGGATCTGGGAATGGGAGACACCGTTCTCAGAGACTAGAAAGCAGTCTACAGGAAACAGGAATGATCTAAGCTAACCTCAAACACAGATCCCGGGACCACACACAGGAAGACTTTGATTTAACAGGACTCAAGCAGGCCTCAGAATTGTGCACTGTTATCCAGCACCCAGGGGATTCCCGTGATCAGGCAGGTCTGGGAAACAGTGAGGGAGCTTCATGAGAAAGTCTGGGGCTTCCTACTAGGTGTTTACTCTCTGCCACGGCAAGCGGGTGAGCCTCTAGAGAAGACCATAAAATATATTTAGTGCCAAAGTACACCAAACAAAATGTAACATATCCTTGAAGTTTTAGATGCTCCTTCAGATTGTGGCTAGCCATCGCCACCAATACTGCCCCAACCTACACGGAAGAAGTATCAGTTAAAGGATTCTGACAGAATGCTGACCAGCACAGAGTCGGGGGCGGGGGGGGGGGGGGGACTAAAGCTGCAAACTCTAAGACCAGGAGCACTGCTGTCAGAGTCACGAGACCCGGGTTCCGGTCACAGTACTACCAAGTTATTCCGGGCATTTTTAGCTGAGTCCCTCTTTACCAAGGAGTAACTAAGAGCGGAGAGCAGAGAGGACAGCCAGGCCAAAGGGGTAGTGCAGCTGCACACCAGAACTGGGAGGGGAACCCGCAGATGCACCTGCGCATCCCCACGCCCTGCTGAGACCCACGCCGTCAGCATTTCTAGGGCTGGGGCCTGGAACCTGCAGATTTGTAATATACCTCATGTGGTTCTGAAGCCAAACTGGCTCATTTACTAGAATCTGTGAATGGCAGCCTGACACCACCTCAAAGATCCCTCCCAGCTCTGCCAGTCTGAGAACGCATTTTGGAAGATAAGGTACATGCTGCCCTCTGGTCCTCTTAGAGTTACTGTCCTTGCAAACACTTAGGGGGTAAGGAGGAGAGTGGGGACGAAACCACCAGTGCAATGAAATTTAATCTAACTCTTTCCCTAAGATTTAACCATTCATTTCTGCTCTCATTCACTCATTAACAGATTCACTCAATAAATAAGATGCACCTACTGCATGCACTAGAGATTAAAGGGTGAACAAACAAGACACGGACCCTGCCCACATGGAGCTTACAATCCAGTAGTTTTCATTCCCCTTGTTTCCATCTGTTTGTTTCAACAAAACCTTGAACAATAATTAAATGCCTTCCTTCTGTTTTCAGGAAGAATAAAAATGGCCACGTTGATTCCACTGCAACCATCTCTTTGCATGAATCTGGTGGTATGTCTTTAAAAAGCACACTCCCTCCTTAGGAAGTGAGCACTGGTGAACTCTCCCCATCCGTCCAAATTAAGAATGCCACCACTTACCGAGCTGAACACTAATTGACATAAGTGAAGACTTTGAGGTTTGCCTTGGGAATTGAAAGACGTTATTTATTGAATCAATTATGTTCACAATGTGACAGTTGATTTTTCTTTCCCTTCCCCCCCCCCATACCACTTTAGTCTTTTTAAGGAGAACAGTTAGAAATAGAAGGTGAAGAACAGGGGCAGAGAGAGAGAGACCTATCAAGTGAATTAAGAAAGAAAAAAAAACTTAACAGGGAGGCCAAACCATTACTTAGTGCCTCTCTACAGTATGGAGGGACCAAATAAAGCCCAATCAATAGAGTCCTTTCAAATAAAGTTCCAAGGCTTAAAACTCAACCCCTAGGAGATCAGCCTTAAAGAGGCTAAATTTACACCACTTATCACACAATGATGCCTGAAATGAAGAGAAAACATTAAGTGAATCCACCTTTATAGATATGGCTTAAAAGCTTTTTGGACTGACAAACCATAAACCAGCTTGATTTTATTACTCCTTTCCCCTCTGAGATTTTTTTCTATTACAAGGCTATCTTTCTCTATTTGCCAATGTACAGATAAGTGAGGCCTCTCACGGTCTCATTTCCCTAATACAACACTGTGCCGGCCAAGCACATCCCCACAAAGGCGTCCCGCGTCCCAGAGCCTCACGGATTGAAAACACTTCAGAGATCCCCCACACTAACCGTCTCTGAGAAACAGCTGATTATTGTGGGAAACAAAAGGCCTGTCTGAAGGGGGAGCTGGGAAAAAACGGAACTACAGGCTGCTCCATCCTGACAGGGTAGTATTTATTCTCTTCTCCAACGGATGCTTCCTTAAGCCCTGAGTGACCTAGGAGGCCCCACAGACAGGGATATCAGACCCTGTAAAAACTGCAAACTTCTAAAGCAGTTTTCAAAAGACACACCTATGGGGCGCTCTTAAAACAAGAACTGCTCACTTAATTACCACAACGATAAAAGACCGGTGCAGAATCTGACACACAAAAGGTTCGTGATGTCAATGGATTACCAGGCTGATACACTGATTACGTTCCAATGCCAGACTGAAAGAGGCTGAATTTTATTTAGCCTTACAGTTGCTATCTGCCCAGTGGTTAGCCTTCTTCAAAGGGCAGTGGAAAAGGCCAGGATCACAAGGGCGGCCCAGGGGATGAAAGAACAAAACAAGTTAAGAATAAAGAATGGGGGGCACCTGGGTGGCTCAGTGGGTTAAAGCCTCTGCCTTCGGCTCAGGTCCTGATCTCAGGGTCCTGGGATCGAGCCCCGAATCAGGCTCTCTGCTTAGCAGGGAGCCTGCTTCCTCCTCTCTTTCTCTCTCTCTGCCTGCCTCTCTGCCGACTTGTGATCTCTGTCAAATAAATAAATAAAATCTTTAAAAAAAAAAAAAAAAAAAAGATAACAGAAACCCTGCTCAAAGCTTCTCCAGGAAGATATCTTTTGCCCCATAAAGCATCTTCAATCTGATGTAGGTTAATTCCTTAGGTCTTTAGGTCTTCCTCATCCATAAAACTGGGATAACGCCAACCAATACTAACAGTCAAAATCTGTGGCACATACTGTATGCCAAGCACTGTGCTGAGTGCTTTATCTGCCACTGGCTTACTTCATTCTCCTATCTGCCTTAGAGAATTAACCTATTCTTGTGGGGGGATGAGATCTGAGGTTCAGAAAAATTAAGCATCTGGACCAAAGTCACACAATAACTAAGAAGCTGAGTCCTGATTTGACCCAAAGCAATCAGGATTGCAAGTCCAGGATCCAGTATGTTTCAGCACAAGGGGGCGGAAGGCATAAATGAGACGGCGTATGTGAAAGCGCCTGTTACAACGCTGGGTACACAGCAGGGGCTTGTTCTTCCCTTCTCTATTCACTATGTTCAAAAAGCCTGATAAATAAATCAGACACTGTAGCCCTGCTCCCAAACTAAATGGCATGATTCTTAATATATGAATCAATATTTAATCACCTCTACAAATTATTTTAAATACAATGCTTTTCAAGTAGGCAGAGCTGATAGAATGTATGACCTCAATATAAAATTTTCCCATAGTAGCTAATAAACTCTTGAGTAGATTCATTTTTATTTTGATAAGTAACCCAAAATCTTTAGGTGTAACTGCAGAACATGAACAGATATAATAATTCAGATGTCTGTGCATCACATGATAAAACACCCTCTCTCCTTAAAGAGAATGTTTAATCTCACAACTGGTGATGGAGAAGAATATACCCCCAAATAATAAAATCTAAAAACTGGAAAAGACACTGTATTACCTAGTCCAGAGATGAAAGTCTTTTCAAGGAACCGAAGGTGGCCCACCTGACTTAGAAAGGTATCCCAGGATCAAGTATCAAGATGAAAGAGTCCCAAGCCGTTTCCATCTTGCCGGTTCTCAAACTCTGACCTGGCACGAACTTCTTAGTGGCTAAAAGGCATTTAGGCACTGGTGCTTGCCTATTTTATGAAGTTCCTTCCCCGACCCTCCAATGTAACCCCATTAGTCTATTTTCATTTTTAATTTTTTTAAAACAACCTACACATAATTTTATTTTTCCTGACTTGGACTATATGGTTTTCTCACCACTGACTAATCAACAGACCAGCCTCCTACCTAGTGCCACATGCCATCCGTGACATTTCTGACAAATGATCTTCGGTTACCTGCTTAGAAACCTCCACTAAGGAGAAGCTTTCTACGCCTATTCCATCTGTCAGTCCTCATTATAAGATAGTCTTCCCAACACTGAGGTGGCACTGCCTCAGTGGCTGGCACACTGAAGGGGTCTAGTACCAACTCTTTAAACAAACTAAAACACAACAGGGCTTCTGTCATTTCTCTTTACTGGCATTTATTCACTATTCATCAAATTTAAGCGCAGTCATAATTCTGCCTTGCTTCTTCCCCGTTCTGAGATAAAATGATTACCAGCATGCTTATTGTCTCTAACAATAAAGCCCCTAGATGCCCAGATAATTCTCTTATCTTTGACCTCTCCCCTTCTCTTCACCCACATTCATATTAACTTCTATATGTCAACAATTTTCTTTACATGTGAGGCCAGCCTACTGTCTTCAAATCTTGTGTGTCCTCTGAAGAAAATGTAATTTTCCAAAGCCATATTTCAGTCAAAAATCCATCACAACACCTCTCACCAATACTGAGGATAGTGGGCTAACTACCTGCGAGCGACCTGAGCAACCTGAGCGACATTATCTCAGTTAATCCTCTCAATGGTCCCCGCAGCTAAGACACATTCACTCTCACCATTTCCAGGTAAGGAAATTGGGCCATAATGAGAGTAACTTGCTTGGGGTCACAGAGCAAGTTAAGTGACCAACCTGAAATTTAAACCTGGATTTCTCCAACTCTTTCCACAATGAGTATTTACCTCATTGTTTCTGGATCCATACAATGGGCGGAAGGAAGTGAGGAAGCATATTTCCTTGCAGGGTTGCCGTGAGGGTTCACGGAAGCAACAGATAAAGCTCCTGACACATGACAGACTTTTATTAGGCATTCCTGCCTATACTCCCTGGGGCCTGAAAAGTGGCTGCTGATTTCTTAGCAGACCCAAAACTGACTATGGGCCCCTCACAACAGGACCCCCACAACCAGGCACCCCCCGTTCAGTGGATGGTCAGTGACCCACAGGAAGTGTCCACAAGGGCTCACCTCATGCCTGGATCAGATTTCTCCAGGTACATTTTACTTGATCTTCACATCACCTCTAAGAGTTACTGAAACTTGTATTTGACAACACTGAGCCCCGCAGGGTAAAGCAGCTTTCTCTAGCTCACAAGGTCTTCAGCAAAAGAATAGAACTAGAATCCAGGTCACAGGAAAAAACTGTTTGTAGAAAGGCTACAGCCCTACTAGGCTATGCCGGGCACATTATAGGCTGGTCTCATTTAATCCTCACACTCAATGTACGAGTCAGCGACATGAAGAAAATGACACTTAGAGAGGCTCAGAAACTTGACCAATAGCACCCAGCAATGAAAGCGCAGAATCCAGATTCACACTCAGGTTCCTGTGACTGAGCCCACAATATACCACCTCCTTCAAAAAGTACATCTGCAAGGTTCTCTTCTCACATCACCAAAAAATGACATGTTGCCTTGGGCACAGTCCCTTCCTGCCATCTCAAAGTTATTTCCATGTACATCTGGGTGATTTTAATTTATCCACTTAGGGAGGCAGGCTAAGACGACCAAGCCACAGGTAATTCTTAAAACTGGCCTAAGGATAAGAGCACCTCACCTCATCTCCAAATGCACTTTGTTTTCTGTTGATACCAAATGAAGCTCTTTCATGCACCAGGAAGAAGCTGGAGGACAGGCACGTGCACAGGAAACATTTCTATTTTGACCCAATATCTGCCAATTAGAATTCCTCAGTTTTATCGAAAGCCAACTAACTAGTGAGGCTGTTACTTCCCACAAAAAAGCCTTTCATCATTTCTTGGGGATAAAACCCCAGGGAGGTTGAATGAGGTCTGAGGTTACAGCTCTGAGCCGGAGGGCTGTCATGAACGTTAGCTATAGAAATGGGAGGCCTCACCTTCACTCCCCCATCCTTCACATTACCTGTGCAACGGCAGAACCGTGACGTCTATGGCAAATACAAGCATTTAATATTACAAATGAACACAAACAACCAGAACAAAAGCTACAAATAAACAACTAAAATCTAAAATCACTACGTGCAAATAATAGCCCCTGCTCTTTTCTAAAAGTCATTTATTTGCGAAGGGGAAAAAAATACCATGCCGTGTTCACAGATGCAAATATCCTTTAAAATCCCCAGCCATTATTCCCATTATTGCCATTATTATCAGACAATAAACTGATAAGGGGAAAGAGAGAGTGAAGAAATGGTGGTAATAACGCAGTTGATACTCTTTAAAAATTGCTGTATTTCAATTGCTAACTAAATGGAAGCATTACTGGTTAATCCCTAGGATCTTATCCTTCGTATTGTTTGGTCCCAGATATTCCTTCATGAATTAGTAACTCCCACATGCATGATGTTCTAAATCTACCAGCTGCCTTGAATGTTTAACAGTGTAATAAAATTCTTCCCTTCAATTAAAAAAAAAAAGCTTAGGTTTATAAAAAAAGAAAAAATAGATTTGCACATCCTTCACTTGGTGAACTGCAAATGTGGGACTCCTTCTAAAGAACGGGCCCCTATAAGGCATTCTGGCTCTCGTTCGGAGACTGAAGCAAAACCCTCCAGGCTCAGGGACACCTGATTCACACTTCGTTTGGAATCTGGCCAAGAAACTCAGGTTCCCTGGGAAATCATTTTTTAGACTGGCCTACGTGGAAGAGGGTGAGCTGCTGGTAAAGTGAAGCAGAAGGACTCTGGAGCCTGTTCATCAAGTGCAGAGACTAAGGGTCTGACGGGATCACGTGAACACGGGTTCTACCACTCAGCACCCGGGTGTTTGGGCGCAAGTCAACGCACCCCTGTCTCATCTATAAAACGGTCCTAACAGTCCTTACTCCAGAGCAGTGTTAAGCAAATTGAAGGAGGTAACACAGGTAGGTACTGAGGATGAAGCCTGGGGCAAAGGAAGTGCTCAACAAATAGGACCTGTTATTACCGTCCCTTCACTGCTTTTAAGACTATTTTAGTAAATTATTAATAAATAAACTATTTAATAAATAAAGTAAGCTAGAAACAGGGGCACCTGGGTGGCTCAGTTGGTTAAGTATCTGCCTTTGGCTCAGGTCATGATCCCAGAGTCCTGGGATCAGGTCCCACATCGGCTTCCTTGCTCAGCAGGGTGCCTGCTTCTGCCTCTGCCTGCTACTCTCCCTGCTTGTGCTCGGTATCTTGATCTCTCTGACATATAAATAAGTAAAATCTTAAAAAAAAAAAAAAATCGGATAGAAACATGAAGTCTTCATACATTTGGAAAAAATCATCCAGTAACATGCACACGTGCTCACTAACTGAGTGAGTACTGACTGAGCATGGACTATGTATGCGCTATGTGCTAAGTCCCACACTGAAGTCTCCTATTCACTAAGACAAAGAATCACGACAACAGTTACATCTTGGTAACAGTACTTCAGGGAATCTTTTCTAAGGTGTTGACACAAAATATGAAAGATTCCATGTTTAAAGATGTTTCACATGGTCTTGCTGCTAATGGGAAGCCTGGAAACAACTTCAATGCTCAATCCTAAAGAAACAGGGCAATCAATTATTTTATGACAACTTAACGAAATATTATGTGGTCATTAAAATGTTGGCTTTGCAGTTTCTATAGCTGCTGTGGTAGGCATTTGTGATATAATATTACTTGAAAAGAACAAGACATGAAATTGTACTTATACCGCAATTATGGCTGTTTAAAAATCTGCATATAAAAGACTGAAAAGAACATGCCAATTTGAGCTATAATAGCAAGATAACAGTTATCATTTCTGGAGTATTTAATATGTGCCAAGATATTTTAAGCACTTCTTTATACCATTCCCTTTTATTCTCCTGCTCCTGAAGGTAAGTACTATCATTCACATTCCATCAGAGGCTCAATCTGTACACACCCTATGAGAGGGGGCCCAGAGATTTAAGGTCGGGCTCCCAAAGACAGGTTTATCAAAACCTCTAAAAACCACTGTCTGTAGCCTTCATAGGAAAAACAAGTTCTCGCTTAGAACTTTCTTGCATCTTTCTTTTCAAATAATAACTATTTGCTGTGTGCCAAGTCTTGTCCTGAGCATTTCATGCATGTAACTCATTTACTTCTCCCAAGTACTTGATGCAATAGGTTCCAATATGATCCTCACTTTAGAGAAGGAAAACCAGACTGGGAAAGTTAAATGGCTTACTGAAGGTCACACAGCTGATCAGTACAGGACATTCTGCTGGTTTTCAAAGAGATCTAGGGCAAAAGAACCTATAGGGCTCTGCTGAAAATACGTATTTTATGACACTTATGTGCAGGCAGCACCTATTCAAAAACATTTTAACACAAAACCTTCATGGTTTTTTGTTGGTTTACAGACTAAACGAGTCTTTTTGGGAGAAGTGCAGCCATTTTTAAAATTATGAAATATTCAAACATATTAAGAAATGAAGAGAACAGAAAAAAAACAGTATGCTTTAAAAAATGTTAGTATCTTGAAAAGTGAAAAAGCTACATCCCCACCAGAGCGATGTAAATCTTAAATTGGTGTCAATATGAAAGGAGCTACTCTCAAAAACCCACCATTTTCCTTTACTAAGGAAATTCAGAGAAAAACAGAAAAATAGTTTAGCTAGAATCTAAGTAAAGAAAACGAGACAAGAAATAAGGAGTCAAGTGACTCAGTTTGTTAAATGTCTGACTCTTGATCTGGGCTCAAGTGGATCTCAGGATCATAAGATCAAGCCCCGTGTTGGGCTCCACAATGAACCTAGAGCCTGCTTAAGATCCTCTCCCTCGGGATGCCTGGGTGGCTCAGTGGATTAGGCCGCTGCCTTCGGCTCGGGTCATGATCCCAGGGTCCTGGGATCAAGCCCCGCATCGGGCTCTCTGCTCTGTGGGAAGCCTGCTTCCTCCTCTCTCTCTGCCTGCCTCTCGCCAACTTCTGATCTCTGTCTGTCAAATAAATAAATAAAATAAATCTTTAAAAAAAAAAAAAGATCCTCTCCCTCGGGATGCCTGGGTGGCTCAGTTGGTTAAGCCACCATCTTGGGCTCAGGTCATGATTCCAGGGTCCTGGGATGGCGTCCCGCAATCCGGCTCCTTACTTGGCAGGGAGGCTGCTTCTCTCTCCACCTCTGCCTGCTTGTGCTGGAGCACACTCTCAATCTGATAAATAAATAAAATCTTTAAAAAAAAAAAAAAATTGTTCCTCTCTTTCTCCATCTCCCACTCTGCCCCTCCCTCCCCCCTCACTCTCTCAAGGGGAGAGGAAGGAAGGGGACAAATTCCAGGCAGCAAGGGGGATTCTAAAGAAATGGAAAGTGACAAAGAAATATCACTCCAACAAACGGTTCACAAGCCACAGGCTTCTTTCCTCCTTACCCGGCAGGCATTCTAGCCTTGTGCCCCTCTCCTGCTGGGTTCTGCCTGGTACCACAAGTCTCACAAAGGGTGGGCACAAACCAAAGGGGTCATTCAGCAAGAGATAAAATTATACCACAGAGTGGGGAGACAGAGTAAGAAATCACCACCTACAGGGACGCCTGGGTGGCGCAGTTGGTTGGACGACTGCCTTCGGCTCAGGGCGTGATCCTGGAGTCCCGGGATCGAGTCCCACATCAGGCTCCCAGCTCCATGGGGAGTCTGCTTCGCTCTCTGACCTTCTCCTCGCTCATGCTCTCTCTCACACTCTCTCTCTCAAATAAATAAATAAAATCTTTAAAAAAAAAAAAAAGAAATCACCACCTACAGAGGAGAAAGAATGATCAAGGGGAACAGCTGGACACCCCAGAGAACCCACAGAGCATTTAATTAGTATGCTGCAGGGCTTAAGCACACAACTGAAGTTTAACTATTGGATGTACCTTTAAGAAATTAAATTACCTTTGCAATTCAAGTTGCTCTACCCAGAGTTCTGTATTAATTCCTGATCTGAAAAGCCTCAATGACATTTTCTCGGCCTTGTTGGTTAAACTAAGAATCTTAATTTAGCACAAAGAACCCAGCTGAATTCAAGTCCAGTCCGACAACAGATTTGATCCACAAAAACTGTGCCTCAAATACATCTAATCCACACAATCTGCAGACACAGCCCCAATTTTTCCAATAGTTCAATGCCACCCGGCCAGAGCCGTTTCAGTTTTCAATTCTGTGTCTGCCTTGGGTTTCTATGAGGTGTGTGAAGATTTACAGTGGCCACAAATACCTATGTTCTCATTGTCTCTGCTTTTGAATTTAGCACAAGAGAGTGGGAAAGTCAGCTCAGAGAAGTAATAGATGGGTTGCAAATTCCATCTGGAACAGTAGGGAGAACACGGCTCCCCCATCTCCAGAGACTCCTGGGTGGGAGTGAGAGTGAAGAAAGGTTAGGAAAGCAAGTATCTCAGTAAGTGTTACGAGACAATGACATTTTCCCTATAGTCTAACAAGTGTTGACTTCAAGGTCATCAGACTCCAAGGTCATACCCCATGCTGATGGAGACCCACCATGCATTTGTCCTGTCTCCTCAGCCAAGCTTTTTGGAGGAAAGGATTCTGCCCTCCAGGTCAGGGAGTCAAAGAGTATGGCAGTGAAGAGGATGGGCTCTGATGTCAGACCCCCTGGAATTCTAGCTCTGCCACCTGCTGGCTGATGACCCCGTGCAAGTAAAACAACCTTGGTGCCACCACTCCCTCATCTGCAAAATGGAGCAGTAGAATAGTCTCTCTCTTTCCCTCAGAATCATTGGGAGAACCCACTGCTTATAAAATGGTGCAGTGTTTGGCTCATGGTAAATACTCAATAGATTATAGTTAATATTAATATTGTATCCAGTTTTCTCCAAATTTCCAGAACAGTCTGTGCTTTCAGAAAGCATGATTAAAAATAAGGCAACATATCTATAATGGGGTACCCATAGCTCAAAGACCCCTACAACACCCACAGATCTTTGTAATAAGCACTTTATTTAGCTGATCTGAGTAGGACTATCAAGTGAAACTGTAACTTCCCTACCAAATGCTTATCACCTTGCTAACTAGTATTTTATGCAAGCATGTTTATTATTTTTAAGTATCTCATCACCAACACCTCAACCCTTGACTACCTACTTGTTACATGAATTATCTCTGACAGTCCTGATCCCCACTTAGCTTAAACTCCTGAATGTTTAGGCAGGCTTAAAAACTATCTGTTAGAAAAAAAATTCAAATCTTGGTATTTACACACTGAAGGAAAGGAGGAACGGCTCCAAACAACAACAACAACAACAACAACAAAATCGTTATCCTGTCGGAATTAAAATCAACTCTCCTAGTTCAATCCCTGGAGTTCAGAGCAACCAATCCAAGCACTGACTGTGGCCAAGGGAGGGTCACCACCTGGCTTTCCTGATTCTCGGAGCCTGCGTTAAATGCTTTATGATGCACGTCTATGCAAACAATGCCAATGACTCATCTGGAGCTCAAGAAACCACTTTCTGCCATTTCACCTAAGAACCTAATCTCTCAGGTTCATCGAGTTTCATAGAAGGCAATGCCCCACAGCTGCAACTGGGTGGTTGCAAGGTTTCCCCCAAAGCTTTACCAATGAGCAGTCTATTACCACCCTGATGAATTCAATTGAGCATCAAGGAATACTGGATCCTCGAGTCTCACAGTCAAGGTAAAGGCATTGACTTAAACCCAGGGAAAGGACCAAAGACTGTTAACCACTCACAGCATACTCATTTTGACCTAGAGGTTTTCACTACAAAGGCTACCTTGCTCGGGACTAAAACTCTACAGAGCTAGCAGAACAAGCTGAGTTGACAGGGAGGGGACAGGTAAGCTGAGGGCTGTTACTATCATTCAACTGATCTAGCAATAAGCTGTTAAAAATCAGAACTCCTGGTAATAGTCTCACAGCATCTAATGAATAAATAGGGAATAAATCAATCTATTTGAGCACTCAAGAGTGGGATTAAAAAGTATTATCAACAGAGGTAAATTGAGAGCAAGGAAATAAACCCTGTGGAAGTAAGGACAGAAAATAATTCATCAGTTCTTTGAAGTGGTTCAAGTGATGTAAAAAGTCTTGAAAAGATTCACATAACCAAGGAAATATAAGTATCCAACATGCCATCAGATTATTACACTGATGTTCGTATGTCATACTTGTTGTGACTTTCATTTATTCTTTTTTTTTAAAGATTTTATTTATTTATTTGATAGAGAGAGATCACAAGTAGGCAGAGAGGCAGGCAGAGAGAGAGAGGAGGAAGCAGGCTCCCTGCCGAGCAGAGAGCCCGATGCGGGACTCGATCCCAGGACCCTGAGATCATGACCTGAGCCGAAGGCAGTGGCTTAACCCACTGAGCCACCCAGGCACCCTCATTTATTCTTCTGAATGACATTTTTATTTGCTGTCTTCCTCTATTACTGGGTTTTGAATGTCCACTCTTTTTTAGGGTTGTGACTGCCCTGCGTGTGTGTCTACTAGGCATTCATTTCACAGATGAGGAGCTGAGCAGCTCAGGACAACCAGTCCGAGGGAACACCATCAGCTTGGAGGAGGACTGAGGTCAAACAATTAGTTAACGACAAAAGCATTAACTTTCAGTGTCTTTGTAGAAGAATCAGAAGACTGGAGCTAACAATTTCATTTCCTCTTCGCAAGAATCCCACGAGGGTAGAATAACGAACCCTGCTTTCCTAATGACAAAGGAAATTCTAAGAGGTTAGGTCCTTCATTCAAGTCACACAGCAAGAAAACTGGTAATACCCAGTTGGCTTCTGATGGAAGCTACAAACTGGCAAAAATTCTTTTGTAAAGAAATCTAGTGATTTGCATCAAAGGCCTTAAAAATGTGCACACTCTTTAACCCAGGAAGTGATGAGAAATATACACAAGTATGTGTATTCATGGACCTACCACAATATTATCTATAATGGTGAAAAAATAGGAACCATCAACAGCAGCAATTCTGCCAATGGAATACTATGAAGGCAGCAAAACTCATGTTTTCAAGGAAAATGTTACCAGTGTATCCATAAATGAAAAAGATGGACTAAATAAACAGAATAATCCCAATTTTGTCTTCCAAAAAAGTACCATACATACATACATATGCCAACATACACAAAGACACACAGAAGGAACTAAATCAAAATGTTAAATGTGGACACAGTAAGTATTAAAATTACAGATTTAAACAAATGATAAATAATGTTTAAAACACCATAAACTGAGAACCTGGGTGGCTCAGTGGGTTAAGCCTCTGCCTTCGGCTCAGGACATGATCCCAGGGTCCTGGGATCAGAACCCCATATTGGGCTCTCAGTTAAGCGGGGAGTCTGCTTCCTCCTTGCTCTCTCTCTGCCTACTTGTGATCTCTGTCAATTAAATAAATAAAATCTTTAAAATAAATAAATAAATAAAAATAAACTGCTGTGATCTAAAATTCTTGTCCAGATAAATATTTAAGAGGTACTTACATATAAAAGTAACTTTCTCATCAGAGAACTTCTCTTAATGCGAATAATTCTTGAAGCTTCTCTATCTGCCAGCCGTATTTCATATATGTACCCTCACTTAATCTTTAAAATAACCCTATGTGGGCGCCTGGGTGGTTCAGTGGGTTAAAGCCTCTGCCTTCAGCTCGGGTCATGATCCCAGTGTCCTGGGATCGAGCCCCGAATCGGCAATCTGCACAGCGGGGAGCCTGCTTCCCCACCCCCTTCTCTCTGCCTGCCTCTGTGCCTACTTGTGATCTCTGGCAAATAAATAAATAAAATCTTTAATAAATAAATAAATAAAATAACCCTATGAAGTACGACCACCAACACTACGTTTTGGAGGTGAGAAAATTCAGGGTCCAAGATGTGAAATGCAATGTGTAGGAAGTAAAAAACCAGAGCATGGACCAAAGACGACTTCTCTGAAGCTTCATATTCAATCCCGTGTTAAACACACAGCCAGCCAAAACCTTGTTTCAAGCTGAATGATCTTTCTAAAGGCAGAATATACTAGGTTCAGGAATTGGTATCTGGTATGATTATTAGGATATCTGTAATTTGCTTCAAAATATGTGAGCACATACAGTATCTTATCCAGGTGCCTGTGTCAGTTGTCCTGATGCAGGGTGCAAGCTCTATGTGTCGGGCTATGAGCATTCTAATCAGCAAACCTACTCTCCAGAAACTTCAGTTACCTCTATCCTTGAAAACAGCAGGGGCTTTGATAATTGGAATAAGGATTGTTAAAACTGTGAATTTTCACTGGTAAAGCTAGTGACTTCCTAGTGAGTGTGCCACATGGATTCACCTTAATCTCATTAGTGGAACTTAAGATACAGGAATCAGCTCAAAATTCCAGAGACAGACCCATCCTTGCACAATGAAGCTCTTAAGATTCTTTCCAGCAAGCCCTACACCAGCCAACTTTAGGGATGGCACCCAAAGTTTATGCCTATGGTCCTATGTTTATGCACAGGTCCTATGACTGCCCACTGGATCAGAAGATCTGGCTGCCTGAGGCTATCTTTAAAACAGTTGAATCCTGCCTTTGGAAGTGTCAGCTGTTTTCAGTGAGCTAGCTGCTTATGTAATTCATGGTCAAAGCACCTGAAAGGACAGAGATTTAATCAAACTGATAAAACAGGTGAACTATTTTGTGCCTACTTATAAACAAAGGGTTAACAAAACGTCTGCATGCGTTGCAGAACTTTTTTATAAGGTGGTAGTAAGATTGTGAGGGTGCAGCTGACCCTTAACAACTTCTAATTATCATCAATTCCCAACAGGTGTCAAAAGGAATTTAACAGTTGTACGTGCGACTTGGCATACCAATCAGCTGAGGTCAGAATGGTAGGCAGTGCTGACATTGCTCCTAGTGATTCCCGCCTCTTGGTGTAAATTTATGCCCCGGCGTAATCCCCCTCCCTTGAGGATGGGCTACATCTAACACACACAATACAAAAAAAGAAATGGACTTCACTTCTATGATTAGGTAACAAAAACTATGGCTTTTCCCTTGCTAGCAATCCCCTGCCCCCTCTCTTGCCTGCTGCCACGTTGTGAGAGCCCCATACGGCAAGGAACCAAGGGCGGCTGGTAGACTCCTACCAGCAACGATGTGAATGCATCTGGAACTGAACCTTCCCCACAGAGCCTTCCAATGAGATCACAGCCCCAGCCAACACCTTGATTACATCTCTGTAAGACCATGAAGCAGAAGACCCGACTAAGCCATGCTTAGACTCCAGACCCACAGAACCCAAAAGACAGTAAGTGCGTGTTGTTGTAAGCTGTGCGGCGCCAGGATAATGTGTTATACTGCCACAGATGACTAACAGAGTTTACAGAAATGAGGCGACCAAATAGTAGCCAGGTTTTTCAAATGCCCATTTGGACTACTACAAACACCGTGTCTCAGGGTACGTGTACATGTGTGCATGTGTGTGTGTTGTGTACAGTGTGTGTGTATACATATACAAACACACACACACATACTTATATATACTGGTATGTACACAAGAATAGCATCTTCTGTCTCAGGGAATTATATTCCACTATTAAAATGGGTTTTTATAACCCCCCTATGGAAACAGCATGTTCAGATATCTTTAGTTGAAGCATGTGTAGGCCAGATCTTCTTCAAACTGATATTCAAACTGTCTGACTTGCCCACATTGTTTCAGTGACAAATATTTCATGTGCTGTTGAATTCAGCCTCTCTCCGCTTCAGCCTCCCGATCAACACAAGAATAATGATGGGAAGAATAATGCGGCCTTACTAGGAGAGTGGCTAGGATAACAAATTATTTTATTACTCATTGAAAATGTATTTCACAATCTTAAAAAAAAAGAAAAAAGAAAGAAAGAAAAAATCTCTACCTGAGTACATCATGAGAGCTCTGCATTTCCATAGCTTTTGCAGTGTCTCCAAACACAGAGACAATGGAGCTAAAAAAGCACACTTCCAGACAAGAGTGTTATCACCCATATTATCTCCTAAGCCCCATCCAGAAGAAGAAAACTGGAAATATGCAAGAACCACTTGGGAGATCACTAAAAAGTCCTTTTGCTTTTGGTTTGGAATTTTGCAGGTTGGGGCCGGGAGACTGGAGACCGAATTTGGGAGATTCGGAGACAGTTACAACCAGTGTGTATGAAGCACGCTGTCTCAGTGGGAACCGTATCAAAACAAGGTGGCAATTTATTTGGAGGAGTGAAAAATATCTTATACTTTTTATGTATAAAACCAAGGCAAAATGTTATGTATAAGCAGATAATCATATACCCATGGCATTAATATTTCATGGGGAGGGGACAAACAAGAAAAAAAAGAAGTCTAAAAAGATTCACTGGTTATGGGTGGATGATAATGAAGAAAAGGTTGAAGATGAAGACCCAAAGGCTACCTTCCCAGAACTACAGACAACTGCAGAGCTGCACGTACCCATGGAATATCCTGATCTCTCTGTTGTGTCCTTCTTCTAGGATCCCAGAGGTGGACCTGCCTGGCTTGGGCTCCACCAGCCCTGCTTCACAGCTGTTAGCCATTCCCCCTAGGCTCCAGAAATGTGTATGATGCCTTTCATGCATCTCAGACTTCTCTCAACCTCTACTTTCATTTCCCTCTGTTTTCTGGATCTGTTTTTTGAATGTGCTTGCTTGCCTCAAGGCAAGTTAAAATATGTATTTAAGTAGTATCCAGTGTGCTACTTTTCTATGGCACTTTTCAACAGTTCCAACCCGTCATGGATCAAAACTGTTCCCGAGAACCCAAAATTACGACAGGGACAGAGACTATGGCGGAGTCAGGAGACAACCGAATGCCTCTCAGACTGAGGAGAGCACCATATGGCATGCTCACTGGTGTCACCAGCCAACAGTAGAGGGTATATATATAGCACCACTCTTCTGGACGGACTTGAGAAAAATACAGAGTAATGGTATACAGTCCATTGCTGCCATGGACAAAGATAGCTAGCTATCTCAAAAACAAACTTTTAAGCAGTTCCTCAAAAATTTAAACAGAATTACCACAGAATCCAGAAAAAGAATTGAGAGCAAAGACAGATATTTATAGACCCATATTCATGGCAGCGTTACTCACAATAGCCAAAAGGTGGAAGAAACCCAAGTGTCCACTGACAGATGAATATAAATAAGATGTGGTACAAATACATAATGGAACAACACTCAGCCTTAAAAAGAAATACTGACACACACCATGACACCGATAAACCTTGAAAACATTATGCTGGGTGAAACAAAAAGCACAAATATTGTATGATTCCACTTACACGGACTACCTCAAGAAGTCCAATCCATAGAGACAAAAATAAAAGGGCGGTTGCTGGGAGTAGGGAGAAGCAAGGAATGGGGAGTTAACATTTTAGCTACTTAGCTATTCTTAGGAAGGTGAAAAAGTTCTGGATTTGGATGGTGCCGACAGCTGCACAACATGGAATACACTTAATGACCGTAAACTGTGCATTTAAAAATAGTCAAAATGGTAAATTTTATATAACATGTAACTTTATCACAACAAAAAATCTTTAATATAGTTTTTAATATTTAGAGAGTGGGGAACCGGGAAATATTTACTGTAGGTTTACCTCTACTTCTAGATCTATGATTTTGGCAAGTCAAATAACATCTGGAAAACTCGTGCTTCCTCTTCTCTGAGGCCCCACTTCCCAAACTCGCGGACCGTCGCATGTACTCAACAGCTCGTCCTCCACCGTGCCCCCAGGAGTCTAAGCCAGAAAGTATCTGTGCTGTGCTTGAATCTGGATTTGATTAGCAGCTCAGGAAGCGAAGGTCCTTCCACCCTGAGAATCCACGATTCCCTGAACTTTCCAACTGACAGGTGACATTTCTGCCTCGTCTTTTATGTCACCAACCACACCATTCCCCACATCACCTTCACGGGTGTGCTTTCTTCTATTGAAATGCACCTGGCACACACATTATATTAGTCTCAGGTCTACCACGTGATGATTCGGTATTTTTATGTACTCATACTGTCAGTGGATATTTAGGTTGTTTCCGTATCTCAGCTAATATAAATAATTCATTATTACATGGACGTATATCTATCTTTTGAGGTAGTGTTCTCATTTCCTTTGGATGAATACCCAGAAGTGGAACTGCCAGATCATAGGATAGGTCTATTTTTAATTTTTTGAGGAACCTCCATACAGTTTTCCACAGTGGCTGGAAAACCACTTACATTCCCACCAGCAATGCACAAGAGTTCTCTTTTCTCCCACCGCCAACAGATTATTTCCCATTTACTGACACCAGTTACTCCGACAGGCGGGAGATGGTATCTCATTGTGGTTTTGATTTGCATTTCCCTGATAATTTGTGATATTCAACATTTTTTCCTGTACCTGTTAGCCATCTGTATGCATTCTTTGGAAAAATGTCTATTTGGTTCCTCTGCCCTTTTTTTTTTTTCTAACATTTGTTTAGGGGTTTTGCTATTGTTTTTTGTGTATGGTGTAAGGAAGTGGTTCAGTTTCATTCTTTCTCATATAGAGGTCCAGTTTTCCCAGCACCATTTGTTGAAAAGACTGTCCTTTCCCTACTGTATATTCATGGTTATTCTGTTATAAATTAATTGACCAAATAAGCATGGGTTGACTTCTGGGCTCTCTATTTTGTCCCTTTGATCTGTATGTCTGTTTTTAGACAATACCATAAGGGTCTGATGACTACAACTCTGTCATATAGTTTGACATCAGGGAGCACAATGCCTCCAGCTTCTTTCTCAAGACTGCTTTGGCTGTTTGAGGTCTTCTCTACTTCCATACAGACTCTAGGACTGTTTATTCTACGTCTGTGAAAAATGCCATTGAAATTTCTTTTTGTAATATGAAGATACTTTCAAGACAGCACAATAACAAACTCACAGTCCATAGGAAAGCAGAAAAAAGGATATAACTAACAGCTGAAAATACCTTCAACCTGTCTGACACTCTGGAATTTAGACCAGGTAGAAGCTGGGTAAAACGAGAAGCGGGGAGCTCTGACCAGAAGGGAGGACACTCTCCAGCCATTCAAAACCCTTTCAACTACCAACATCAGAGCCCCTCATTCCCCTGGCCATTCCAAGTTCTTCCATAGCAAATGAATTCTTTGCTTCTGCATTCCTCTGTCCTTCCTGTAAATACCACATCACCTTGCTCTAGCTCTAGCAAGCAGGCCACATCTGCCACCACACACGCGGTTGCCCGAGGGCAGAGTGGGTAGATGTGGCAGTGGGATATAATCATTAACAGCACACTCTACAGCCCGCGAGGTCAGGGTTCAAATCCCAAGTTCACCACTAATTCTGTGACCGTGAGAAAACTGCTTTATGGCCTGGGACCTCAGTTTCCTGATGCATAAAACAGGACTAAAAGTTCCTATGTCACAGAGTTTAGAAAAGTAATTTGGGGGTGGAAGGGGCGCCTGGGTGTCTCAGTTGGTTAAAACGTCTGACTCTTGATTTTGGCTTAGGTCATGATCTCAGTGTCCTGGGATGGAGCCCCACACTGGGTGGGCTCAGCAGGGAGTCTGCTTGGATTCTCTCTCTCCCTCTGCCCCTTCCCCCTGCTCACACTCATTCTCTCCCCACCAAAAAAAGTAAATAAAGCTGAAAGAGAGAGAGAGAGAGAGAGAGAAAGAAAGAAAGAACGAAAGAAAGAAAGAGAAAGAAAGGGGAAGGAAGGAAATGAAAGAAAGAAAGGGAGCACCTGGGTGGCTCAGTGGGTTAAGCCTCTGCCTTTGGCCTCAGGTCATGATCTCAGGGTCCTGGGATCGAGCCCCGCATCGGGCTCTCTGCTCAGCAGGGAGCCTGCTTCCCCTTCTCTCTCTGCCTGCCTCTCTGCCTACCTGTGATCTCTCTCTCTGTCAAATAAATAAATCCTTAAAAAAAAGGGGGGGGAGAGAAAGAGAGAAAGAAAAAGAAAGAGAGAGAAAGAGATAAAGAAAAGTAATTTAGGTAATGTATGCCATGCATAGTGCTTGGCATCTAGTAACCTCTTTTAACTACAGTTGTTATTTTAACACCCTTCTCAGCACTGTCCATAGTGCCAAGCACCGAGCACCAAGTGGGGCTCAATAAATTCTCACTATCAGATGTTTATTCATTGCCTGTCAAGCTGCCCACCCCAAGCTTTTAGATACCTGTGAAATAAAGCTGTATAAGACACATATTCCACTCTCATGAATTCTCCTTCCTATTTATGTCTCCAGCATCCCACCCAGTGCCTGGCACACAGTTGATACCCAAAGTGTTTGTGGAACTAAACTTCTGAGTTTAAAACCTACTGTGTGTTCCTATGAGTTTGAAGAAACAAAAACGTAACCATAAAAACAAAGTATGAAAAAGCATGTGACTTCAATTTTTTTTAATTCTTGAAAACAGGAAGAACACCTTATATATATTTAACCTGTTTTTCAATCAACTGAAAACTTTCAAACATAGTTTTCACACATATTTGTGGAATGCATTAAAATTCCCACCTTGTGGGACGCCTGGGTGGCTCAGTCAGTTAAGTGTCAGCCTCTAGCTCAAGTCATTGGCTCAGGATCCTGGGGATTGAGCCCCATATCAGGCTCCCTGCTCAGTGGGGAGCCTGCTTCTCTTTCCCTCTATTCCTGCTCCTGCTCTCTCACTCACTCTCTCAAATAACTAAAATCTTTTTTAAAAATCTTAAATTCCCACCTTGTAGACAATTAAATTTAGGATCAGAGGATAACGTTGAGTTGTGCCTCATTACAAACACAAGGGGCTTTAGTGCTAGACATTAGAACAGCTTCTATTTCAAAAACCTAGTTGTTGACTTGGCTAACAGGGGGCAGTTGTCATTCAACTGCCCGCAAACTTCCATTCATTCTAACAGGAAAGTGAGGTCCAAGGGATATATGAAAAATCAGCTTTGTCTCAGAAAGGCCCCCAAATCACAAGTCACCTCCAAGTGAAGAGAGGAGAGAAAAGCAATCGTACCACTTTTGGAGGCACAGAAACAGAAGCAACCTCACCTTGGGTTCCCGTATCCAGGGCCAGCTTCTAGCTGACAAACAGAGACAGAAACTTTTTGACTGCCTCACTGTGCTTTTTCTGGATAAAAATAGATATCAGATCCCACCTTCAGCATCACTGAAGAGCCTCAAGGATAAAGTCCTAAAGTGAAAATAAAGTCACCTAAAACACTCTCATGGTAACTTCCACAAAAAGCCATTTATGCAGGCTCCGCTGTGAAGGTTTATCACGAAGTGAGGCTGATACCGGAAAACATCAGCACTTGGATAAAAGGTAAAAGACAATTTAGCACTAGTGGCTCCTAAAATTGAAAAGCTAACTCATTAAACTAAGCCTCCTTAAAAAAAGAAAGAAAGAAAGAAAGTCAGAAAAGGCAAACCTAGCAGGAAAAACATATTCTTATTTTTGAGCAAAAGTGAGAAAAAAAGAGAAATTAGTTGGCTTCCTCACTTAGTCACTTTATGATTTCTAGATCACATTCATCAGAAACCAACTGAGATAGAACTATGCATTCTACCTCCTTTCTACTCATTTCCACATAAACGTAGAAGCACTGACCTAGCTACTCTGAGTTGAGGGGAATTGGGATTAAGATTAATAAAACACGCCTCTCTGCCAGAAACCTTTGGGACTACTGGCACATCCTACCACCTCCCTTCCCTGGGACGTGACGTCCCAACCCTGACCCAAACATTCACATCCCAAGTCAAGCCTTATTCATAAAACTTGATTTCCACCCTCCTGGCTATGCTTGACCTATGAAAGGACAGTAAGAGTCCCTTCCAAAGAATTTAGAAATGAATGAAATAAGCAGACAGTCTCTTTACTGGCCAGAGCTCTACAGACCATGCACACCTGGACGGTGGAGGCCCACGTCATACTCTAGTCTGTGGAGCAGAGAAGAGAATCAAACAGATGCATTCTCTGCTGAAGAAGGAGTAGCATGGGCTCCTGGCAGCTCTCTGTCCAGGCAGACCATTCTGAAGCCGGTCTGCCTGCCTCACTACCCTTGTACCCTTTACAGTGAATGAGCCTAAAGTAGTTTCCACCAAAGAGTAGTAATAACTACAGAGGGAGTAAGACCACAACATAAATCATCTAATACACAGGATGGTGCTAAGGAGGCAAACATTCTGCTTCATTTATCGGAACGTATCTTGCACAGTAAAGGGGCAAGGAGCAAGACTTGTTGCAAAAGATGGGGATGTTGAGTCCAGACTCCACCCTTTGCTAGTCCCATGACCTTGGGTAAATCCATTTAGCCTATGCTTACCACAGTGCCTAACACAAAGCAGGTGCTCAGCCTGTATATGTTAGAAAAGGGCAGGCAGACTAGCAGCCACCCACATTTTAGGTACACTTATGCCTTCTAGACATTTCTCTTCAACACAATGGGACTAATAGTGTCTACTTTATGCATCTCACAGGATCAGAATATATACAACCAGTAATAGGTTCAGACTGATGGACAGGTCGAATATAGACCCACCTGAATTAATCAAAGAATATTGATACATTTTAAGTGGGGGTTGGCAAACTGTGGATCCCACAGGCCAAATCTAATCCACCACCTGTGTTTGTATGGTCCACAAGAATGGTTTTTACAAATGAACACTTGCAATTTGATGGTAGGAAACACTAACTTTGAGTCACAATTTGCCTAACTATTATGTTCCCCCACAAAACAGAATCCCATTTTTCTGACTAGAAAAACTGTACTACAGGGGCACCTGGGTAGCTCAGTGGGTTAAGCCTCTGCCTTCAGCTCAGGTCATGATCTCAGGGTCCTGGGATCGAGCCCCACATCAGTCTCCCTGCTCAGCATGGAGCCTGTTTCCCCCCTCTCTCTCTGCCTGCCCCTGTGCCTCCTTGTGATCTCTTTCTGTCAAATAAATAAATAAAATCTTTAAAAAAAAAAAAATGTAAAAATAGAAGAGTACTACTTAAAACACAGTATAGACCTTAGAACTGTAAGGCAGCCTCTGAATCACCTTCATGGAAGCCTAGCTCCCACAAGCATGGAGTCTGAAAACCACAAGGATTGACCACGAGAAGCCTGTAAAAAGAATTACTTCAAGCGTTTGTGGGGATTAAATTAGATGAAAAATTAAAAATTCTTTTTACAGCAAGTGGTATATAGTAAGTGCTCAATAAATATTAACTATTATCTTTTTTTAGGAAATAGTTGTCACCCTACTGTATGTAGTGAAAATATAATTGTTTGTTCTGATTGTATCTCTTATTTAGACTCAATGTATTTTCCATATAATTACATAATCTTCACTGGGCTATTTTTTAATTTAATGGGTCAAAAACAGCACTTAAGGTTTACTGTGATTTGGATTTAGGTAATCAATAGCAAACATAATTATTTCCACATCTATTTATTTTTGTTTATTAACTGTATTTTTTTTCTCATGACATATGCTCATGAGCCTTATTCAATAACCCAATGGGTTATTGGGTTATCTGTGGTTTCTTAAAATGAATATTGTTTCAAAGCAGAAACAAGCTTACCTTCTGGGCACCCTGTCTTAAGAATGTGCTGGCAAAAGTTTCCAAAATGCAGTTGAGAAAGCCAGCCCCTGTAATTGAAATCCTGCCTCTCTGAATAAACTCCGTCCTGTTAAAAAAAAAAAAAAAAATGCATCTTTAATGTCATTCTATGTTTGGATATTTAAACTACAGAGATTGCCAACAGCATAATTATCACTTATGATCAGTACAAAACAATGTCCATAACAATTCAATAATTGCCTATGACAACAAAATTTTTGTTAAAAAGAGACTTACTTATAGCTTATATATACTATTATTTTATTCAAATTAAAGAATATTTTTTCATATCGTTACAGAGTAAGTTTTAAATATCACACACAGGGGCACCTGGGTGGCTCAGTGGGTTAAAGCCTCTGCCTTCGGCTCAGGTCATGATCCCGGCATCTGGGGATCGAGCCCCGCATCCGGCTCTCTGCTCAGCAGGGAGCCTGCTTCCTTTCCTCTCTCTCTGCCTCTCTGCCTACCTGTGATTTCTGTCTGTCAAAATAAATAACATCTTAAAAATAAATAAATAAATAAATAAATATCACACACAAAAATATGTTTAACTATGAGAGGTGATGAATGTGTTAACTAACTTTATTACAGTAAACATTTTGTAATATAAATTTTCAATAATATAAATACATAAAATTATGTTGTATATGTTAAACTTACACTATATGTCAGTTATAGCTCAATAAAGCTCAGGGAAAAAAGAAAACATATAGCTGCATTATTCTAATTATAGCAACTGCAGAATATAGGATTTTTAGTCATACCTATGACGTAATCTCATGATAAAATTATGATAGTTGAGGTCTGTACTCTATCTATAAAATGTCATTCTACTTGTCCCACAACAAACTTAACTAATTCCCATTTATATATATAATTATGAATATATATATTCATTTCATATAACAAAATGGCTCTTAAAATTGAATCTGAGATAATTAACGGATGTGTAACTTTGATTAGATTACTAAGACTCTCTTAACTCCGTTTCCTCATGTACAAAATGAGAATAATCATAGTGTCATCCTAACTATTGTGAGAAATAAATCAATTAATACACATAATGGGAACATGAAGTGTTCCTGAGAAACAATGAGTATTTACTAAATGTTAGCCACTGTTACTACAGAGAAACAGGCAGTAGAGACAGACTGGAAAGACAGAAGCCTGGAATAACTTCTTTTATCCTTGAGGGGAGAGGCTGGTGTGATTAGATGTGCCACTATGCTATTTGAAGTTCTACAAATACGGGCACCTGGGTGGCTCCCTCACTTAAGCATCTGCCTTCATCCAGGGATTCAGCCCAGCACCGAGTTCCTTGCTCAGTGGGGAGTCTCCTCCCTCTGCCCTGCCCCTGCTCACATGCTCTCTCTCAAATAAATAAATTCTTTAAAAAACAAAGGTCTACCAGTATTATCTCCACTTCATAAAATGGATTAGGTAACACTTGAGAGTAACATCAGAAAGATGGCAGAAGAGAAAACTCCAGGCCCTCACTACTCCATGGAGGTTCCAAGTTAACAGTATATGGACCAACTTGCCTTTGGGAGAACTCCACAGTTTGCAGCATGCCAGGTGAGTACAAAGTCAAAAAAGCCACACCAAAGTGAGAAAGGAAGTTCATTCCATTTACCCACCTTAGCTCCCATTCACAGAGCAAAGCACTGTGCAACTGAGGAAAAACTCCCCACTTCTAGCTTCTCCCTTGGGAGGCAAGCAGAAGAACGGAATATCCAATATTCTGGCTTTACAAGGGGGCTGCCCAACTCTCACCTGACTCAGAATGCTGAAAGGAATGGCAGGATACTTTGGGGGCTGCTGAGAACAAAGGTGAGTGTGGCAACCTATTAGAGCACCGGACTCTGAAGTGCCCCAGACAGATACCAGGCACAGCAAGAGGTCGTGGCAACTGGGGATCAGGGGTAGACCTCTTTAACTATAACATGGAAAACACCAGAAGAAGGAGAGGAAAAATGAATTGGGGGGAATTGGGAGGGAGACGAAGCATGAGAGACTGTGGACTCAGAAGGAGGGGAGGGGAGTGGAGGGTTGGGTGAGCCTGGTGGTGGGTATTAAGGAGGGCACAGATTGGATGGAGCACTGGGTGTGGTGCATAAACAATGAATCTTGGAACACTGAAAAAAAATTAAATTAAGATGTTTTTAAAAAAAAAAAGAAAGAAAAAAATTTTACACACAAAGCTAGAGAAGAATCATCCTTAGAAAAGGTTTGGGGACACCTGGGTGGCTCAGTTGGTTAAGCAGCTGCCTTCGGCTGGGGTCATGATCTCAGTGTCCTGGGATCGAGTCCCACATCGGGCTCCTTGCTCGGCAGGGAGCCTGCTTCTCCCTCTGCCTCTGCCTGCCATTCTGTCTGCCTGTGCTCACTCTCTCCCTCTCTCTCTCTCTCTCTCTCTGATAAATAAATAAATAAATCTTAAAAAAAAAAAAAAAAAAGGTTTGAAAGACCTCCAGAATCTCTATCTGGGCTGATTAGTGAAGGTCTTCCACTCAATGAAGCCGGTCCATTAAGACTGGGGAAGGCGGCTGTTTTTTCAAATGCTTGAGTTTCCAGAAAAGATCGTGAAGTATACAAAGAAACAAAGAAACACGGCTCACTCAAAGGAGCAAAATACACCTCTAGAAACCAAGCCTAAAAGAAATGGATCTATGACTTATCTGACAAATAATGCAAAACAATCACCTTAAAAAAATCCTCAATAAACTAAAATAGAACAGAGAGAGACAACTAAACAAAACCAGGAAAATGATGCATGAACAAAATGAGATTACAAACAAACAGTAAACATTTAAAAAGCAAACAAACAAATTCACAAGGTGAAGTAAAAATAATTGAGCTGAGAAATGTCCTACAGGGATTCAAGAGCAGACTTGAACAAGCAGAAGAATCAGAAGACTTAAACACAAGTCATGTGAAATTATGGAGTTAAGGTGAGTGAAAAGAAAAAAGAATGAAGAAAAGCGAGATAGCTTAAGGGACTTACGGGACATCACCAAATGATCAATATTACACATTATGGGAATGCCAAAAGAAAAGGAGAGAACAGGGCAGGTAGCCTATTTGAAGAAATAATGGCTGAAAACTTGTCATATCTGAGAAAGGAATTAGACATCCAAATTCAAGCAGCTCAATGAATACCAAAAAAAAAAAAAAAATCTAAAAGAGACCTATATCAAGACAGATTATAGGGGCGCCTGGGTGGCTCAATGGGTTAAGCCACTACCTTCGGCTCAGGTCATGATCCCAGGGTCCTGGGATCGAGTCCCGCATCGGGCTCTCTGCTCAGCAGGGAGCCTGCTTCCTCCTCTCTCTGTGCCTGCCTCTCTGCCTACTTGTGATCTCTCTCTGTCAAATAAATAAATAAATTCTTTTTAAAAAAATAAATAAATAAAAAGATTATAATCAAGCCATTGCCAAGCAAAAAATCTTGAAAGCAGCAAGGGGAAAAGCAATTTAACACATATAAGAGAACTCCAATGAGATTTCCAGAGAAATCTCATGGCCAGAGTGGCTGAGTGTCATACCAGCGAACAGAGTCAGAGCATTCCAGTAAGGAAAACCATAAGGACCCAAGCAAGAGAACACAAAGAAACAGAGAATGTCTGAGAGGCCCCAAGTTATCTGAAAATGCCCAGTACTTAGTAAGGAGCTTAACAAACTCTGTTCATAGGAATGACCAGAGCATAAAATGGCCACAGCAGCTATTAGGAGAGGAGACTGGAAGACAAATGGAGACCACCAGATGGCAAATGGTTTACTCATGCTGAGGAGTTTAGACTTTATCCTGCAGGCAGCAAGGACTCCACTTCTGAGGTCACCAAAGTAACAGGTGCGGACAAACCGTTACAGTGCACCACTGACTAAACAGCTTATTGCCACCCTTAAATGCTTTTAGACCATCTCCTATCCCCCATTTGCAACAAAGTACCCACACTCAGTGAGTTCAGTAAGCATTTGTTATGTGAATAAATTCATAAATAGCAAATTTCTTTGTAACCAAAAATATTCAACAAAGAAAGTATTTCCTCTAGCTTCATCCATCTCTATGGAAAAGAGACGAGAGCCATGTCTCCTGTATGTGGATTTGGCGGGGGTGGGGGTGGGCATATATATATATATATATATATATATATATGAGACACATTTGCTCACACCAAGAAAGATACTCGAGGAAAATCATGGATCCAAAAAGCTGTGATTTGGGTAAAAAATAATTAGCATAACTCTTATTAGACCTTCTAATTCCCTAGTAGCAGGAACCTCTACATTTCGATCGTTCATTCCATAAAAGGAAAGCTTCTCTCTCTCACACACGCAGAATTATCCTAGCCAATCTGACATAAATAGTCTAAGCAAATAGTCAGTCTAGGCAAAGCAGCTTCCACCTCTTAGATTTAAGCCTATTTAAAATGATTTGTTCATGTAAAACTATATCCTAGTGACACTAATCTTTCCTGTCTTTATTCCAGATTAGTCAGAGTAGAATTTTACAGTGATTTTAATATTTAAAAATGAAAAGTTGAGCAGTCTTACACTCTTGGGAGAGATAAACTCTTCAGTCCTCAAGGCAAGTGTAGGTGAGGGATTAATAAAAGTCTCTGTTACATCATACTCTAACCAATATTTCTTTCTGCTACTTTTGGGAGATGTAAGTGCTCAGAAAAGCACTCTCCTGGCTTGTCAACATATCAGAGAATAACAGGGCAGTAAAGCGGGGTCATGCCCTCACCATCATTGAAATGAGTTTATCCTAGTATATTTTAAGCCTGCTAGAGAAGAAAATGTTGCACCTTCCCTCAATAATTCATTGACAAAGCACATCAGACATTTTCTTCTTACTACACATAGCCAAAGTAAATCCCTCATGCTAGATAAGCCTTCTTTTAAGTTCCCTGGCAAAACACAGCAGGTTGCACAAGATACAGTTTAATTTCAGCTCTTAAAAAAAAAAGCACGAAAGAAAAGATAGACTGATGGATGGAAAGACGAATGGACAGAGCTAAAATATGAAAAGAATCTCTGGATGTTAGAATTATAGTTTTTTTTATCTTCTCCCTTTTACTAATTTTCTATAATATGTATTACTTAGTAATCACCAAAACCAATAATAATAAGGACCTGAGGATCATTTCTATATAAATAAAAAGTGATTCTTCAAAAGGCTCTGCAATCCCAAGGACAATTCTCAGTCAAGGTACATGCTAACTTCTGACATCATTCACTTTAAATCTCGTTAAATCACCTCTTGATTTCCCTTTTCCCACACTGTGCAACCTCTGGTTTTTGTGCCTTTTGTCCTGAGACTTTCCACTGCTCCCAAGCTTCAAGTGTTTGATGTTTCACTCAAGAGACATAAAGACGATTCAGGTTTTCCTACATCTGTCTTTTATCCCTACGCAGCCTAAAGGAAGGACCAATCACGTTTATGATGTTACATACCCAGGGTCACTTTTACTCTTCAACAGTGTATCAGACACCGTATGATCTTCTGAGGTCGTTACTCTTAAAACATTTTCTCTTTTTTACACATGAGGATATTGTGGTAAGAAGTTGTTCAATAACTTGCCCAGGGTCATACAGTTTGGTGGATGGACATTCATTACCTACCGCTTCAAAACCCCAGTCCTGCTCCCTTGTCAGTTAACGACACAGCCATCCTCCTCGTCTATGATACTCGAGACCGCAGCAACGGGTTATAGTATTCCGTTCCTAATCAACCCAAACACTCAGCCAGTCAGTAGATAGTGTTGATTTTACTTCTAACGGCCCCTCAGCAGCCCACGCAATTCTCTTCCCTGCCACTGCCATGGCCACTGCCTTGGGTTAGCCCAGCGATTTTCTCTCTCCAGGACCACAACTGCCTCTCATGGGGTTTCCTGGTCTCCAGTGTACGCTCTCTATAATCCACGCTGCCCAAATCAGTTTCCTAAGCACCGGCTGATCTTGCCACGGACCACTCACGAAGTCGCAGAGAATACACCTGCATTGCTCAGCGGAGATTCATCGGTACCACTGCGTGTAACTTGTCCGTTCGCTCTCACTGGCGCATGGTGTTCCCTTGCTTGAAAACACTCCAAATTATTTCTCCGATCTACTGAAGATGAACATGTTACAGGGAATCCAGGTACACAGGTCTGCAAGTGTCTCTAACATACAGATGAGCCGAATGTCTGGGTCAGAGGACATGTGCAGTTTCAACTTGACGGCAACTGTCTTTCTAAATGGTTATACTTGTGTGTGTTTTTTTTTTTCTTTACTGCTTCAGTGCCAACTGCAATGGTTAGCATATTGTAGAAAAATCAGTAACGCATTAGGAACAAAAGCACGGAGAGAAGGAGAGCAGGGAGAGAAGAGAAGGAAGCAAAAGAATGAGAGAATTTATAGTACATCTCAATACCCTGGTCAGGGCAACTGAACGCGGAATCCCGAGATTTCTACCTGCTAAGGTCAGTAGGGGGCACCCTTCACCTGGCTCAAAGATAAGTCCCCACAGTATCTGGAAAATTATGGCAGGAGAGGAGGCTCCCTGATGTGTGTGGCGCCTGTATCAGAGTCACATCTCTCGCTCTGTCTGCAGGCAGGCAGACATATTTCCACAGACCACAACAGAATCACGACAGAATGCATACCTCAAACCTAGGAACGCCTTTGTGAAAGCGAATGCCAGTTTATACAACCAGTCTCCTACTTTCGGGTCACTTAAAAATGTGTTTCCTTTCGGACTGGGGAAAATAAAAAAGTTCGGGGGATATATGGATAAATTAATTCCCAGATCATGCAGCCACTAGCTCTGAATCCTCAAAACAGCAGTTTCCGGGAAAGCAAAAGCTCTTAATGAGATCCTGGCCTTGAATTATTGACTGGTTAGGTATGGCAAATCTTGCCTAATTGTTTTCATGATGGGAATTTAATTAAAGTGTCTTTGAGGGGGGAAAAAGTTTCCACAGATACTCCTGTTGTGATGACATCTCAGTTCTAATCATGGTGATTCTGGCCTTCTCCTGCGACCACACAGAGGGACAGCCCAAAAGACAGGCAGGGCCTGCAGGTCAGATTGCCTGCTCCTGCTCCGTGGGCCCAACAGTGCTGGAGACCCTCTCCGGCTCCTACATGAATTCCACCATGCCAGAATACGGGGACTCTCCCACCCCGTCTTACCAAGCCCACTCATATCATAATGCTTCCTCAGAGAACCAATCCAATTGGCAGAGTTCTCAGTAAGTGCCAAGCAGTCTTAGCCTACACACACACACACACACACACACACACACACACACGGAAAGAGAAAGGGAACATAATTAAGGATATAGTTTTTGGATTCACACAGAATGGAGACCTGCCAACATAGGCAAGTACCTAATGCTATGTGAGGTTCAGCCTCCTCAGTAAAATGGGATTAATAATAACTATTACATAGTTTTTTCCACAGGAGGAATGAGGTAGTATGTGTAAAGCACTCAATGTAATCTGGGTAAGCATTCCGGAATGTTAGTTAATAATACTAACCTACTGCTATTACTGCCACTAATAATAATGCCATCTGCTACCACCACCATCAGTATTCCCATTCACACAAAGACAAACAGCGAGCCTGGGAAGTTCAATGCTCACAGCACAAATCCAATTCTGGTCAACTCCCAAACCTGTGCACCTCAGTAAATTCTAGGTGACACTCAATCACCCTAAACCACTTAGCAATGAATCCCTCCCGACCCATTCTGGCATTCAAAGCCCTTCGCACGCTGGAGCCCTCCCATCTTACCAGCCTCCTCCTCACCCTGCTACCACACACCACACTCACACACTCTGCACAACAGCCACGGGAAACCGAGCACCCACTAGCCTCTCTAGCCCCCAGTCCTGGCGCCCTCCCCCTCCGAGCTGCTCTCCTCTAACAAGTCCCAGGAATGCGTTATTGACCAGAGTCCTAAATTATTAATCGTGAGCTGCAGCAGGGAATTCCGTAATACTACGGACTTATCAAGTGGTGGAATCTCAGGAGCCCAACAGCCTCGCGCAGGTACGTGTTACAGGGCAAGGTGGCTCAGTCTCCTAAAACGCAGGCTTAAGAACTGATCATCAATTACAATTGATAACACGTTTTTTTCTTTAAACTAGGCTCCACATCCTGTGTGGAACCCAACACAGGGCATGAATTCACGACCCTGAGATCCAGACCTGAGCTGAGATCAACAGTCGATGCTTAACTGACTGAGCCACCCACGTGCCCCATATAATAACACTTTTTAGTAGCCCACTATGGTATTGCATTAAGTCCTTTATATGCATACATTTCCATTAATTCCCACAACAGTCTTATGAAGTAGTATTAACCCCATGGTACAGATTTTAAAAAACTGAGGTTCAAAGAGGCAAATCTGCTAAGGTCTCACAAAAGTTAAGTGACAGGGCCACTATTTAAATCCACACAGTTAACCTCAGATCCCATATCCCTTCCAGCAACTTTACTACCTAGGAAAAAATGTCTATTTAGGGCAAGCTTTATTGACATCTGAGTGGTGGGCAAAGTTTCAAAATCTACAACAGTCTGTGAGCTGGTCCATTCGGAGTCTTGCCTTGGGATATCAGGCCTCCCGGAGCGCACATCCCATTTGGTACTGGCTTCAAGGACATGCCACCTGTGCTGTTGCATGGTTTGCTACACACTTGGTTAAATGATCTATGTCCCTATTCCTGAAGTTCTCAACTACTATGAACAAGGGACTTTGTTTCTTGTTTTGTTTTTGAAGATTCCACCCATCCATTTGTCAGAGAGAGCGAGGGAGCAAGAGAACAGCAGGCAGAGGGAGAAGCAGGCTCCGCACTGACCAAGGAGCCCAATGTGGTACTCGATCCCAGGGCCCTGACCTGACCTGAGCCAAAAGCAGATGCTCAACTCACTGAGCTACCCAGACGTCCTGGGACTTTGTATTTCCATTTTGCCCTGGGCCCTGTAAATTAGGTAGCTATTCCCCCTCCCATTTGCAATGCAGGTCTATACAACACTGCCAAGTGCCTTCCCCTTCGGGAGTTTTCTGAGATGTGTAGAAATGTGTGCTTCAGTTTAGCAATACCTAACCTTATACAAGCCTCAAACACATGCAAACCCTTAGACTCATATATCTACTTCTAAAAATGTGTCCTCAGCAAATAATCTTAGTTGAGGGCTTAGAGCAGCCTATAAAGAAATTCATCACACCATTATGTAGAAGAGCAAATAATGAGAAATAATGCAAATGCCCAATATGGGCATTTAATAAAACACACCAGAATAATTTTATCCAACAAATACATCTAAACAGCCATGGAAAATCATTTTAAAATGACATATTTAATAAGGAAAGGCAGTCCCGAATGTAATGTTAAATTAATGTAAAAGTCAGAACACCATGTACGGTATGATTCCATGTTTGTAAAAATGATTTTTCTGCCGAATGAGTAAATAAACTGTAGCAAGTGCAGCATGCTCTAGGATGGTACGCTACACAGCACTGGAACGAGTACAGATACACCCCGAGGAGGCTCCCAGACACTATATTCAACAAAAGAAAATGGACACAGCAGAGTACAGACCCTGATTCTGTTCCACAAGAATTAATCTATAAAGATGGCAGTCAGAATACAGGTTCCCTTTGGGGCCACGGACTAGAATGAGCACATACCCAACAAGCGGATGAACATACTGTTTTTATCTGTATACTTTAACCATCCTATGGTGAATAGGCAATACTTGTAGAAAAAAAAAAAAAGAGGAACGATTATCAGAACATATGATAACAAAGGATATTTGGAATAAGATTCATCCAAACTAGAACTATGTGAGGGTTAGGTTTTCCTGTTGTCAGACAGAAGGCTGCTGAGTCATCCCTAAGCAGAGGGGAGATTAAAGAATAAGCTAGAAACCACCACCTCAATTCCTCTCAGCACTGCAACCCTCCTGAGGTCAGACACATAGAAAGGGAGCTGCCTCCACCTCCACATGAGATGTCTCAAAATGAAGCTTTAAATGCAGACCAGGAAGCTGAAGTCCACGTGGCTTTTTTACTTTCCGTCTCTTTCCTTATTTCCTATATTATCCTTGATTGGAAAGACAACAACCAAGCTCCCAGATGTCGATTCTCAACCTGATGGAGAAGACAGATCCTTAAATGAGCAGACGGGCATCAGATTCCTGCTCTGTTGTCCTCAGACCTGTAGGTTGTTCTGCATGGTATCAATGCATGGTGATAAAGTATTATAACTTTTAATACTCAACATATTTACTTACTACAGATTTAAGAAACTAACCAAAAGAGAAAAAGAAAACAAGCAGCATCTCTAATCCATAAGAGCCGAGACTGCAACACAATTTCGACAGTAGTCAGACTCATTAAGTCTCCCTTCTTCTTCTGTTACTTCCACAGGAAATTCCTTTCTGACATAAATTTAAGAGGACCCTCAACTGAATTCTGTTAAACTTTCCAGGAAGGTGCTTCTGCCAAAAAGTGTTTACTGTTTGCCTGACAAGCCAGGTTATCAACTGGTCATGCTATTGGAGATTAACAGGAACTTTGTGAAAAATGGGATTTCAAAGAGGAGCTAGCAGTGTGTTTCCACTGGGAACACAAGATACAGACCAGATATCAGGGGCTCCCAAATCTATTTGCTCAACAGACTCGCCTCAAGAACTTCTAAAACACCGAATCCCGAGCACCAGCCCACGCCTACAAAACTAGAGCCAACACAACAAATCTCCATTTCACCTTCCCCCTGAATCCTGCACTAATACACAACCCAAAGGGCAAAGAAGATAAAAACAAAAAGTCAACAGGCGTCAACTAAGATATTTCAAAAGCTCTTACTTTTAAATGGCACAGAATGCTCCCCTAACTAAACCCTTGTTAATTATCACCACTATTTTCAATCAAAGAGCTTACGCCACTAAACTGAAAATTTATTCACCATTAGTTCCAACAACAACTTTTATGCGTGTAGCGCCTTATACTCTCCAGGTAGAGAGCATTCTCCTTTGTTGTTATCTTAGTAAATCTTCATATTACTTTATGAGGGCCTTCAGGCCAGCTTTCTGCCTCTCCCAAAATTAAACCGATATTAAGTGACCCAGCAGCAAAAAGGAGCAAGGTCTCCATGTTACTGGTGATTTCAAGATCTCCTCTATGTTGAATTTCCTACCAATTCATCTTGGATTTGCCCAGTTTGCACTTGACCGTCTTCCGATTCCACCACTTCTCAGTTTCCTCGTCCCCATTTCAGCACATAAGCAGCACAATCTGCCATTCTGTCCACGAACAGCACAGAGCTTCCTCTGCAAGCGTCTGAGCACTGTGCTATGTACTTAAGATACAGAAGGACTGGAAACCAGAGAAAACTCGGATTATAGGAACACAAACATAAAAAGCAAATGGTTATCTTTTAGAGGGCAGTCTTCTGTACCAAAAATAAGACTCCTGCCCAGATATCTTATTTACACAGAAAAGGCCTTGTTAATCAGTTTCCTGTAACTGGCAATACATTCTAATTGTCTGATCACCTCCTGGTACCCTGAAAATTAAGGTGAATATAAGCATGGGGTATTATGTCTTGGGATGAATACGGTGGTACTTATCTGGGTTATTTGGTAACTACATCTTCAAGCCCTTTATTGTCAGGAATAGGGCTTAGAAATAATTCCTAAGTAAAGTTAACAAAGCCACAGTATTTTAATATTCCAGTGATAGCAAGTTTGAAGGTCAACCAAAAAAGGCTGGTGCCCAACACAAGGAAGTCACCAAACTGTCAAATTTGCTCTGAGAGAGGAAAAAAAAAAAAAGACTTCAAAGCAAGGAAAAAATGGAGACACACACACACACACACACATACTGCCCAAGCCTGGGCCTCTTGAAATATGCAAATTTATTGTATTTGTGATTCACCAGATGAAGACTCAAGGCTTGGGATGTTTTAATCCAGAAATTGAAAAATAAAAAATAAAAAATGTTGTACATCTTATGAGAACGAAGAATATTCATAAGTGTAACTTCAATTATAATGAAAATTTACTGAACTGAAAACAGCTGCTCATCCCATTAATTTAATCCCGGTGTAAAGTTTGATTCTGGCTTGTTTCTTTTACTACATTCCAGAGAAATTCCTTTGATATTTTATAAATGTTAGGTCAATACATTCAATGTTATTAACCCACATACTCTATGAGGCTACACCTTTTAAATCTCAGAAATAAGGTTTACAGGCATCAATGAATAAACAAAAGCTGTCCCACATGGTGGGAAAAGACACCTGCCACTAAGATACTCAGCAATGAGCATGGGAGCATGGCCTTCTTAACCTAAAGCAAAAGCAATCCAGCTCGGCAACATCATGAATAAAGCGAAGTCTCCACTGATGGTGATAACTACAATCTTGCCTCAAGATAACAGAAAAATTACTGCTGACCACAAAACCCATAGAGTTATGGTGAAAGAGCAAAGCCCAAGAAAATACAAGATGACTATCTTTTTCGAATTGCCTGGATAAAGTAAATATCCAACATTAAAGCCAAATCAAATTTGTATCAATTACATGCCCACAGAGTACAGTTTTTTAAAAATCTGTTTTTAGGAAAAGAGCCAGGAGTGCCTGGGGGGCTCAGTCAGTTAAGCATCTGCCTCTGGCTCAGGTCATGATATCAGGGTCATAGGCTCAAGCCACACATTGGGCTCCCTGCTCAGCGGGGACTCTGCTTCTCCCTCTCCCTCTGATCCACCCACCTGCTCAGGCTCTCTTTCTCACTCACTCTTTCTCAAATAAAATCTTTAAAACAAAAAAAGGGAGGATGGCTTAGTTGGGTGGCTTAGCTGGTTAAGCCTTTGGCTCAGGTCGTGATCCCTGAGTCCTGGGAAAAATAGAACAAAATAGTAAGAAATTAATAAATTCATCTTGGGATGTAAGATTTCAGAAAGCAGAAACCATGACTGTCCATTTGAGGAGCTTACAGCCCCAGAGCTGGTGTGCTTGAGGGAATGTGAAATTATAAAAATATGATACATGTGTCTTATAAAAAACACAGATCAGGGACGCCTGGGTGGCTCAGTTGGTTAAGCAGCTGCCTTCGGCTCGGGTCATGATCCCAGCGTCCTGGGATCGAGTCCCACATCGGGCTCCTTGCTCAGCAGGGAGCCCGCTTCTCCCTCTGAAAAAAAAAAAAAAAAAAAAAAAACACAGATCAAGGCTTAGTCAAATTCTAAGGAACCCTTTTGGAGCCCATCTCTGAGTTGAGCCAACAGGCCACATATAGGGACACAATGACATCTGGTTTCCCATCACATACTCACACCTGCTAACCAACACACAGCTTGAGGGTCTAATTTTAGACTCAACAGCTTTGACAGCTTTTTCTCTTAAGGCGGGGGCGGGGTTTGTCCATATTTCATCTTCTGGGTATAGTGGCCAGCCATCATTGTCACATTCCCTGGCAAAGGAGGGGGAAGAAATAATGTCCTTTCCTCGATGTCCCCCCATGATTACCAATTCATTTAGAATGTCTAAAATGCCTTCCTTAAATCCATGTCAAGAGCTAAGACAACAAGTTTCCTAGAGTCTGGACCACAGCTTTCATCACATTATCCCCTGCTCAGAAACCTTCATGCGGCTGCTGACTGCTGAAAGAACAAGACCCTTCCTCCATAACCTGGGATCCAAGGCGCTCTACAGTTTGACATCACTCCACCCTTTACCCATGTCCATATTTCTAGCTCACCACTTTGCTCAAGGTGGCATCCATGATACCTGGACTCACACCTTGGCTTGGCAACTTCCTCTCACTATGCATAAGTTATTTAACCTCAGCTTTAAAACATTGCTGGAGAAGGACCTGCTTTTGACCCGGATATGGTAGGTGTCAATAAAATATTGGCCTGATACATCAAAAATCTAAAAAGAGTGTTTGGGAGAGGACAAGAATGTAACAAATCAAAGAGGAAAAAATGTGTAATTGGTCAAACCTTTTTATAAAACAATCTGATAATATGTATCAAAATATAACCTTTGACCCAGAAATCCAACTTTGCTCCATGTACCTTAAAAGATTATTGAATAACTACAGAGAGACATAATAGGGATTTCATCACAGGATTATCTGTAATAGCAAAAACATGCAAAAAAATATTCTAAATGCCAATTAGGAATGAACTAGAATGAACTATGTAAATAAACACTATTTCTAGGTAATGAAAACTGGTTTCTCCCCTTAGAACTGTTTCATATATACATATATGAAACATATATATGTATACATATGTATGTATACATATTTATATATTTCTTTTTTTTTTAACCAAATAAGTCCACTGGCTTGCTTTATTTTTTTTTTTAAGATTTTATTTATTTATTTGACAGAGAGAGACAACAAGAGAGGAAACACAAGCAGGGGAAGTGCGAGAGGGAGGAGCAGGCTTCCCACCTAGCAGGGAGTCCTATGCGGGGCTTGATCCCAGGACCCTGGGATCATGACCTGAGCCGAAGGAAGGCACTTAACGACTGAGCCATCCAGGTGACCCTGATTAGTATTTTTTTATAAGACACATGTATCATATTTTCCAGAATCAAGGTATTGGAAAAATAACTTTAAAAAAAAGACACAAAGGGAAAAGGTACTGAAGGATGTTTTCCTTGGATCGTTAGGGCCAATTATCACTTTACATTTCACTGGTAAAGGTCCAGTGCAGACTAGCCAATAGCCCGGATCTCTGAGAAAACCAAGGCTAAAACAAGGTGGATTAAAGGCTTTTTTGTTTTCTGTATAAAACTCAGACAATTCTGTCCTTTTACTACTTCCATGTACAAAACAAACACACACAGACTCCCCTATACTCCAGCCACAGCTTTTATACTTAATCCCAAACATCCATGTTCCGTGTGAAGCTCCTGTCAAGGGAGAGGCTGAGGAAACACACCTAGTAGGTGGTTCCAGGCACACCCGCTCAGAGGCTTGTAAGCCGAGACCTTCACACTCCTCCGGGTGCACCTGGAGCATCTGAGAATTAGCACCGCAGGACCGAAATCACGGGGAGCAGTAACAATCCATACAAGTGATGGGTCTCCACAATGAATTTTAAATTCGGGGGTTTTAGTTATCTGAGCTTGAGAGTCTTACTATCTCCATGAAAATGACAGGTTAATAAAAGATTCAAATCATACAGAAAAACGAAAAACAGTACAGGATTTCTAAAATCTGCACTCACAGCAGTAATCACTATTAATACTTGATGCTCCTTATATTTAGCCTTTATTTTTAAGCCTATCTCAAAAGGGATTATCATTTCTCACCCATTATTTTGGCAAAATTTTTTTAAAGTATGTGAATAGGAACTGCTGGCTTACGGAAACGAACTCTTTTAAGGTGTACTCTCAACAGTTCTGCTATACTTAGAGTTGGGCAACCATCAATGGGAGTTCCAGAACATTTTCATCACCCCAAAAAGAAACTCCACGCCCATTAGCAGTCGCTGCCCACTATGGCAACCACTAATCTATCTCCCATCGCTATGGACATAGCAGTTCTGCACATTTCAAGTAAGTTGACTCATAGGCTATGTGGCCTTTTGTAACTGGCTTCTTCCATACTGTTATCAAGCCTCCCCCACATTATAAAACCTGTCCTTCATTCTTATGACTGAATAATATTCCATTTATAAGTATACCTCATTTGGTGACATACTCATCAGTAGACAGACATTTTCACACTCTGCCTATCAGGAACAATGTTTTTATAAATATTCCCGTACAAGTTTCTGTGTTTTCACAAAACACGTATGTTTTCAACAGAGTAGAAAAAGCTGGCTCCAGGGTAACTCTATGCTTAACTTTCTGAGGCCCTGAAAACCTGATCTGCACAGCAGCTGCACCATTTACACTGCCATCAGTAGTGTGAGAGCCTTCCAATGGCTCCCCACCATTCCCTACACTTGCTACTATGTATCTTTTTGACTGCTCTCATCCCAGGCAGGTTTGAAGTGGTATCTCATCGTGATTTTGATTTGCACTTCTGGATGTAGAATGATGCTAAGCATCTTTTCATGTACTTACTGGCCATCTACACATCTTGTTTGGAGAAATATCTACTCAAATCTTTTGCTCATGTTTTAAATTTTTTTAAAATATCAAGTATAATTAACATGCAGTGTTATATTCAGTGTACAATACAATTCAATAAGTCTATACACTATTCAGGGCTCATCAAAATAAGTGTACACTCTCATAAATTATGGAGATATATATATATAATCAGATATATGGTTTACAAGCATTCTCATTATCTGCATTGTCCTCTGACCTTCTTGACAGTACCCCTGAAGCGTAAGTTTTCAATTTTGATGTAAACAATTTCACCTATTTTGTCTTTTGTTGCTTGGGCTTTTGGTATCATATCTAAGAAATCACTACCTAATCCAATTTCACAAATCTTCAGCTGTTTTCTCCTTCAAGTTTTATAGGTCTTAACTCTCATTAGGTCTTTGATCCATCTTCAATTAATTTTTTATTTGGAATGAGGTAGGGCTCTAATTTTATTCTTCTGTTTGTAGATACCCAGTTGTGACAGCACCGTTTGTTAAAAAGAACATTCTTTCTTCATTGAATAGTGTTGGCATATTGCTTTTCAAAGTCTTCCATAAATGTTCTATAGCTTGACAGTGGCAGTGTTTATACAACGATGTCAAAACTCATAAAACTGTACATTAAGAATAAATTTTGCTGTCTGTAAATAATATACTCAATAAACCTAACAATTAAAACTTTTCCTTTAAAGAAACAATCACGTATTGCCTATGTAAGGATCCTATGCTTCACAAACACTATACTACTGTTTGTAATAAAGATAAACTGGAAACCGTCTGAATCTCTACCAAAAATAAGCTGAAGAGGGTCGCCTGGATGGCTCAGTCGGTTAAGTGTCTGCCTTCCGCTCAGGTCACGATCCTGGGGTCCTGGGATCGAGTCTTGCATCAGGCTCCCTGCACAGCGGGGAGTCAGCTTCTCCCTGTCCCTTCCCCAGTTTCTGCACTAGTGTGCGTACGTGCTTTCTCTCTCTCAAATAAATAAAACCTTAAAAAAAAAAAAAAAAAAGCTAACCAGATGCAGTATAATCATAGGGTTGAATACCACGAACAGTATAAAGGAGTAAGCTAGGTTTTCTCTGTTAAATGGATAAAGTTCTATTAAGCAAAAAAATATAAGTACCCAATGACTGACACAGAATGAAAGCATATATGTAAAAAGACACAAAACCAAGCTATACAGACTCTGTGAATACACATGTAAGTACCTAACGGTATCTCTTGAAAGTCTGGAAGAATCCTCAGCACACTGCTAACACTCACTGCCTCTCAAGAGAGCAAAAGGGCACCAAGTCTGGACAGGGTAATCAGAACAGAGTTGAAGTCTGTTATTTTTTCCCCCAAAGGGCAATCTATTCATTAATTACTTTCAAGATTAAAAATTAATAATATGGGGCACCTGGGTGGCTCAGTCGGTTAAGCGTCCAGCTCTTGATTTCAGCTCAGTATCATGAGATTGAGCCCACATGCTGGACTAGGGCCTGCTTGAGATTCTTTCCCTCCTTTTCCTTTTGCCCCTCCCCCCACTTGCCCACATGCATGCATGATCTCTCTCTCTCTCTAAGATAAAAAGATTAATAATACGTACCTTATGTGAGTTGTAAACAGAGGTTAAGTATGGAATCATAGCTTTTTAATATATGCAGTCATCCGTGCATCCCTGCATCCAACCTACACACACACACACACACACACACAACTGATCTTACCAATTTGGATTTTCCATACTTTCCCGGAAGACAGACTCTTCCTTCATGGATGCATATTGTGTCCACGTAAGGCAGTGACTCCGTATAGCCATGTTTCTCTCCTGAGGATTGAGCCAGGATTCCTCTTCCAATTGGATACTAGGTACCTTTAAAATGCTCACCTGTCCAACAGAGAGTGGAAGGCTCTCTCAAATGAGGAAGAGCAAGCCACCTAAAGACTAAGTCCAGAGTTTCTTTCAGTCTTGGGTAATTAAGAGGACAAGTGATGCTCATATGCAAACGATGGCTCACCAATGGCTCTGAGTCCTTGATAATCCAACACACCGTGACCTTACTAAATGCTGGTGAGGACATGCAAATGGCCCAGGATTTATGCAGGCTGTACAGTCCATGGCCTCATTCCCCTAACTGCTAAACACTAAGCAAATTATCCACCTCCTTCGTGTCTCCTCTAGGGCTGGTTATGGCCTTCTTAAATTGATGGATTCTAATTGGACCCACAGATGGGCTCGCATGCAGCAGGACAATATCAGATAAAATATCTTCTTCATTTTAAACTGTCCGATATCTCGAAATGTATGGTTTCCAAGGTAGAAGAGACATGGGAAACTACAAAGGCAGCATTGTAGAAGTCAGAGGTGTCCTTAAATTATTTAAGAATTGAGATACCAGACAAAGTTGAATGTCTTTTTAAATAATAGATTCAAAGCCTGTATATAGGGCAAAGGTAGGGTATACACCCTGTGGAAAAAGCCAATGATAATTTGCTGCATACAGTGCAACACATTTTCCCATGTGGAAAATAAAATAAAGTTCTTTGTCACATCAGAGCTTTCTTTCCTTCAAAGAATGTGACAGTCTTAATGCATGACCAGGAAGTGACAGAAGCCACCATTTTTTCTACAAACAGCAAACAGCACAGCAGTGTAATCTGCAAGCTAATGGGCTTCTCCATCACAAACAGAATCACCTCCAGGTTGAAACAACCACCAGAGACAGCGTATGAAATGCACTTCAAGATGCTCTCGTCTTATTTCCTAATGATTCTAAAAGGACTCTTGTCAATAATCCCACTATGATTTAAGTAATGTTATTAAAAATTCCCACTTACCTTTGCCAACCATCACCAGAGTGCTTAAGAATTTCAAAGAGAGAAAACAATTTGCTATCATGAAGATTTCATCATCACCACCATTATAGAAACACACACACAAAGACTCACAGAGAACACTGAGAACATTATACTCCCTGAAATAACTTATTCTCTGATAGTGAAACAGAAACTGAAGCTTTTATCTTCCTTGCTAAAGATGAGACTAAATATTTACCATCTGTCCGTTTCTGATCATTCTTATCTAAAATTCATATTTAACCATGGACAGATGAGAAAAGCTGGTCACTTCATGCAAAATGTGCAAGGTATCTTTACAATAATTATAGGTCATCTCTGTGTCCACTAAGAGCCCTCCAGCAAAGAGAAGCAGAGACAGACAGGGTAAAAAACTATCTCTGGTGGCATCTGCCAAAACTGAGGTGGATATGAGAGTGCTTTCTCCCTTTGAGGGCTATAAGGTACACCTGGACAAGTTCTCACACTCCTGTACAGCAGAAAATGCTGTCTCTTTCCAGGACTATGTGAAAATCACCCAAATCTGATTAAATTTTAAAATGAATTTACCTTCCTTAAAATTTCTGGAACCACATTCTGACAGACTGCAATCCTCTTTCTATAGATGATCCCTGTTGACACATCTAGAAACAGAAAATTTTTACACTCAAAAAAATTTTTAAGGAAAAGTATTCTTGCCCTTTGTCAATAAAGCCTTTCATGTCGATGTCAATTTTCTATATGCAGAATTCCCAAAGAAAAATGTTTAACTCAAAATACGGTGTTCCTGACTTTTCTGGGCCAAATCATTCCAAATACACTCATCTGTGACCGAAGAATAAGGGTAAGACAGCTAATTCACACTGCACATTCTGAAGTCAAGGATAAAGAATCACAAACCATTCACTGCTCTGGACTATCAATGTCAAGCCTCCAATGACAAGGACCAATGAGCCTTTTGTTCAACTTCAACAAAGAGAATGTTTTAACAAAGAATGGAGAATCTGATTCTGCCACTTTCTACACCAACCATGTTTTCAAGAACAGGCTTCTGGCTACAAAATTTAAATCTGTAATTAATTATATGAGCCACACTCTTTACTCATAGGGAATCAGCTTCCCAGTGACTGGTACTACTCTGCTTTGGAACTTGGTTTCCAGAATAGCACCAATAAGGTAAAAAAACACAAAATAAAAGTGAATTAAGGAAAAGGGAAACCGGTTCAGAGAAAAAAATAACGCTTGAGTGTTGTCTTTTGCCCTGCAAATTAATGTGACTCAGCCAAGCTCCTACAGGGTTTCTCAAAGCTCTGGCTAGAGTAGCCTTGAACACTGGTGCAAACACCCAGACTACCCAGAAGCCACTGCCAGGGTAAGAAGCGGGCTCATCTCCTTGCCGGCTGGCATTCCTTTAGCCATCCCATCCAAGGTTTGCGGCACACATACTTAAAACAGATTAGCCGCTCCTGCAGGCAAAGACACCCCCATCAATGGTTGAAATTATAATTAATGTTCTTGTATCACTTTGCAATGTGCACACTGTTCTCTCATTTGATCTTCACAACAAACTAAAAGCAGGATTATTATTATTTTCTCATTTAATAAATGAAGAAACTGAGCCTTCAACAAGTAAGGTTATGCAGGTAGTAATCAGGGCTTGAAATCAGATTTCTCTGATGCCAAATAACATATCCCTTCCACACTGACTGCAGATACATGGGGAAGAAAAGGTTTTTTTAAGGATTTTTTAATTAGAATTAGATTTTTTAACTTAGAATTATGGACATGAAGAAAGGACTCTCAAAAGCAAAAGACAGTGTCGTGCTCACCAAGCACAGAGAATACTTCAGACTCATGTAATGAACAGAGGCTTATCTTATGTTCTCCCAGAAGGTCCAAGAGCAAGTCAGAAGTGGGCCTGGGTGTCTCCAAAGGTTTATATACTGACTCTGTGCATCACTAAAGCTTCCTGCATGGCCCAGTTCTCAAGTCCAAGCAAGGACAGTGAAAATGCTTCCAGTGAGATACAGATGACAGCAAGCAGTGAAACTCCTACAGTCTCATTCGGGGTTGAGTAAACATCTCCTGTAAAGGGCCGGACGGTACATTTTTAGTCTTGTGAGCCGGATAGTCTTATCACAACAGCTCAACTCTGCTGTTGTTGACAGGAAGAAGCCATAGACAATATATAAACAAGTGTGCATGGTTATATGCCAATAAAACTTTATTCACAACATCAAGCAGGACAAGCATAGTTCGTCAGCCCCTGCTCTGGTCAATATGGAACCATGCTGTCAAGTACAGGTCTGATTCCGTAGTCTAATCACTTTTTAGTCAATTTTACATACATGCTACTAATCACAACTGTTTTGCCACCTATAAAATGAGACATGAATATATTATAGGGCTACAGCCATGCGATCTTGGGCAATTTGTTTAACCTCTCCATACCTTGGTTTTTTCATATATTAAATGGGAGTAATAATAACACATACACCATACATTGGTCTGAAGATTAAATGAGTTAATATGAGTGAGAATGCTTGGCACATACGAAGTGCTCAGAAATGTTAGCTATTACTACTGTCATCAGTTATTAACTGAGAGAGTGATAAGAGCATACTAAGCAAGCCTTCTGCTGCTCTAAGTGCTGGGTACTCTTTTCTAACACTTCAAATACAGAAATACACCTGTTTCAAAAGTAACAGGCTATACACACAAACACAAACACCTTTAGAAAAATAAGTATCACTTAATGATCACCACCGAACTGAGGTACATTCAGAAAACTTACCTGTCTTTTCCTCCACGGTTTTCACAGAGATGACATTTTTATCCATGGGGTTGGGATACTAAATGAAAACACATAAAGAAGAATTAACAAATTGAGTTCTTTCCCAGCAACCATAGCTCTCTGCAGGAACAGTATATATTTCTCAAGCAACCTCGAAGGCCCGTTTTCAGTCAAGACTCATCACTTCACTACTTGGGACTAGGTAAGGAAGAGGCTATCGTCAGCTGAACCGGTATAAACCCAAGAAAAACATTCTTGAGATCCAACCTAGCCCTGGGCAGAGAAGGGAGGGTGAGCTTAACTAGGTTAATTATGGAACCAGAAATGGAGGGTGTCCTCTGTGCCATGCCGTGTGCCACATGCTCTACTTACTTACACCATCTTGTTTAAATCCCGAAAGAGCCTCTCTGCTGTGACCGGGTCACGTGTTATCATTGTCTCATCTGTCAGAGATGGAAACTGAATGAAGATCAGAGAGTCTAGGATCACCCAGCTAGTCAGTGGGAGAGCCGTGAAATTAAACCAGGCCTCATACAAAGTGAATCTTTCCCTCGAATCATATGCCACTGCCTGGCAGCTTGGCTGGCATCACAGGAGAACAATTATAGAAGTCATCTACTCCAGGTGCTCAATAAATCGTTCACCTATTAATTCCCCTGAAAGACAATTTGGATATAACAAGGCTGAAAAAAGAAAAAAAAAAGCTACCACTTTTGTCCTGGAAGTTTACATACATTATTTCAGTTTAATTCTCAAATTAATAACATGAGATATATGCTGCTTTTTCCCCTCTCACATGTGAAAAATAAGGCCCAGATAAACTAAGTAGTTTGCTCAAAACCTCCCAGCTCAAGAGCTCCAAGACTAATTTACCCTCAGATATTCTCTACTGCCTTCTAAGTGTGTCTACCTAAACTATCCTTAAATCTCCTCAGAATTACTCCAATACAATCCTTTCTATTGCTCCAATACAAAGAAAAAGACTTCCGGAGTGGAAGTGATTTCCTCCAAGCCATAGGACACTCCCTGATCCCAGCCTGCTGATCACCCCTTGGGCCCTTTCTCTAGAAGCTCACACTGCTACATGATGTGACCAAACCTATAAAGGAAATTGCAGGCAGGCTCATCCAAGACATCACGAAGTGCCGAGGGGGAATGAAAGCAGTGAAGAGGCTGACAGGCAGGGGAAGTCTTCGGAACCCCAGGAAGTGGTATATGTCACTCAGTGTGGGTCTCCTCGTCTCACAACAGCCACCTATACACGCACATGTGAGCATGTGTGTGAGAGAGAGAGAGGTTGGCTAACTGGTCTTCGCAGAAAAGGGTCAACTACTTTCACACATATTAAAGGTATCTGTGGCCTCAAAAGACACTGAATGAGAACACAGGTTCTGTGAGAACAGGAATACGAGCTAGTTCAGTCACTCCTCTATCCCTACCACTAGCACAGTGTCTGGCAGATAGCAGGCACTCAATAAATTTTTGCTGAATGAATAATCAGGAAGATGAACTTCGCTGACCTCAGGGGTCAATTTGGGAAATAAACCTCACTTTGCTTGGGGACCTATCTATGAAGAGAATCCAGAGGGTCAGTCCTCAGCAGGCTTGACACTTCATTGTGCCCCATGCCATATCCTGGCAACTGCCATCTTGAGAACTCGTCACAAAGTGGATTCTTAAGTATTCATTCATTCATTTTTTTGCTCCAGGAATAAATGCTCAAAACTACGATGACTGCTTTCTTGAAGTTTAACCTTCAAGTAACGTCCACTAGGGTTGGTCAGGTTTAGCTACTCTGCTTCTCGGCAAGGGGCCTGACAGAGCACTCCTGAAGCAAGGAAAATATGTAAGCCTTACACAGATCCCCTGAATTACGTGCGTGTTTGTGTGCATGAATAAAAACTTTCATACTAAGGTAAAATAAAAGTCTGAAAGTATTTCCTTCACAAGCCCTAGTTTGCTCATTTTGTATTCATCAATACTTCCTGACTGAATATTACAAATATACTGTAAGTTGTAGGAAGATTACTGAACTAAATTACGGAAGAGATGTGAAATATAATCATCAGAGGAGGACAGTAATAAAAGCTTTAAAGTTCGGATTACATCACTAAGTTATCAGTGAAATTCCTAAAGAACATAAACTCAGAAACTTCATACTTTTACATAATTTTAAGATTTCTCAGTAAGCCAAAGGGCACTGACTGAAACAATAATGAAAATTCTCTATTCTTTCTTCAGTTAGGAGGTTTTGAGTACCTACCACACCAGGCACAGTTCCAGGCACTGAGGATGTAGTAAAGAAACAAACAAAACTGTAGCCTCTTACAGAGTTTCCATGTTAGTTGGGGAAAACAAACAAAAAAATAAACATACCAGGAGAAAAATCCATCAGACTAAGGAACAATGGGGAAACGGGAAATTGTGGAGGGGTCACTGTAAAATACCAAAGGGTCACCCATTAGACAATGCTTGTAAACAACAAGTGATCCTAAACAATTCACTTTAGTAAAATCATCTGTAGGAATCAAGTCATTTTCTCACCCAACTACTTCAGACTGAACAGACACAGTCTCATGTTTCCACATTGAGAATGGGAAAAGAAATGAGAGGTTTATTTACAACAGCTAAATACCATGACGTGAAAAGCATATATTCTAACTTTTTTAAAAATAAAGATTTATTGTGCTGAGGCTCCCCCTACCTGGCATTACTTGAAATGATCTAACGCCATCTTGTGGTAACTTGAATATTCATGATTTAATTCATGAACCTGAAGTCAGATAACAAGGGGTTGAGAGAGGGAAGGCTTTCAGAAAGGGTCACCACCAGGAATGCCAATCTGAGAAGACAGGAGGCGGTAGACAGGTTTCTCTGGATACCTTTTTAAACATGGTGTGACAATGGAGTGGATCAAGCTAAGACCATCGAAGACTTGGTGAGCATCTGCTGATCTACTGCACTGGGTATCAGAGGCCATCTTAGGCATTATCTCATTTAGTACTTCCCCAAAGGAGTAAGCCCACTAACTATTACTAAGACAAGGAGTTTGCATTAAAAGCAGAAATGGCGTAAAGCCTGCACGCAAGCAGAGTCACAGAGATTTCCCAATCCCCACTCCTAACCAGCAACTCTCATGGAAGCAAAGTAGTCTAAACACCAGGTATCTGCCAAAACTGCTTGCCACCCCAGGACCTGGCTCAGTGGGCCACAAAATGTAGCAGCATAACAATTACCACGTGGGGCCACGTACATTCGCCCTGTGTGCCATATATCCTAGGGGACCTCCAGTATTTTCCAAGGTATATTTCACTTCATTTTGAACTTCCTTATGATCTTATTTCCTTTATAGAATCTATAAAAGAAATCCTTTATCTTTCCCCAAGATGTAAATCTACTGCAAATATCACAGTCTAACAAGGTTAAAATGCAGACTTCTCTACAATGTCATATACTTTGCTTTCATTTCCTTTTACACATTGAAAGGTTAAGAGGACCTAAACTGCAAAACACTGGATAAAAAAGAAAATCTACATTAAGACAAACAAAGAACTATGAAATGTGAGAGGCCAAGAAATTGAGTCCATCTAATTACAGGAATAAGATACAACATATTTATGGGAGGAGCTTCCTGAAGATACAGTTATTCACCTTTCTTATTTACAAGGGGAAAATATACAAGCTTTCATAAAGCCTGTTCTTGAGTAAGGAGTTTTTAAAATGCCAACTTTCCAAAAAGCTCAGAAATTAATGCCTGCCTTTTATAATAACACCTCCCCCAAAAAAGAGTTAATGACCTCAGAAGGAACCATTGTTTCCCAACTTCCAAATGGCATCATTCAAGAAAGCACAAGGAAGCAACTAAGCTGATAGGTCTATATGGTTAGTTGTACAAAGGTCAAGAGGACCTAAAATAAGTCTGTATATTAACATTTCTGTTTTATAAGTACCACGAGAATCTTTGCTGCTTTCAGAAATGCATGTGCAAATGGGGTGGAGCTGCTGAAGAGAGACCTGGCCTTGAGCTAAACAAGGAAATCACCATGAACTGCGCCAATTTATTTTTTTAAGATTTTATTCATTTGGGGCACCTGGGTGGCTCAGTGGGTTAAAGCCTCGGCCTTTGGCTCAGGTCGTGAACCCAGAGCCCTGGGATTGAGCCCTGCATCGGGCTCTCTGCTCAGCGGGGAGCCTGCCTCCTACTCTCTCTCTGCCTTGTCTCTCTGCCTACTTGTGATCTCCATCTATCAAATAAATAAATAAAATCTTAAAAAAAAAAGATTTTATTCATTTATTCGACAGAGAGAGAGATCATAAGTAGGCAAAGGCAGACAGAGAGAGAGGGAGGAAGCAGCCTCCCCGCTGAGCAGAGAGCCCAATGCCGGACTGGATCCCAGGGCCCTGAGACCATGACCTGAGCCGAAGGCAGAGGCTTAACCCACTGAGCCACCCAGGTGCCCCAGAACAGCACCAAATTAATGAGCTACACGCAATGGTGTATCTTAGAGGAAAGTGAAGCTAATTTTATACCAAGATCAAATGAATCATTGATTAATCAAAATTTCAATGATCAAGGACAAAACATATTTAAGTCAATAAATTTTTGAATGGTTGTTTCTTGGCCTTTCAGATCAGCAGGAGAATGAAGTAGAAAGAGCAAAGGACAAGGAGCCAAGACGTACAGACAGTGATGCTGCCATCTGTGAAGCCAGGGATACCCAGGTCCTGTCTGGCTGAGAAAAGTTATGGTTCTAAACAAAGGCCAACGATGTCACATCACCATTATTCACTCAAAAATGTCCTGACAGGAACACTTCTGTGGCTAAGTAGGTTAAAGCCTCTGCCTTCTGCTCAGGTCATGATCCCAGGGTCCTGGGATTGACTCTGCCATCAAGCTCCTTGCTCAGCAGGGAGCCTGCTTCTCTCTCCCTCTCCCTCTGCGCCTCCCCTTTCTTGTGCACTTGCTCACTGTCATCTCTCTGACAAATAAAATCTTAAAAAAAAAAAAAAAAGTCCTAATAATTGGCAATGACATAAGGAAGTTTCTGTTGTTGTTGTTTTAACATATAATGTATTATTTGTTTCAGGGGTACAGGTCTGTGATTCATCAGTCTTACAGAATTCACACAGTTAATTTTTTAGAAGGAAACAGCTTACAATTATGACACAAAGGAAAACCCTCCTACCTCAATGTTAAAGGCATACATAAACCAAATGCATTTAAAGATACAAAATCTACAAAATAACTGACCAGTACTAGGATCCAAACAGACAAAAAAAAAAGAAAGAAAAAGAAAAGAGGGAGAAAGTATCCCACATTGCAGGAGACTAAGACACGACAACAAAATGCAATGTGGGATCCTGGACTGATTCTTGGATCCTGGACTGGAAAAATGACATGAGTGGACTACTGTGAAATTTCAGTAAGGCCTGTAGATGAGTTACCATAGTATCAATGTTAATTCCCTAGTTTTAAAAGTAATACACTGGTTTAGGGAAGCTGGGTAAAGGAATTCTTCCTCTGTTTTGCAATATTTTGTAAGTCAAATGGTTGCTGACCCTTGACCAACGTGGGTTTGAACTGCATGGGTCCACTTCTATGTGGATTTTTTTTCCCCAGTAAATACAATACAGTACGGTATTTGCATTTTCTCTTCCTTACAGTTTCCTTAACATTTTTTCTTCTCTAGGTTTCTTACAGTCAGAATACAGTACATAAACGTACATAGCATACAAATGTGCTCATCGATTACTAGTATCACAGGTAAGGCTTCCAGTCACTGGCAGGGTCTTCGTAGCTAAGTTCTGGGGGAGTCACAAGTTACACAGATGCAGAGTTTAAATTGTGTGGGGGCCAGGGCCCCTAAAACTATGTTGTTTTGGGTCAAATGATTTCTCAGTGAAAAGTTAAGAAATAAAAGACAAAATGAAAATGAGAACACAGAGTGCTGCAAACAGAATGAGTTTTGAATCCAAGAGACCTCAGTTTGAAGCCCACCTGTGGGAGTCTTGGGCAAATTACTTTAATCTCAGCCTGCCTTAGTTTCTTCATCTATACAATTGGGGGGGGGGGATCCATCTCAAAGAGTTGTCAGAGAAATTAAAGGGAATAATGTTATATAAAGTACAAACACCAGGCCAGTGCTCAATAAACAGTAGTGGTTTTTGCTGCTAAAGAATGAAACCAACATTTTTAAAACTTAGTTTCAGGACTTCAGTGCCTATCTTGCAATTCACTGGTGTGGCATGGAGTATATGCCTAGTATCTTCCTGGAAACCAAACAGATTTAGGCGATGAGTTAAAAATTATTAGAAGATATTTCTTCTTTTCCAGACTTGTAAAACTTCATAAGCTCATGCTTTATTGATTCAAAGTCCGTGTGACAAGAACTCCTGACACATTCCTATTAGCATTAGGGAAGGCATCATGTCAGAGAAGTAGGAGGACTAGAGAGAATATTTACTTTTTAAAAAGGCAATAAACCCTAAGTACTCTAAAAGCTGTCATAGATTTACAATTAATATATGGAGTGCCTGGCTGGCTCAGTCAGTGAAGCATGTGACTCTGGATCTGGTAGTTGTGAGTTCGAGCCCCACAGTAGGGTAGGAATTACTTAAAGATAAAATCTTACAAAAAGATACGATCCTTGCACCACACACTATGTCTGTAATATGCCCCTGACAAAGCATTCATGATAAAAATTAATATATTTCCCTCTGTCCCCTTAACAGTGAGCTCCTTGATGGCTCAGGCCATGTTTTATTTATGTCCTCATCTCCCAAAGGCAAAATGATACACAGACTTATTATAAATGTCCACTAGTAGACATACGAAAGTTTCACTCTTACTGTTTTGATAGTTAAAAACTACCCGAGTTTTTATAAACTGATTAAGCCACAACCACCACTACATAAGTTTCCAAGCACACCTTCACGTCATTTAAACAACAGTTAAACAATAAGTCATAATTCAAATGTGTACATTTATTCGTGCTCGTTCTTTTCTTTATTATTCCAGGTTGGTGAAGATTTCTGCAGACTACTTCTCTCAGCTTTTTATTTTCATATTCATAGAATCAATGTGAGAAGTTATTGTGGTTAGTATTACTATCAAGATTTTTACCAAGTACTTTAACGCACCTACTGTGTGCCAACATGAAGTTAAGTACGTTACATGCAACTACGTGTATTATCCACTTAATTTCCCCCAACAATGCCAGAAGACAGTTACTATTATCATATTCTACAGATGAGGACCCTGAGACAAAGAAGTGACTTGCCCAAACTCACACAGCTAGAAGCACTCCGTCCCCCCGTCTGATGTCAGAGCCCGTGCTCTTTCTGCACCATTCTGCTTCATGTCGTACCTAATCTTCTTCTAGCAGGATTGAGGATAGGAAGATAAAAGAAAGACTATTACAGTGTAAGTAAAAAGATAAATGACTGTTATGTTAAACTAGCCCTATAATTTGTCAAATCATTTATTTCCGAAATATCAGTTTACCCCAAATATTTCAGGATTTTTTTCAGGAAGAGATGTTCCCCACAAGTGGCAGATTTGCAAGGGAGAAAAGATAGGATCAGAGATGGAAACATTATTAATTACCCAATCAACTTTCTACTCTAAATGGAAATAGCCATTCATAAATCCCCTTTATGAGTTTAAGGGTAAACACTCAAACCATTTTGTTCAGCACAGCAGGCTCCTGGCTAGAATAAATAAAAACCTGAGACCACTGTGTTGAAGCAAAAAGAAATTATTTTAATCTGCCCATTTTATTATAGGGCCGTAAGACTGACCCCCGCACTAACTTCCATCTGAAATTACACAGGGCTAAACTCCAGAGTGGTGCATTTTATTCACTCATTCCACAAGATTTGTTGAGCACCTACTATGTTCTAGGATCTCTTTGGGTGCTTGGGATGCATCAGGAACAAATGAAAGATCTCTGCCCATAAAGCTTACACCCTATTCACAATGCCTGCTTTGCCTACAGCACAAAAAGAAAATCAACACAAACAACTCTATAGTAAGAAAAACTCTACCGGAGCACCTGGGTGGCTCAGTGGGTTAAGCCGCTGCCTTCGGCTCAGGTCATGATCTCAGGGTCCTGGGATCGAGTCCCGCATCGGGCTCTCTGCTCGGCAGGGAGCCTGCTTCCTCCTCTCTCTCTCTGCCTGCCTCTCTGCCTACTTGTAATCTTTCTCTGTCAAATAAATAAATAAAAATCTTTAAAAAAAAAAAAAAAAAAGAAAAACTCTACCTTCTCTGGCCTTAACTGAGTATAAACAAGAACATCCAGTCAACACAAGGGCCCTCTGAGTCCTTTTCAATTACTTTAAATTTTAGGTAGACAACACTGAAGAAGTGTTTGAATCCAGCTCATGAATGCAAACACAGCAAACAGATCCATGTAAGCCTGTAGAGATGAGTGAGCTTCTGGCCTGCACCGATGCAACCTTGCCTGCTCTTTGTAGGTGGTTTTAAGTAAAAGGAAGGCAACAGCTGTAAGCAGTAAGAGCTGGAAAGCTTAAGAGTCATACAAAGAAGCCTAATGCACTGTCAGGTGCACCAACAATATAGTGCATGGAAACTACAGTTTAGCATCTGATGAATAAACCATTTTGGGTTTCACAGCATTCCTCCATAAGGGTTCATTGAGAAACACTACATTCCATGAACAAAGAGTTCTGTGGTGTTTGTTTTCAAGGTGCCATTTAGCTTTGAAAGCATGTAGCTAATATTTTGCCTGTGGTATCCAACAGGCAGGTGTAAGAAGAGCAAACATTCCTCAGGTTTTAAAAATAGTAGTATATAATAACTTGGAAGGCAAGTCCTAACATACCAAAAGACGTAGATCAGTAGACTCTATTTAAAATAGAACATCCTCGGTGCTGAAACAGCTTCAAACATACCATTGTGCAAAATCAGATTAAATGTTTCCAGAGATCCTCATATGATTGTTCCTTCTGCCAAGTGCCTTCCTTTGAAAAAAAAAATACATAAAGACTAAAAGAAAAATAAAAGTATATTAACCCACAAAGATCATTCTTACTACCTTACACTTATAAAAAGCTTATATTTCTCAAGCTCGCGTATGTTTGATCCTCACAACAATCCTGGGAGACAGGTGAGGTACGTGGCATTATTGTTTCACAGACACGAAATTAAGGCAGTAGGGCTGTCGCAGGTCAGCAGGCACAGGTCTACAGCCACCGAGTGGAAGGAGCACTGAGACAGAGCATGGACCACACTTAGGTCCCCACACCCAGGAACTGGCTAACAAGCCACAATAACCCAGTTTTCTAGCCCTGCCAGCAGGTATTGCTTGCCATCAGAAACTAAGCTGGATGCCAAGGGGCACAAGCTCCAAACACCACCTCCCCAGACACACTTCTCAACTGGTCTGATCCACCTCAGACACTGTACAAGCCCTCCACCCAAGAGGGATGCTTGACTGTGAAAACCAAACCAATCTAAGCCAAGATGGACCTCCCCACTGATGACCCTTTTTCAGCCAAATCCTCCTTAAAACCTCTCCTTGGGGATCCAGACTGCAGAATCTTTTTTCTGTCTCCCTTGTACTGGAGCATTAAGCCCTGTTAAAGCCTTGCCTGGAACACCCACTCAGCCTCCAATTCTAGAGCTTAGACAGCCCAAGAGCCTGACTGGGTAATGGTTCCTTTTGCTAATTTTCAATAAATAGCCCCATTTCCTGTCCACTAGCCCCACTGTCTGTGAGCTTGTAGAGCCCACCACCCAGATGAGGCCTCTTTCTAATTTGCACAAGGGCACAGTACAGACTGTTGAAAACCGTGTCCCAAGGCCACCCAAAAACCACTTTTAATGGGGAAAGCACAAAGATTAGAATCCAGATCTACTGACTTCCAGTTCATGGCTTTAAGTAATGTAAGGTGAAATGCTCACAGTAAATAGACTTACTGAAATCTCGTAATTTGACTCACACAGCCCCTCTGAGGCATTGTTTTGTGAATAAAAAGAACAGAAGTATGGTGTCACCCATAGTGTTTGCGTTGTCCCACTGCTAGGCCTTTTCTGAAAATATTCTTTCCCTAGCCCTACCTTCCAAAATATCCTATTTACTATGTGCCGGTCACTTGGCCAAGTGTTTTGTAAGAATACTAAAACGCTGTAACTGAATGCAGCTCTGTGCTGTGAATGACCTCACCTGTAAACATATGGCACACAAAAACCAGCCAGCTGAGCCCAGTCAACCCACAAAATCATGAGATCCAAAAGTTTACCACTGGTTTAATTCACTAAGTAACAGGGGTGATTTGTTACATAGCAACAGAAAACTGAAACACTGTATTTTCTCACCTTAGCACACATCAATACTATGCCCTTATATCAGGCACAGAGGGTCCCCGATGAATAAACCCTGAGAAAAGACTAGACAAAAGAACACTGGGATTAGATAAAGAGCACAGCAAAGATGATTCTGGAACATTTCCCCCCCCTCAATAATCATCTCAGTGCCTATTATGTGGTAGGCCACACAGCCTGGAGATGGAGGTTGAGACTGGATTCAGATGTGAAATCCTGGCTTCCCAACAGCTGGCTGTGAGAACTTGGAAAAGTTATTTCAACTTCTTTGAACCTCAGTTTCTCTAGGAAGTGAAATGGAAATTGTCCTTAAATCCTTCCCACAGCTGCTGGATGAAGTAAACGGGATGATGTATGAAAGCACTTCCTCCCCCTCCCTTCTTCCATAAGAAACTCCTATATACACTTCAGCCATCATTTGACAAAGGCCACTTTTTTGGGAAAGCCTTTCCCAATGACCACCCTGGGGAACTTTAGCAGGACTTCCCTGCTATATTTGGTCCCAGCAACGTGAACTTTCTCTGCATAAATACACATCACCAATTGTAAGTATGTGTTCATTAGCTGTTCATTTATTAATGTCAGTCTCCCCAACTAGAGACCATCAGCTCCATGAGAAGAGCATCTATTGGGTGGACCCAGCACTGATCCTGGCACACAGAAGAAAAATATCTCTAAACACCTGCTGAATAAAAGAAAAGCATTTAGTCCAGAAGCATGACCACATGCAAAGTCCTCTGTAAAAGAGAGCTTGGCATTGTGCTATGTGCTTCTGCGGGAATGAGTCCTCCCCCAAGAAGCTTAGTCTCATGAGGAGAAAAGGTATGTGCGTAAGTAACTATCCAACACTGGAGAAGATGGTAGTGATGCCTAGATCAAGTGCTCCCCCAGTTCTGTCAAGATGGAGATCAGCTCTTGATAAGGATAATCCTAATCCAGAAAGGCATTCCAAGGGAGCAGTGGCATTAAGGAATCCACACTCCAGACTGCCAGTCCTAATAAAAAAAATGGAGTATGCACTGTTTCTCCTTTGGGCCCAGAAGTCTGGCCTAAGGCAAAGTCTCCACCAGATCCACAATTCAAGCTCTCAGTCATTTATTCATTCATCATTTACTAGTTTTTATTAAGCATCTACTAGGTGAAAAATACAAACGATCTGACATGGGGGGGGGGCTCTATGGCAAGACCATGTTAACCAGTGTCCTAATCAATCCTTGCGACCTGGGTCCCCAACCGCATCATCCATAGAGGTCTCGTCTTACCACTTAAAAAATTAACTTCTTCTCCCAGCCTCTCTGTTTTGCTTCTGCATTATATATGGGGCACACTTCCTGGTTGCTGCTACCCAAGGCAAATTAGAATTCTTGCAAATCTTGCTGTAAAAAATGAACGCTGAAAGGGATTCTAAAATGCCTAATACAACACTCTTATCTCAGATGAAAAAAGAGAGGCCTAAAAGAGAAGATGACCCTTGACCAATGAAGTAACTAGAGTCAGAGACATAGTACAGTTCAGGAGTCTCAGCTCCCAGGCCTGGGTGCTCTGGATTTCTCAAGAAATTCCCTATTCTACTGTCAGGAGCAGAGTCCTAGCAGGAGCCCCTGGGATAAAGAGGACCACTGAGCAGTGAGCCTAGGGTGCAGTTATAGTCGTACGAACAACTCTAACATTTTAGAGGCCTAAACACCAGTCTGAGCACTTACATAAATTATCTCACTTGATTCCTCACAACCAGCCCTTTCCGTTAGTACTTTTATTTCCCCCATTTCACAGATCAAAAACACTAAGGCACAGGGAGGGTAAGCTACCAGCCGCAAGCCCCACGGCTGTTTCAAAAGATATTAAGGTGGTAGAGCAACAGTGCTGAGTAAACCAGGGTGATCGCTTCCACCGCTCCCACTGGCTTGTACTGGGGGGTGGGGGGGGATGATGTACTAGAAAGATCGACAAGTCATGAGCAACCTCAACCAGGCTCCAGAACGTGCATTCCCTAGGACTGTGGGGCAGGATGTGAACGTGCTGCCGCGCACGGAGCCTTCCCCGCACCCCAGGGAGCGGTGGGGAGCCTTCGAGGAAATGCACTTCCACCCACGCCCCGCACATCCCGAGGCAAAACCCGCAGCTGGGGCGCGAGAACGCGGACTCGAACTCCCGCGGGGCCACGGGAAGGAGCAGGGGCAGACGGCGGGCGCCCCGGGACACAGACATCTGGGCCCGGGGGTCGGGGCGGCCGGAGGAGGTGGGGGGGAACGCGGGCGCTGCCCGGACCGGAGCGGGCGGGTACCTTGCGGAGGAAGCTGGCGACCACCTGCTCGAAGGGGTACTTGTACACCTGGCGCACGTCCACCGTGACCCCCATCCCCGCACGCCCGCGCCGGGCTCTGCCGCCGCCGCGGGCGCCCACACCCGCCCGGCCAAAGGGGCGGGGAAGGGTTTTTTCCCTCCCTTTTCAAACTTTGGAAACTTTATTGTCCTCCGGCAGGAACAGACGGGCAGTCGGGCCCCGCCCCCTTCCGCCACCGCGGGGTGTGGGCGGCGGGCCTCGGGAGGCGGGGGCGCGGACTCGGGGGTCTGGGCCCTGCAGGCTCCTGGAGCGGCCCGCTCCGCCCGCGGCCTGGGAGCCACCGCCCCGGGCTCTGCGCCTTTGGAACCCTGCTTTTCTGTTGTCACCTCGCCTGAGCTTCTTCAGACGCAGCAGCCCTAAGGAAAGTGATCACAAATACGGAAACCACCGGCCTCCAAGTCTGGCTTGTAATATAACCCTCCTCCGTGTTCCTGAGTCCCATGTGACAAAGGTCAGCAACTGCAGGGCATACACGACCCAGACAGCTGCCTCAAAAGCTTTAAGTTGGGCCCATATAGCCTGGGAGTGTTCAGGAAATAAAGAACTCGCGGCTTAGCATGTCCGACCCTGTAAGGGAATTCCTATGCTCCTCAAAGTTCAAACACCATGGAGCAAGGAACAAAGGGACATGGGAAGAATCCGAGTACTTTTCACTGGACCGCACGGATTTTCCAAGATCGAGCAAGTGAATTCATTTTGCAAGTGAATTCATTTATTCAGGAAGTTATTCGACCTATCACTTACCGAGCATCTACTCTGTGCCAGGCGCTGTGGTAGGAACTGCACATTCCGTAGTGAATCAAGTATGGTCCCGGCTGGCAAAGAGGATGCGTGAGCCAGGCGATCTGACATCTAATAAACAAAACAGGAAAACAAACAGGATAATGGATTATGGTTATGGGGATGGGGCGTGATTTTAGCTTGAATGAATAAGGTGGTTCTCTGAGGTGGTGACCTTCACGGTTATCTTGCCTGCTATCGACACACATAGTCATAGCAGCACTGCAAAACCTCACACTTGGGTAAATCCAGCTTCCCGTTACTCAGGGCTTCACTTCTGCCACTGCAAGAGACTGGAGACAAATACACACCCACCATAACAGCCCTGCTTTCAAATTCATAACCACTAACCTCAAGGGGCCTTTTAATGGTGCTGGACAAAAAAAAAACAAACAAACTACATTTCTCTCATCCACTAACTGTGCCACAGTCTCTCACCTCAAACACCCCACACTTCCTTCCCAGCCGTATCCTCAGATGACTACCTTGTTCCCTTTTCTACTTAGTAAATAGGAAAACATTCTTGACCACATCTGTCTACTCCGCTGTCCAAATGCCCTGCCCCTCTCTTCTGTTCCTGTGAGTGAACTGTCCGTGCTCAGTTTCAGGCCAGTCTCTCCACTGGTCCACTGAGCCCTCCAGTGGACTCACACATAGTTAACAGACAGCTCTCCTTCTGAAAAACCGCCAAAACAAGGCCCCGATGCCTAATGATGGCAGTTACTGTAAATACTCCCACTGATGAAGTTCTAGAACCTAGGTGAGATTTGGTGGGCTGAGGTCAGGAGCCGATGACCAAGAAAGAATTCTTGAGACATCTTTGGTGCAAAATGGTGGTTTATTAAAGCACGGGGACAGGACCCGTGGGCAGGAAGAGCTGCTGCCCCCGGTTGTGAGGGGTGGCAGGTTATGTATGTACCCTGCAGTTGGGGGAAGGTGACTGGAAGGGAGGTTTCAACAGAGTTTTCATATGCTAAAGAGGGCCTACAAGGTGCCAGGATGTCCGATGCCTACCTGAGGCCTTGCCCTTGCGGCTGGATCAATGTTGTCTTTAGACCAGCCATTAACATTAAGATAGTTGGGAGACTTTTTGGTGGGGTGTCACAATCCTGCTATCAATCTTCTTTGTTAGTGAGATTTAGGACATTTGTAAGCCAAGGGAGACTCCTGTCTAGCAGGATTGTAAGCTCTGCGAGTTAACTATTTGCTTATTGTTCATGGCAGTCAGGGCTGCCTGAGAAATGCTACACATATGACAGAAGGGGAGCGGATGGAGAGGGGGGTGCAAGGCGCCAGCTTTTGCTTTGTCTTCAGCCAGCCTCGTGCTCCCTCATCACCACCACCGCCAATTTCAAAAAACCAAAGTGATGTCAGGAAGCATGGAGGTGGGAAAGACACGTGCAAAAATACACTCGTGTGTGGTATTTCTACCATCCACATGCAGCAGACATGACGGCAAGAACATAGGTAATGGAGCCAGTGCAATCTTGAGAGGGAACAAAGCTAGAAGTATCACAAATTCTAGATCTCAAGATACACTACAAAGCTATCGTAATCAAAACAGTACGGTACATACACTGTTGGTGGGAATGTGACTTGGAGCTGCCACTGTGAAAATCGGTATGGAGGGTCCTCAAAAAGTTCAAAATAGAACTACCTATCATATGATTCAATAATTCCACTATTAAGCATTTACCCAAAGAAATTGAAAACACTAACTCTAAAAAATATATGCATCTCTATGTTTATTGTAGCATTATTTATGATAACCAATATATGGAAGCAACCTAAGTGTTCATCAATAGACAAATGAGTAAGGAAGATACTGTGTGTATCCACATATATATATGTATGTATACATATATGTATATAACAAAGGATAGTTGGAAGAAAGGTAAGCAGGGAGAAAGGCACTCCTACCCCTGTCCTAAGAGGAAACTAGCCTTAGAAGGAAAAAAGCTCCAGCCTGTTATTCTAGGCTCTACTCAATGCCCCAGCTTTAAGTAGGAGAACTTACAACTTGTCTGTAACAGAAAGGAAAAGAATGGCCTTGGGTATCCTAACCCAGGCCCAGGGAGCCAGCTCAAAAGCCAGTAGGACTTTTTTTTTTTTTTTTTTTAGATTTTATTTATTTGGGGCGCCTGGGTGGCTCAGTGGGTTAAGCCTGTGCCTTCAGCTCAGGTCATAATCTCAGGAGCCTGGGATCAAGCCTTGCGTCAGGCTCTCTGCTCGGCGGGGAGCCTGCATCCCCCACCCCCTCACTCTCTCTGCCTGCTTCTCTGCCTACTTGTGATCTCTCTCTCTCTCTGTCAAATAAATAAATAAAATCTTTAAATTAAAAAAAAAAAGATTTTACTTATTTATTGAGGTGGGTGAAGAGGAGAGCCTGATGTGGGGCTAGATCCCAGGACTCCGGGATCATGACCTGAGCCAAAGCAGACACTCTTAACCAAATGAGCCACCCAGTCAACCCAGCCAATAGGGAATTTAAACAAAAAGCTTGATATGGTGGACTGCAGCTAGCTGGCATGATTTAAGGCAGTGAGGGCCACCACCCTATTGGTCCTAGCCGCTACAAAATACCACCCTAGAAGAAGCCCTTCACCCTTACCCGTGGGAACAACTATCTAATAGATGAGCCTGTCAACAAAAACCTGATTGGATGACAGGCACGTGGAGGGTTAATCAGATTAAAACAGTCGAAACCCAAGAGCACATAAAACCCCTAGATTTAAATGTCAAACCAGCAACCTTCTTGGGTCCCCTCCCTCTTTGGGAGCTTTGTACTATCCCTCAATAAACTTTGCTTTGCTGCCTACCACTCTTTCCTCTACCTCTTCATTCTTCAAAGTGGCAAGACCAAGAACCACAGTCACTAAAGGAAAAGAAATCCTGCAACATATATATAATGGAATATTCCACAATCAAAAAAGATGAGATTGGGGCATTTGATACAACATGGATGGAAGTAGTATTATTCTAAGTTAAATAGGTCAAAAAAGACAGATACCATATGATTTTACTCATATGTGGAATCTGAAGGAAAAAAAACACAACAAGTAAACAAAAAGCAGAATCAGACCTATAAATACAGAAAAACAATTGATGATTTCCCTAGCAAACACTGGTGGTTGGATGAGCAAAATGGGTGAGAGGGAATGGGAGGTAATAGGCTTCCAGTAAGTCACGGTAATGAACCAGGAGAGCTAGGTTCTTGTCTCACAGAGTCAAAGAATGAATTTCACAGAGAACAGAGAGTAGAGCGATAGAAATTTAAGTTACAGAGCTCTCCAGAGTGAGAGAGTTGCCACTGAGTGCCCTAGGGATGGTCTTCTATAGAAAACTAACCAGGGGACTTAAATCCTTTTAACATTTCTATTGATAACATCACTGAGCAAGGACTAGTGATAACATCTTCAATGGCTTATTTCCTTTTTAGGGTCTGGTTATTTTTTTTTTTTTTAATAAACATATATTTTTATCCCCAGGGGTACAGGTCTGTGAATGGCCAGGTTTACACACTTCACAGCACTCACCAAAGCACATACCCTCCCCAATGTCCATAACCCCACCCCCCTTCTCCCAACCCCCCTCCCCCCAGCAACCCTCAGTTTGTTTTGTGAGATTAAGAGTCACTTATGGTTTGTCTCCCTCCCAATCCCATCTTGTTTCATTTATTCTTCTCCTACCCACTTAAGCCCCCGTGTTGCATCACCACTTCCTCGTATCAGGGAGATCATCTTCATTGCTCACAGGTGATTATCATAAAAAGACACTCACCCCACCCGCCTAGGGCAGGATGGTCAGATGTGTCCCCTTATCTCTGGTTCTCCCCACACACACATTTTGGGGATTTCTGTGAGCCTGATCACGTAGCCCCTTATCCATCTCTCCCTACCTAGCCCCACCTGCCCCTTACGCAGTAATAAAAGGTACAGCACCGAGAATACTGTCAACGATACTGCAACAGACATGTATGGTGGCAGAGGATAGCTACACTTGAGAGGAGCAGAGCATAACACATGGAGAAGTTGAATCACAATGTTGTAGACAAGAAACTAATGTAACACTGTATGTCAACTATACCCAATTTTTTAAAAAGTCTTTCTTTAAAAGAACACAGGGGTGCCTGGGTGGTGCAGTTGGTTAAGCAACGATCTCATGGGTCATGAGGGCTTTGCAGTCATCTGGGAGTCAGCTTAGAGATTCTTTCTCTATGCCCCTCTTCCTTCTTGTTCTTGTTCTCTCTCTCTCCCTAAAATAAAGAAATAAATCTCAAAAAAGAAAGAAAGAAAACCGTTAATGGTAAATGTAGTAATACAATTAAGAAGGGATAAGTTTTGAATACCTATTACCTTTTTCTTTTTTTTAGATTTTATTTATTAACAGAGCGAGTACATGCAGAGGGAGCAGCAGGGAGAGGGAGAAGCAGACTCCCATTGAGCAGAGAGTCTTACCTGCGGCTGGATCCCAGGGTCCTGGGATCGTGACCTGAGCCGAAAGTAGATGCTTAACTAAGCCACACAGGCACCCCAACCTAAAAATAGTTTATTTAATAGTAAATTTATGTGATTTAATATTTAATAATGTCTATTTAACAACCCACCAATAGTATTCAGAACACAGTAGTCCAAAATATGGCACCAGAGCATACTGAATATTTCACAGTGAAGGAGTTTGAGAAAATGGCAGACGCAGAAGTTCTGTGACCTTCCCCTCCTCTTGCCTCAAGCAGATCCTAAGCTGTCTTCTAAGGAGTGCTCTCTGCAAACCAAAAGGAAAGTAGTGTCCTTATCTCCAAGGTGGAAGGAAGTTTTCCAGAAGAATCCAAACAAACATGCCTTGCCAAGTTTCCCAACATTGATTACACTTACCTTATATCCTTTGTCCTATTAAATTTGTACACTACCGCCTGCTTGTCCTCAAACCTTATATAAAGACCCTAACGTACAACCATTTCTTCAGGTCTTTGTTTCTGTAGGAAGGAGCCCATGTCCCACAAAACTGAGAATAGGTAAATATGTATGCATCTCTTGTCTTTGTCAGTTTAATTTTCAGACTTAGCTAGGGACCCTAAGACGGTCAAGGAAAAACTTTTACCTGCCCTACACAGCTGTACTACGTCGCTAAAAAGTTCCTTGTCCTCTTTCTCATCCAAGAACATCTCTCTATCCATACCTGGCCTTTCTTCCCTCATCAGTTTTGCCTCTACTGGATCATTCCAACCCACACACACTATCATATATGCTGTGATTTCTTCCATCTTAAAAATAAATAAATAAATGAATAAAGCAACTCTTAACCTCACACCACCCTCCAGCTCTAGTCTAATTCTCTGCTCCATTTTTGCTCCTCAAAAGAGTTCCCTATAATCTCTTGAACACATTCCAGGCAATTTGAGTCCCTGCCAGTTCACTGAAACTACTATTGTCAAGGTCATCAATGACAAAATGGCTAAATTCACTAGTTAATTCTTAACTCTCACCTTACTACATCTAAGAGCAGCATTTTCTTGAAATACTTATGAGGAGTGGAATGGAGGGTTGGATGTCAAAGCCTATAAAGTTGACTATATGTTGAGAACAACTGTACTATACATACTATACAGAAAAAACCAACCCTAGCCTCCGCTGGGGGCTACAGAGCCCCACAAAGGAGAGAGAACTGACTTGTGGGGTTGATGGTGACCCTCATCTGCCTCTGCTACCAGAGAATAGCTGGACACTGGGTGTGAAACAGGAGACCCCTGCCAGGCTGTGTCCTGCACCCCCACTCCACTCTGACACCACTTTCTTCTAGAATGTATCCTTGAGCAGCTGCTTGCCGACTCCTGATTAGCTGTCCACAAAAGGCCAAGGTTGTGTCCTGAAAGATTAAAGGACCCAGAACCTGTTGGCTTTAGCTGGGCAGGTTGGCTGTAAGAACACAGGCCACCTGCCTACTCCAAGGACATTGGGGTACTCTGAAGGTGGAAACGTGTGCCAGGCTTGACAAGGGAAGCTACTGCCAAGGAATCTTGTGGCTCAGAATCCCAGCCAATTTGTACAACAGTCTCACCTGCTGTGTCCCCAAGGAAGAGAGAAGGAACTGCAAACAAATTCCCATTGCTCTGAAACTGGGTGACTTAACTAGTCAAGGATTCGAGTTTGGAAATCTGCAAACCTCTCAAGTTCCTCCTTTGGTCTTTGAGACACCCATCTTGTGTCTTCAAGGCAAGGCACAGTGGTTGAACATAGCAGATACCCAGTTCACTTTGCGGGAACGATGATGACTGGCTCTTCATAAATGCCATGAGGCTGAAGCGAATGGGGGCTTCAGCCCTGACCCTCTCTCCTCACTCTCTCCCCTCTTGGCTTTTCTCTCCCTCTTCATGCTGATTCACTACACTCTTCTGACCACCCTGACCATCTCTCTGTCACTGATCTTTTTCACCCAATCTTATGACTGTCTGTTTATGGAAATCCTCCACTGGACTGTGAGGGTCTCCAGACTGGATAGAACTGTGTGCTGTTCATTCTTGCCTCTCCAGTGCTGAGGAGAAAACCCCCAGTCCTCCTCCTGTGTGCCTCCTTGATTCTATTGCTGCGACCACACTCAAAATACTTTTCACACCAGCTGTGGAGGTTTTTCCCACACCAAGTAACGCTTAATACCAGCTGAGTGTCCTACAATTCAGCTCTATCTGGACATAGTGCCGGATCCCACACCTTCAGGGCTCGGTCCTACATGACTGCCCCTCCCCCACAACACTTCAGGTGCCAGTCACAAGTCCAGGTTGCTACCTGTGCTTCTGACTGATGGGCTATAAATCAAAGGTTCCCATGACCTTTTCCTCAGTTTGATTTACTTGTTACAGAAGCTCACAGAACTCAGGGAAGCCATTTACCTACAGTTACCTCTTTATTGTAAGAGGATATGATAAAGGATACAAATGCACATGCAGATGGGAGAGATGCAAGATGGGAAGGAACATAGAGCTTCCGGGACCTCTCTAGGTGTGCCACTCTCCAGCACTTGCGTGTGTTCACCAACCTGGAAGCTCTCCCCAACCCACACTTTGGGGATTTCTGTGGAGGCATAGTGTAGGTACAACTGATCATTAACTCCATTTCCAGCCCTTTTCCACTCTCTGGAGAATGGGGTAGGGGGATTAACATTCCAAGCTTCTAAACATGGCTTGATCTTTCTGGTGACCAACCCCACCCAGAAGGCCCCCAAAGTCACTTCATAGGACAAAAGACACTCCTACGACCCAGGAAATTTCAAAATCTTAGAAGCCCAGGTCAAAACCCAAATATTAAAACAAAAGATGCTCCCAGTACTTTTATCATTTAGGACACTACAAGGGTTTCAGGAACACTGCAAAAGGAAATGAGTGAAGGGGAGAGTAGAGAGTGGGTGGAGGAGGAGAGATGCAAGAAGCAGAAACCAGTATGGTCTATTATCTCGTAAGTGCCCAGCAAAATATCTGGCACACAGTATATGTTGACAAAATTCATGAATATACTTCACAGAGAATATGACCGTGAGCAAGTTCTTTCCTGTACCTGCACCTCAACAAAGTGACCAAGAGGGTCAAGATCATCTCTAAATTCCCTTATAGCTCCCCAAGATTTCAGATGTGAGCTAGAGACTCAAGGCAGGCAACACAGTTCGAGTTACTGGAACTAGGGTATGAAGCAGGAATTTGCTGGGAGAACGAGGCAAAATCTCAGGACAAGTTCACGATCAGGGTAAATAACTTGTGTGGCATCACTAAGCCAGACTTTTCTTCCCTCAGTTAAAGATGAGAATGATCAGACAGTTTTAAGAAGTTCAAGAAAGTTCAAGGAAATATTTCAGGGCAAGCAGCTCCTCCTAGGTCATCATACCATCATCCCGCATGTTAGAGAGGACTTAGAAGGTCCATCACATGCCAGTGCCTGGTGAGAGAAATACGTAAAACATGGGGTACTACAGCAGTAAGGATGCCAAAGAGGAAAAATGAAGTAGGGAAGAAGGATGATAAGTGGAGGTGGCGTAGAGGGGAAGACCTCCCTGGCAAGCTGCCATTTAAGAAGAGTTTCAGAAGAGAGAGAGCAAGTCATGCCTGTGTTTAGGGGACTATCATTCCAGGCAGAGGCAGTGGCCAGTTACCAGGCCCTGAGACAGCAGTTCTTTGCCCGGCGAGTTTGAGAAATGGGAGGAGGCCAGTGCGGCTGGAGCAGCGTCCTGGAAGATAAGCACAGAAAAGCAATAAGAATCTAGGCACACAGTCTTCTAGGTCCCTGGGAAGTTAGCTTTATCTCTGTAATGACACACTGAGAACTTTGAGATGGGCAGAAACATGATTAGAACTCTGCTTTCACAGAACCACTCTGGCTAGTAACAGTGAAGTGACCTTGGGAAGAAGGCAAGGGGAAGAAAGAAACCAACTAGGAGGCCATTGTAATCACATAGACCGGGGGTGACAAGTGATCATGGATGTGCTAAGGGAGCAGCGTTTAGATTCTGGATCTTTCGTGAAGGTAGAGACGGCAAAGTATGCTGAAAGATGAGAAGCTGGGTGTGAGAGAAGAGCCAAGGAAGTCTCAGTGCCATACGGAACACCGCCAGACTGGAAAAGGAAATAAAGCCAGATGCATTCGCCTCCCAGGACTGCCCAAACAAAGTACCAGAAACTGGGAGGCTTATGCAGAAATTTGTCATCTCTGGAGGTTCTGGAGACTAGAAGTCTGAAATCAAGGTGTCAGCAGAGTTGTTCTTTCTGAGGGCTGAGGGAGAATCTGTTCCAGGCCTCTCTCCTGGCTTCTGATGGCCTCTGGCATCCCTTTGCTTATAGATGGTGTGCTGCCTATCTTCATGTCATCAGTGCTCTATGCTTGTCTGTCTCTGTGTCCAAATTTCCCTTCTTATAAGGACACCAATCAGTGGATTAAGACCCGCCCTAATGACTCCATCTGTTATGCACTGAATTATGACCCCCCTCAAAATGTATACATTAAGCCCTAACCCCCATACCTCAGAATGTGAGTCTATTTGGAAATGCGCCTTTAAAGAGATAAATAATGTAAAATGAGGTCATATGGGTGGGCCCTCATCTAGTATGACTAGGGTCACTATAAGGAGAGAAGATGAGGACATAGACCTGAACGGATGGAAGACCATGTGAAGATAGAGAGAAAAGACACCTATCTGTAAGCCAAACAGAGAGGCCTCAGAAGATACACATCTCCTCCCTTTTAACATTGGGAGATGTAGTATACATGATTTTGTATCCCTTTGTCTTCTTCTCTAACAAACTGAGAGCATTAGTGTCAAAAATATTATTTTAATGATATTCAATTATAAGAATGAACCATCATCATAAATTATGTTTTTCTATTATTTTTTATAACTACTGCTCATGAAAATCCTTACAGATAAATTTTTACCACCATATTTTATTGCTCTTTAAAAACAGAGTCCTAGAAGAGCAGTTCCTGGGTAAAAAGAAAGGACCATTTTTTTTTTTTAAAGATTTTATTTATTTATTTGACAGACAGAGATCACAAGTAGGCAGAGAGGCAGGCAGAGAGAGAGGGGGGGAAGCAGGCTCCCTGCTGAGCAGAGAGCCCGATGCAGGACTCGATCCCAGGACCCTGAGATCATGACCCAAGCCGAAGGCAGCGGCTTAACCCACTGAGCCACCCAGGCGCCCAGAAAGGACCATTTTGAAGGACCATTTCAACCCTGTCAACACCTTGATTTTAGACTGCTAGGCACCAGAACATTTTGCAAATAAATTTTGGTTGTATAAGCCACCCAGCCTATGGTACTTTTCAAGCAGGAGAGCTAGGTTCTTGTCTCAAGGAGTTGAAGAATGAACCTCTCAGACAAAGGTGAGTGAGCAAAGCAATAGAGTTTTATACAGAAAAAAGGTTCTCAGGAGTGAGAGGGATCCTGACAGGGTTGCCAATGAGGGCTCTTAGGGCTGGTCTTTTATAGGAAGCTAACCAGAGAGCTTAAATATTTTTGACTTCTCCACCGACTGCACCATTGATTAAGGGCTAGTGATAACATTTTTAATGGCTTACTTCTTTCTAGGATCTAGTTATTTTCTGTTGACCACAGGAAACTGCCATAAATAAGATCTCTCCATCAGATACCTAGGGCAGGGTATGCCCCCTTATCTCGGGTTTCCTTACACCTCCATATTTTGGGGATTTCTGTGAGCCTGATCCTAAAGCCCTCTATCTATCTCTCCCTACCTAGCCCCACATGTCCCTTACTCACTTTGTTATGGCAGCCCTAATGAACTAATACATCATCTTAATTTAAGCATCTGCTAAAATCCTCTTTCCAAATGAGGTCACATTCCCAGGTCCTGGGGGTCAGGACTGGAACATCTTCTAGAGGACATACTTCACCTCACAGCACCAGATGCAAAACAAGCAGAGAAAAAAGACGGAGACAAAGTCTGGTGGCACCAGATCTCCAGTTCTGGCCTGGGAGCACTGCCGGATGCTTGGTTCATGCCGCTCCTTCTGGAATTTTCTGAGCTTCTCCAGGATCCTTCCAGTCAACCTTGGGCTTAACTTTATTTGAGTTGAGCTTTCTATCACCTTCAACACAGACTGCTGACTAATCTGATGTGGAAGACAAATTTAGCCATTATGAGTTGATACACCAGAAGGAAAAGAGAAAAGGAAGAGAAGGGAAGGAAAGGGAAGGGAAGGGAAGGGAAAGGAAGAGAAAAGGGAAAAGGGGAAGGGACAGTGGAGAGGGGAAGGGAAGGGGACAGGGAAGAGGAAAAAAAAGGAGAGGAGAAGAGAAGAAAAAGAGAAAAAGAAAAAGAAAAAAATGAGAAGAAAAAGGAACCTTTTACCGTCAGGCCTTTTTCTATCTCCAAATCAACCCAACTCCTAAGACCTCTGAAAGGTGAGCTGCCTAAGATATTTATAGTTTCAATTCTCTATTTTTATACTTCTCATCTTCATTGTTTAGAAATCCAGTAAGATTTTTATTCATTTTGTTTGTGTGGCAAAATTGTATCCTTAAAGGGCAATTCACCTTACAGTGTTACTACAAAAGGGGAAATCTTCTCTGTAACAGCAGTAGCAATTAATGGCACACATTTTAAAATAGTCTATTTAAGATATTTCCTGTCTGAGAATACCAACTTTAAAAGATTTCTTGCCAGACTGAAGACCAGAAATTACTGAAGGGAAGCTGTAGTCATAATACAGAGAATGATGATAATAAAACCAAAGGCATGGGGTGCCTGGGTGGCTCAGTCATTAAATGCCTGCCTTCAGCTCAGGTCATGATCCCAGGGTCCTAGGATGGAGCCCCACATGGGGCTCCCTGCTCAGCGGGAAGCCTGCTTCTCCCTCTCCCACTTCCCGGGCTTGCGTTCCTGCTCTCGCTGTGTCTCTCTGTCAAATATATAAATAAAATCTTTAAAAAATAAAAAATAAAACCAAAGGCACACAGAAAGAATTTCAGATGAAGTACAACTTAGACAGCTAAGGGGTAACATACTGCACCTCAGTGTAAGTTAACAAATCCTTCTCCTTCCCACAAATTTTCCAGGGGAAGAAAGAAGTATGTGCAGTAGGGTACGGAAGAGTTGGAATGGGTGGAGGGTGTTAAAAAGAAAAACCACAAGCCAAAAAGGGCACCACTTAGGCCAAATCACCAAACCAGAGCTCAATACCAAACCTAACCTAACCTGATTGCCTTTCAACCTCCCCTTGGAAATGTGAATTTTAAAGGGTCAGTCAGAATTTTCTGAGAAGCACAGTTAGGTAATCTGTCCATGGAGCCTCTCTTAGCTCCAAAGAAAGATTAAGGTGATTTGGATAACAGAAGCAGCTCCAAAGACATACAAATGGCCAATAGACATATGAAAAAATGCTCAACATCACTAGGCATTAGGGAAATACAAATCAAAGCCACAATAAGATACCACCTCACATGATTCAGAATGGCTAAAATTAACAAACCAGGAAACAAAAAATGTTGGCAAGGATGTGGAGAAAGAAAGACCCTCTTATATCACTGGTGGGAGTGCAAGCTGGTGCAGCCACTCTGAAAAACAGCATGGAGGTTCCTCAAAAAGTTGAAAATAGAGCTACCCTATGACCCAGCAAATGAACTACTGGGTATTTACCCTAAAGATACAAATGTAGTGATCTGAAGGGGGCACCTGCACCCCAATGTTTATAGCAGCAATGTCTACAATAGCCAAAATGTGGAAAGAGCCCTGAGGTCCATCAACAGGTGATGGATAAAGAAGATGTGGTGTATATACAATGGAATACTACTCAGCCATCAAAATTGAAATCTTACCATTTGCAAGAATGTCAACGGAACTAGAGGATATTATGCTAAGTAAAATAAGCCAATCAGAGAAAGACAATTATCATATGGTTTCACTCATATGTGGAATTTAAGAAACCAAACAGAGGATTATAGTGGAAAGGAGGGAAAAATAAAGAAGACAAAACCAGAGAGAGAAAGACAAACCATAAGAAACTCTTAATCCTAGGAAACAAACTGAGGATTGCTCAAGGGGAGGGGGATGAGGGATGGAATAACTGGGTGATGGACATTAAGGAGGGCACGTGATGTAATAATGAGCACTGGGTATTATATAAGACTGATGAATCACTGAACTCCACCTCTGAAACTAAAGATACATTATATGTTAAATACCAATTTAAATTTTTAAAAAGTTAATTTAAAAAAAAAGAAAAGTAAAATAAACCCTTATAACTAAAGAAAAAAGAAAGACAGACCAGCTGCTACTCTTCTCCTAAGGGAAAGTGACCTGGCCTGGAACAATCCTTTCTCTTGTTTTTTGTTTTGTTTTGTTTGTAACTTCCTTACCATACCTTTCTTCCTATAAAACTCTTCTACTTTTGGGGCGCCTGGGTGGCTCAGTGGGTTAAGTCTCTGCCTTCGTCTGAGGTCATGATCCCAGGGTCCTAGGATCGAGCCCCGCATCGGGCTCTCTGCTCAGCGGGGAGCCTGCTTCCTCCTCTCTCTCTGCCTGCCTCTCTTGTGCTCTCTGTCAAATAAATACATAAAAATACTTTTAAAAAAATAAACTCTTCTACTTTGTACAACTCCTCAGAGCTCCCATCTACGTGCTAGACATGATGCCGCCTGATTCATGAAGCGTTTAATAAAGCTGATTAGATCTTCAGATTGGCTGTATTTTGCTGTAATGAGCGCAAGCAGGGAGAAGACAGGTGGTAGAAAAGGAGGCAACCATGAATGTCCCCAGGGCAAAGGAAGAATGGGTGGAGGGACAACAACCAAACACTGCATAACTTTGCCTTGAGCTAGTTATTACATTATTTTTCTCAAAGTACTATCTGATTGATGAGATCAAAAAGAAATGAGAACGTTATCAGTCCATGACATACCACCCAAGAATAATGACAGCTCTCAAATACTGAATCCATTCCCCACCCCAAAGAGATTGCTTCCCAAAGGGCTTTATATATTCAATCTTGGCCACGGTCTGAAGAAGTGGCGTTTGTCTTAAACTGGGCTCCCTGAAACGGACTTTGAGGCAAGAACTTAAATACAAGAAGACTGGGGATGCTTCTGAAGTGCAGAATGCAGTGTTCCAAAATCTGGTTCCAGCTGAGGCTTTAGCCAGTCCTATAGGAAACTCTGGCGCTGGGTGCCCCCCACACCCACCCACTGAGGTAAGGGGGCTGGGTGAGCCAGTTCCCTTGCAGTGGAGGACAATTTCCAGTAAGGAGCACAGCTTTGGGATGGGGGGTGGTAGGGGAAAACTCTGAAGAGGGGAACTTGGTGGAACACTATCACCACACTGATTACCACTATTAGCCACAGTTTACAGATGAATAAACTGAAACTCAGAGAGGCTAATTAATTCATGTACAGGGAGTAAAATCCAATCCCTCCAAATGTTTATCTAAAAAGGCATAAACTAGTAGATACAAAATCACTGAAGGAAACTGGAATGATATGAAGGCAGAACACACAGGAGTGTCCACATTAAAGGCACTGACGTGGGACGCCTGGGTGGCGCAGTTGGTTGGACGACTGCCTCCGGCTCAGGGCGTGATCCTGGAGTCCTGGGATCGAGTCCCACATCAGGCTCCCAGCTCCATGGGGAGTCTGCTTCGCTCTCTGACCTTCTCCTCGCTCATGCTCTCTCTCACTGTCTCTCTCTCTCAAATAAATAAAATAAAAAATAAATCTTTAAAAAAAAAAAAAAAAAAGGCACTGACGTTTCTGAAAAATGAATAAGCCAACCGAAAGAGGTATTGGTGCCTATAGCCATACCACCCTGAACATATCCGATCTCAAAAGAGGCATGGTGGCTTATGAAAGTAAGCATGAGAAGATAAAATCCAAGAAGTAAACATAGATAATGAAGAAATTGCCCCTTGAAAAAGTTGATTCAGGGGCGCCTGGGTGGCTCAGTGGGTTAAAGCCTCTGCCTTTGGCTCAGGTCATGATCCCAGGGTCCTGGAATTGAGTCCCATGTCGGGCTCTCTGCTCAGCGGGGATCCTGCTTCCCCCTCTCTCTCTGCCTGCCTCTCTACTTGTGATCTCTGTCAAATAAATAAATAAATAATCTTAAAAAAAGAAAAGTTGATTCATGTAAGGACTTTGAATAATTCTTCCCTCAAGAGAAAAGAATATCCTTTTCCTAAAATAGTTACATCAAGATTAAGCCATCAAGCAAGTGCCTCCCATCTTTGCTCATAGAGCAGGCTGACCTCACCAATAAGAGCATTTCTAACTGGTGTGGTAATGATATCTCAAAAGAAATAAAGGGGTTCCTGATTTTAGCTTCCCATTAGCTATGTTAAATACCAATTTAAATTTTTAAAAATTTAATTAAAAAAAAAGAAACGACCACTGCAGATGATATTACACAGTGGTTGTGTATACTTGGTCACCCCATGTCTACCTCTAAGACATCTTACAGATGAGATGAAACAGTGGCCACACATGCAAGTTAAAGAGTTAATTCCAGGAGTTGTAACAAATTCACATAAACCCTAACATTATCCTTACATATGACCAGGCATAACAGACTTGGTTTTTCATTATAGTTGCTACCATTTCTGTTACATATGGTGACCAGGAAGCTGGGCATAAAATATCATTTCAGTGATGCTCTCAGACCTTCCCTGGGACAAATGATTAAGCAACTGTTGAAGGATGGGGAGATCATTCTTAGTCCTCCTAAGATACTAATTAGTCCATCAACAGCTGCTTCCCTAATATCAGAGCTGGAATAAAGAGGAAGCTTAAATGCTAATTTCTCTGGGCACAAATCTTAAAAGATTGACTCATCTAACAGGATATATGATACCAACCAGCCAAAGAAGCCCCATGACCTGGGAATGAATGATGAATATCCTAGTTTATAATCAATCAAGGAGGGGACTCCAGAAGAAACGCCAATCCAGACTACCCCTCTGCTATTCCTGGGCTAGCTGGAGTTCACGGTCATGTTACTAAGAGAGAAGGCAATTAAACCAGAAAAAAATGGTTAGGCTAGTTCCAGGTTATCCTAGTTCCAAGCATTTCTAGGACTTTAGAGGCCTATGTAAGGGGAATCAATAATTCTTTGGTAAGTCCATTTATCCATTTTTTTCTACTAGTACTTAGCACCTGGCACAGAACATATGAGAACACGAAGAAAAGTAAGATATGGTTCTTCCTTCAAAGGGCAGACTGGGAATTGCTGATTGTTTACTCTGCATTCATTCTGCCCTTCTGTCTTCAAAATAGAGCCCTATTTTCCTTCAACTTTTCACTCCACCCCCGGTTCTGGGAGTGGGCCTTATTGCTCTAGGAATGATCTCCATTGCCAGTGATTGGCAACAGAATGAGCATATGGCCCACTTTGGACCAATGAGACACTGAAGAGAGGTTTACTGGGGCCTTCTGTTAATTAGCTTCCATTCTCTTGGAAACTAACAAGGAAGTGTCCCTAACTCTGGCTAGCAAATACCCTATGGGCAGATAGCCCTGGTTTGACACCATCCCTGTGATGGAAGAATCCATCAGACGGGAAAATTTGGGTATTCAGTGAACACTGTGGAGCCCCAGACCCATCACCACTACATAGCACACTGCTTTCATTGCCCCATACATGAGCTAACAAATCCACTTTATAGTTTAAAGCCAGCTTAAGTTGGATTCTATTACTTGCAACCTAGAGACTCCTAATGGGTAAAAAGCTAAGAATTTGAACTTAGCTCCCCCAAAGAGGTATTTTCTGGAATCCCAAGCCATAGAATAAAAAGCCTTAGATAGTACACTTCTCAGAGATGGGCCTGGGTCTAATATTTCTTCATACTTCCGGCATCCTAACAAATACCAAATGCTTAATCTCTCATGGAATTCAGATAAGATAATGTATAAATAAATTCTCTGGGAGAGGAAATTCTTTTCAAATTAAATAGTAAATAGTAACTAATACAAGATTTTTATAAAAATAGGTAACATTTCTTGGGCCCTTAATATGTGCCAGGCACTGTTCTTTGTGTAATTGCTTTGAGTAATTTGCATGTATTAACTAATTTAATCTTCACCATAACAGGCACTGTTACTACCCACAGTTTATTGGTGAAGAAGTTGAGGCATACACATTTGCTCAGATACATATTAAAAAGTCTGCTGCCTGTGTGGCTCAGGTGGTTAAGTGTTGGACTCTTGGTTTCTGCTCAGATCATAATCTCAGTGTCATGGGATAGAGCCCCACATTGGGCTCCCTGTTTGGTGGGGAGCTTGCTTCTCCCTCTCTGTCTACCCCTCCCCGTGCTCCCACTCTCTCTAAAATAAATAAATAAATATTAAAAAAAAAAAGTCTGCTTTTTTAAGAGGACACTTCTTGGTAGTTGAATTACTAATGACTAATAAAAATAAAATTTTCAGGGGCACCTGGGTGGCTCAGTGGGTCTAAGTCTCTGCCTTTAGCTCAGGTCATGATCCCAGGGTCCTGGGATAGAGCCCTGAATTGCGCTCTCTGCTCAGTAGGCCTGCTTCCCCCTCTCTTTCTGCCTGCCTCTCTGCCTACTTGTGTTCTGTCAAATAAATAAATACAATCCTTAAAAAAAACAATTTTCAGGGGCACCTGGGTGGCTCAGTGGGTTAAAGCCTCTGCCTTCGGTTCAGGTCATGATCCCAGGGTCCTGGGATCGAGCCCGAAGCCATGTCGGGCTCTCTGCTCAGCGGGGAGCCTGCTTCCCCTGTCTCTCTGCCTGCTTCTCTGCCTACTTGTGATCTCTGTCTGTCAAATAAATAAATAAAATCTTTAAAAAAAATTTTTTTTTCAGACTCCGTGTTTCAACCAGTAGGACTTACCTTAAGTCAGTTCATAGCAAGATTGAGTTTCATCTTCTAGGCAGGATGAAGGGGTAAAGAATACAGATTTGTCTAGTTTGTTTATGACACGTCACATGCTATGTTCGTTTACAAATTCTTGGAAGCCTGTTCTTTCATTTTGCCGCAGTCTAAAGGTTACTGACACGTCTGAAACTCTCCTCCAAGTCTTTAAAATCAATAAAGATCCTAAGGAGGGTGCTTGATGCAATGAGCACTAGATGTTACAGGCAACTGATAAATCACTAAATTCTACCCCGGAAACTAATAATACATTCTATGTAACTAAACTGAATTTAGAGTTTAAAAAAATTTTAAATCAATAAATGTCCAATGTGTACTACATGCTGTTAACTCTTTCATTAAGCAATTTTGGGGAACCTACTACATGGTAGGCAGCCTTCTAGATGCTAAAGAAATATCACTCAACAAAACAAATATACTTGTTGCCCTCAAGGAGCTTAACTTGCAGTGGGGGAAAGGGATGTAATACAAATCATCACACAGATAAATATGAAATCACATATTTTGCCTTGAAAGAAAAGGGGACTGCTGAGAGAGAAAAGGTATATCTCATTTAGTCTGCATGTGAGCCAAAGAAAACCCTTCCGAAGAAGTGATATCAAACATGAAGAAAAGAGCAGTAGGTATCTTTTATTATTTTCTTACCCAGCATCAATTGACATTCTTCTAAAACCACAATCAGAGCCTTTCTGGACTTGCACACCCTTCCCACGCACACCACGCTGGTGACAGATCTGCAGCCCCTGGCTGCTGGGGTGGGGCCAAGATTAAGCTGAGCCAATCAGTGTAAGCCAAGCGTGTGCAGATGAACACAGGGCCTCCCTGAAGCCAATCACAGCAGCAAGGCCCCATCTGGGGGCTTTGTGTGAAGCCAGCCTCACCCACAGCACTGAGGAGATGACCTTGAAATGGGGAAGACTTGTTTTGAGGTATTTAAATGATACCCGCCAGAGGTAGTGTGCATTGGACTATGGAGTTGGTATGGAACACGGAAAAGAATGGAAAGATTCAAAATATACTTTAGAGCTAGAGAACGATCAGAAATAATTTATCTCTGCCCAGACCCATTGCTTTCTTATTTTGACTTTGTGTTTCAGAGGCCTAGGGGCGGCATGAAAAAATTAGTTAAGCTGAGAACCAGACAGCATTTCTGGGGTTAAGTCAGTTAAGTAGGATGTGACAAGTCCTTCGCTTTCTCAGACCTTCATCTCTATAAAAACAAGAGTGAGAGTGCCTTTACTTTTTTCCTTTTAAGTGCTGACATTCTAAGCCTGATCACAGGAAGCTACCACATCAAAATATTTGAAAGAGATAAGTGTTCCTGACTTGATTAAGGAAATAAAGAACGAAAGCTTACAAGAAAGCTTACAAGTGTTCCTGTCTTGATTAAGGAAATAAAGAACGAAAGCTTATAGTCATTTTACGAACGGTGAGGGTAAAATAACCCCCAATGGCATAAGAAGAGGTAGAAGCTTTTGATTCTGATTTTGTAGTGATATGCAGTTCGCAAAATGGCCAAGATCATATATGTGGCGCACTGTCAACATAACCCACGCTGATCTGGACTCAGATTCTGCTACATTAAATCTGATCCTCCAGGGGCACCTGGGTGGCTCAGTCAGTTAAGCCGTCAACTCTTGATTTCAGCTCGGGTTGTGATCTCAGGGTCCTGAGAGTGAGCCTCACATTGGGCTCTTGCACTCAGCGCCGAGTCTGCTTGTCCCTCTCCCTCTCCGGAGTGTGTGTGTGTGTGTGTGTGTGCTCTCTCTTTCTCTCTCTCTCAAATAAATAAATAAAATCCTTAAAAAATATATCTGTTCTTCCAAATATAATAAACAGACTGAGATGCAGAAAAGGTACGTGAGCAGTACTAGACACAGCTAACTTCAGGCACTTTTATTGTAACCTATTCACTATAGCAGGATTTCCCAAAAGGTGTACTTACATGCTTTTAAATGGACAAATAGGTATTTTATTTTCCTATTTTTTAAAAGATTTATTTATTTCTGAGAGAGAGAGAGAGAGAGCAAGCTCATGAGCAGGGAGGAGGAGCACAGCGAGAGGGAGAAGCAGACTCCCCACTGAGCAGGAAGCCCAATGAGGGTCTCAATCCCAGGATCCTATGATCATGACCTGAGCCGAAGGCAGATGCTTATCTGACTGAGTCTCGTAGGCACTCCAAGACTTCATATTTTTTAAGTAACCGCTATACCCAACATGGGACTCAAACTCAAGAGTCACACACTCTGCCTACTGAGCCAGCCAGGTGCCCTCAAATATGTATGTTAATGGTTATTTCCCTGGTGTTGTGTTTTCTTTACAGAAATATCCATTACCTTAATGTTCCTGCCCCTCTCTGTTTCCTTACTCATTACTGCCCAATTAGTGGGTTTAGAGGAAAAACTAAGTATGGTAGCTCAGTCTTTCCTTCTCTATCCTTTCTGATTCTGTTTCCTTCAGGGAAGACAACTTCTGTGCCATCCTTGGCTGTGAGGTAAATATGGCCACCCTGCCAGGAAGGCCTGCAAATAGATGTATCAGTCCAAACCTGAGGTCCACCCCTAGGGAACCCATAATTATCCAGCATCTAAGCAACATCTCCCAGTACAGCTTTTATTAGTAATGAACCTGATGTTTTGAGCTCTATTTTCCTGGTTCTTTCTTACCTTTCAGGTGGTCCTAAATTTGAGTGAGGGAAAATGACATTTATTGAGTCTTCTCAAATTTCAACATCTCTGTATCCACCTTGATGGAAACTGGAAAAACACATGACCAATTAATTAAACCCTATGATTCCATGAATACTATTGCTTAATATGAATCTAATTCTTTTAAGGGAGGCAGTTTGATGTTGATTAAACAAAAAATATTTTAAAGAACAGTAATACAGGTGGTGCAAAACTGTGAATTTGGCAAATATATTAAATAATTATGAATTATCTGAGTAACAGAAGTTTGAAGATTACTCTACCCAAAAGGAAAATGTGATACAAGGCAAGTCTTGGCTCCACCGAGTTTCATCATACCAAAAAGATGGTCAATCCAGAAGAAAGGCTTATAGTTGATGAAACCTTATATAAGAAACGTATCGAATAGCAATATAGTAAGTTAAGTTGGTAATTATCAGTGTAAAATAATAACCTTAATAAGTATGTTTTCCAATCTCAGGGGCCCAGCAGCCACATCAGTACATTCCTGCTCATCACACATTCTTATTTTTTTTTAAGATTTTATTTATTTATTTGACAGACAGAGATCACAAGTAGACAGAGAGGCAGGCAGAGAGAGAGAGGGAAGCAGGCTCCCTGCTGAGCAGAGAGCCCGACATGGGACTCAATTCCAGGACCCTGGGATCATGACCTGAACCGAAGGCAGCGGCTTAACCCACTGAGCCACCCAGGCGACCCTCATCACACATTCTTCTATTTTTTTACTTTTTTTTTTTTTATTCTTAAGTGCACCCCCAAAGCCCAGCTGCTGGTCTTTAGAATTGTTGCCTATTCAAAGAAATAGAATCCCTTGGAAGCTAGCAATCCATGATTTGGACAAAAAAAATTAAGAACATTTCTCCAATATTCTATTGTTGCCAAAAAGCAAGAATGTGTTTAAGAATGTTAGGAGAACTGTATAAAGGATAAAGAAGCCAACAGAAAGAACCGCCCCCACCCTGACTATAAGGTGAACATTTTTTTGAGTAAAATCTTTATTGTTAAGAATAAAGTGAGTGGGGGAAAGTCAGAGGGGGAGACAAACGATGAGAGACTGGGGACTCTGAGAAAAAAAACTGAGGGTTTTGGAGGGGAGCGGGGTGGAGGGTTGGGAGAACCTGGTGGTGGGTATTAAGGACGGCATGTATTGCATGGAGCACTGGGTGTGGTGCATAAATAATGAGTCTTGGAACACTGAAAAATAAATAAACAAATAAAGAATAAGGTGCTAATCACACACACACACACACACACACACACACACTAACAAATGTATGCCCCCGTTAAAAAGTAGAACTTCACCACTCATCCCACAAGCTTCTTTTATGAGCCTCATTCTGATCACACCCCCTTTCCTTTCTGTATATCCTCACTTTTATAATAAAGACTTGGTTGTATTTTTTAATGTTTTATCACCCAAATGTGTAACCCTAGACACTACAGTCTTGTCCATTAAAAAAAAAAAAAAAAAAAAAAAAAAGATCTGTCTCTTAAGACGAAGTTACAATCTGAGCATCAAAATTGCTGTCACCATCTTCGCCACCACCACGATTACTGACGTCAGCATGGCTTACAGGAAATAGGATAAGGCTTGGGAAAGCCATGAATTCAAAATGACTCAAAACAGAAAAGCTAATTTGAAGTGTGCCCCATAAGTCACTGTAATAGAAAATGGTATATATAAAAAAACACATTATTTTTATTGGTTTTAATAATCAGGAGAGTTTGACATTTCTTCTGTTAATCCTGTACGTTTACAAAGCACAGTCACATGCCTATCTCCATCCACTTAAGGAGAATAAACATTAGAAACTGTAAGCCAAGTAATCCCAGAAGAAGTAGATGCCAAGAACAGGAAGGACTATTTAGCTTGGGTGGGCGCCCACAATAACCAACCAGAAAGGGGACTCCACAGTATTTATCAGTAAAATGTATTAGCCACATGACCTACAAAGGAACACTAACTACATAGACTCAATCTCTCAACTCTTAAGAGATTAAATCTCAAGGCGAATAAGGGAGATACACGTTTTTAATGCTAAGAGAGAAAATCAATTTTTGATTATGACAGGTATATAACAATGATGAAATGATAATTAAAAAAAAACAATTTCATAGATACACACTAGGATGGAAAGTTAAACCTTAGGCATAAGAGAAGGCCTGAAATAGTCTCATTGACATAACAGATATCATTTATCCAGAGAAAAGCTTACTACAAAAAAGGTGGTTTGGGTTAGAATCACCTTGGGAAAAACAAGCAAACCTGACCAAGAATTAATCAGTCAATAAACCAAGTCCTATAATCTAGGTGGTTCTGATAAGGTAATCTTTTCTTTGAGATCTGCTAAGAATTTTGTGGCCCAAGGAAAGGAGTAAAAATAATAATGCTGTAGCCCTCAGGGTGTATCACAACTAGCAGAAAAAAAATAAGAACAGAAATAAGAAAGGTATTAAACCCATGATACTGATGCTTTTAGAGTAGATTTAAGTGAACTACGGCAATAAATTCTGTCATCTTTGTTTTACATGTTTATGAATTAAGGTTTTGAAGTGTTTAAAAGGACCAGCCATTCGAAATATATGCTTGTGGTTAAATTGTTTAAACTTATACGTTTAAAATTATATGATTAATACATTGGTAATCAATGTTTAAATGTTTAAACGCCTCCAGAAAAACTGGTTTTCAGTTTTGAGAATTCTATTCATGAACTTAACAAATGGAGCACTAAAGGAATAAATGATTGTATTTCTCTCCATGGGAAAACCCTTTGGAGATAAAAGGATCTGTTGTTTTACCTTAAGTCACTCATCTCTCCCTGTGTTACAAATAGTCCCCAAACTCACCAGCTTAAAACAACATTATTATCTCACGTTTATCATCTCGCAGGTCAGGGATCCGGTGGGGCTCAGCTGCCTGCTTCTGGCACCGGTTCTCTCACAAGGCTGGAATTAACACGTCAGCCACCCTGAGTCTCGGGCTCAACTAGGGAAGGGGCAGCTTCCAAGCTCACTCACGTGTTCGTTGGCAGGATTCAGTTCCCAGCAGGTTGCGGACTGAAGGCCTCAGCTCTTCCCTGGCTGTTGCTGTGCCATGTGGACCTCTGTTCCTTGCCCTGTGGACCTCTGCATAAGGCAGCTCACAACCTGGCAGCTGGTTTCAGCAAGCAGAGGGCAAGAAAAGCCAAAGAAAGAATCGTTTTTTATAACCTAATCTCAGAGGTGACATCCCATCATCTCTGCCACATCTCATTGTAAGAAGCAAGTCATTAAGTCCGGTTTACACTCAAGGGGATTGTACAAAGGCAGGAATACCAAAAGGTGAGGATCATTGGGAGTCATTTTAGAAGCTATCTGTGAAATTTTCCTTAGACATTGGCTTAGAAGGAAACAATACACTGATGGTCCCGTGTGTGCAACCAAATGTCATGTTCCTGCAAACACCAAGTCACCAAATATGTATTGAACACCTTCTATACACCAGGCACTATGGTAGATGCAGGGGATACAATGATAGATGAGGCACACTTTCTGCCCTTAAGGATCTCATAGCTGAATGATGAAGACCAACAACTAATGGTGAGTTAGCCACTCTCTATTCTCTGCCTCTTCCTGTAATACTTATCATTTTATTTTGCAAATATTCATATAAATATCTGGTTCCCTGTGAGACTATAATGTCCCTAAGAGAAGATACTATGTCTGTTTCATCTTCTGGCTCCCTGTTTTTTCATATGGCCTTACTCACAGGAGTCCTTCATTAATGTAACACTTTGAACCTATAAAGCAGACATGGTCAATAATCTATTAGCCATTCACATCTTAGTATGAATTAATGGCTCCAATCTTGTGAGAAATCACCATTAGCAGGGGAAGAAGTACTTGGGAACTGGACAGAAGTGATGTTAAGGGACTGAGCAAAGAGGAAGTTCAAACCATTAAAGAAGATAAACGCTAAGTCTAGTTTTTTCAAGACTTGATTTAACTGCCCCATTCCTACCACCTTCCCCAAGTCCTCCAACCCTAAACAATGCAGAAGTTATACTGTATTATGGTTTCAGGTCTTTTCTTCTCTGGGTTTTACATGTTCTTTAACACAGGCAGTAATTATATGCCATAACTCCAACACTGACAGAATTCCATTTCTCTCACATAATTGCATGAATGTGAACTCTCTATAATTACTGTGTTTAATTAGAAAATGAGACGCAACTAATTAGGACAGGTGATAAAAACAACTGTGAACATTTCTTTCAAATTTACCTTTATCATAAAATTCACTCAGATTAAGCCCTAGTGAACCATAGAAGCTTTGTATAAATGCCACTGGCACCAGACTAAATGAACATTAGTACCAGAGTGAATTATATATGTGGAAGACTTAGAATAAGAACAACACCATCTTTCTTATAAACTTAAACTTAATTGATGTATTTGGTCAGTTTAATTTGGAAATTTAAATTATGGGTTACACAATTAATGTTTAATGTGGACTTCAAAAAAATATTTTCAATGTGCAACTCTCTCTTTAAAAGTAATCTTACCTGGAAGCCAAAACACAAACAAATAAAAGCAGAGTTGTTCTAATGGAAAAGGTTTAGGGAAGATAAGTTGCCACCCCTTACCCCACAGAATCAATAGGCAGGGAGGGGAATATAAGAGCCCTTGCAAAGCACAGGTGTCTTTCTAGAAGGGTGGGCATGTGAAGGGAAACCTTCTGGCCCTGCAGATCTTTGAAAGAGTAGACAGGTCTTGAGACTAAGCCACATTTAGGAAGACGGGCTGTACAGATGAGTTCTCTTTTAACAGAGTTACAAGAAGAGAGGGTACCCTCTTCTTTCCAAGAAGAGATGGAAAGGTAAAAAAGAAAGTTGGAACCGGCAAGGATATGGATGGTTGTTAAGTGGCCAGCACACTGGCAAACAGGTCTTGTTAAATTCAGCTGAGCTGTTACTAAGATAGTCTCTGCCCCTTGGTTACCACCCCCATTTTCAGTACAGACTATTACTTTTGCAAAAGCCTAGTAAGGCAAGACGTTTGCAAAGACTAGCAGAAGGGCTTGCGGGTTTATGGTCTGGGTGGACATGGCGTGGAAAGGAACAGCATGTGTGGGGCTAACAGATGGCCAAAATCGGGACTCATTCGATTGTTAGGACAATTTGTGGAGTAAGTGTCAAGTGCCTAGAACGGCATCCTGCCCATTTATCATGGCTGATATATGACTGTTCCACAAGTAAGTAAATAAATAAATTCTGTAATAAAGCCCCCGCGGTGAGCTCAGCTAACTTGGCCAAGCAGAAGAACAGAATCCTTGGAGTCAGTACCAAGGGCAGTGGCAGTGTCATCCAGAGTTCTACAACGAGATTCATTTATTATGCCAACTCAGAGACCCAAGATTATCATCCCATTAATGATAAATACTAAGAGTACTTTCATATTTCAATCCAGATGATTTAGTATAAATACTTTCAACATAGTAGAAATCCAGTGAGAAATTCCTCAACGAAGAAGTAGATGGATATTTTGTCTTCTGAAAACCTGTATATTAATTTTAAAAAAATTTAAATTGGAGTCTGGATGACAAAATTAAATATTGGGGAGCATTTAAATGATTTTAATTTATAGCATTGCTAGGATTTTTTTTTAAGATTTTACTTATTTCGGTGCTCCTGGGTGGCTCAGTCACTTTAAGTGTCTGCCTTCGGCTCAGATCATGATCCCAGGGCCCTGGGATTGAGTGCTGCATAGGGCTCCCTACTTCTCCCTCTGCCCCTCCCGTCTGCTCATGCACACACTCTGTCTCTGTCTCTCTCTCTCACAAAAATAAAAATCTTTTTAAAAAAAAAATTTTTTTATTTAGAGTGTGTGCACTTGAGCAGGGGAGGTCGGGGGGAAGGGCAGAGGAAGAAGAGCGAATCTCAAGCAGAGTCCTTGCTGAGCATGGAGCCCTGTGCAGGGTTCAATCTCACCCTCAGATCATGACTTGAGCCAAAATCAAGAGTCGGACACCTAACTGACACCTAAGTTGGACTCTATCCTCACATGATTAGGATATTTTTTAACCATCATAATTGTTTCTAGTTCCAAAGGAATTCTTGTAGTCTTAGGAGTATCCACTGGCCTTGCTCACGAAAGTAAACTCACCATGGCTCTGCCCAAACCAGCTGCAATGTTTATCACCAATCTAGAAGTGGATATTTTAATGCAAACTTATCTCCACAGATAGGGTTTGCATATGGTAGGTCATAAGCAATAGTTCTGGATACAAAGGACAGCAGACAGACTCTATGGTTCTACCTTCAAGATATATCCACAGTACAACCACTTATACCATTTCCACTAGCAGCACACTGGCCCAGGCCACCGTTCACTGTCATCAGAATTACTGTCATGGTCTCCTAACTGAGTTCCCAGTTCCACTTCAGCCCCGTGGTTTCTTCTCTCAATACAGCAGCCAGAGAAGCTTGTTAAAATACAACCACACTGTGACCCTCCTCTGCTTAAAATATCTGTATTAGGTGGCATTCCATCAGGAAAGCCAGAAACTACTCTTCTGGGGTATTTCAAAGAGAGGGAATATGTATCAGAGGGAATTGATTACAAAGATTAGTAACTACAGCAATCCACCACCACCGCTAGGCTGGAGGAACGTTCCACCGAACCTATAGGCAGAGCCGCTGACGTGACTACAGCTGGAAGCAAGCTTCCTGAGCTAGCATTCCCACATGCCAGCTGCTCGTGGGAACGGCTGTCAGGATCCCCCTCAGAAAGAGAAGGGAGGTGCTTCCTTCCTACCACCTTCCAGCTCTGCCAGTACCACCTGTTGGCAGAATTAACAGGAAGCCAGCAAGTGAGATTTCTGGGAAGTGGAGTTTGCAGGTCTCCTGCCGCAGCAGTAAGAGCAGGGTATGGAAGGAGAGGGTATGCGGTTGACAGAAAACAGACCCCATCCAGAGCAGCACTTGACTCAGTAAAACCCAAGTTCTTACAAAGGCTCTGAAGGAAGCCGCCCTCTCATGCCAACACGCCCGCGCCTTCCTTTCTGACCTCATTTCCTGACACTTGTCATCCTGTTCCCTGCGCTCCAGCCACACTCATTTCTTTGCTGCTCTCCAAACACATCAGCCTCTCCTCCCTATGAGGCTAGCACTTGCTCTTTCTGCTGTCTGGAATAATCTCACCCCACATACTTTCACAACTCACTCCTCATCTCCTTTAGGCCTTTATTTAAAGGAAACCTCTCAGTGATGCTTCCCTGAAAACTAATCGAAGATTGAAGCCCTCCCAACTCTCTATCCCCCTTATTATTTTTCATGAAAGCCTTTATCTTCTTCTAACACTCCAAACACCTATACATTATATATGTGCGTACAATTATATATTTTAATTCTCTGTTGCATACTTTCCAGTTGTCACTGAATATATACATCATATATTGAATACATGTTTTCAGTTGTCAGCATCTCCCCATCAAAATGGAAGCTCTATGGGGGTGAGGATTTTGTCTGTTTTGTCTACTGATACATCCCCAAGGCTCAATAAATACCTGTTGTCTGAACAAACAGATGTAATTATTAGTGGATGTATTTATTATGGGATGAAAAGGCTTAAAGGTTCCAGAAAGCATGAAAGAAGGAAAAGAAGCCAACATTGCTTACACTTCTTCCTCTAGGAAGCTCCTCAAACCCCACTCAGGCTATATGAGATGTCCCTTCTCTGTGCTTCAAACGCTCCTTGTAATTCCCCTGTCCCAGAACATGTCACACAACACTGTAATTATCCATTCGTAGATCTGTCTCTCCTCCACTGAAACTGTAAGCCCCATGCCCCCCATGCCCTACCGAAAGGTCATGGTGCCCATATGGGCAACAGTGCACATGCAGCAGGCGGGGCTCAAATTATTTATCATCGAATGTTCCTGCCAAAAAAGAGAAGAATATATCGAGATTTCCTGTTATCATTCCTTCCTCTGGTACTCCAGAAGAAGAGAAGTGCCCAAAGCTGCGAGAAAACATACACCAAGTCAGAGAACAGTTAAGTGTCGAAGCAAAGAAAGCCGGTGAACAATCATTCTATCATTCTGGCTAAGAGAGAACAGGCAACATTTATCACGGCTTCCAAAAATATTTTAATCTTTTTATTAGAAGTGTTCATATTTCCTGAAAAGCATTCTACTGTTGAATTATTTTAACAGCTATTAGAGGATAACAAACAAATCTTGAAAAAAATTAAGTTATGAAAACCAAAATTATCATAGAAAAGCCATGTGTCTCAATAGATAACAGATTTTACAAGTGATACTCTCAAGGGGTAAGGACAGTGGGTGTTAGAGCTACAAAAGTTCATTAACAAAAGAATTTCTCTAATTTTACAACCAACCTTAAGAGGAAAGAAATACCTTTAGCACGTGTATTCACAGGCGGCAGAAAGATAATTCTTAAAAATCTGCCTTGGTGACAGTTTTTCTTTTAGTTCCAACAGAGAACTACAAAATAGCCAAGCTTTTCTGAAGAGATTGTGGCTTTATCTTAGATTTAATACACATTTATTTATTTACTAATAATTCAGGGGCTGGAAGAAGTCATATCATACACACATACTTAAGCACCAAATTTCTCATAAACAGCTTTGACTTGGCTTATAACCCCAGGAGTTTAGAGGCATGCAGGAATGTCTAATCTCATCTGGTCTTAAGAAGTAGCAATGCTCATTGCCTGCATGAACCCTACCCAAGCACTTCACACAGGAGATAGGACATTGAAAGAAAGGCCTTCTCAGCTTGCCTATCTTCAGCATAAAGCACATACATGTTGTTTTGTTTCCAGTGGCCTGCTCATACATTCCACATAGGGGCATCCCTTTTCTCTTCTGCTTAATTAAAAACTCAATCTGATCAATAACGATTTGAAATGCACTATAAGCTACAGGAATTCAGCTCATCAGAAACCTGCCTTTTTTATTCCTTTCTTGAAGCATAATTTTGCAAAATAACTCCCAACCAGAAAATGATTTCAACCTGCTGCCTGAAATGTACATTTATTTGCTCACTAGTGCAAGGGAAAAGCTGAACTAAGTCAAATAAGATGCACACACACGTTCCTGGAAGGATAATTTTAGAACCTGTTTCAAAGTGGACTCTAATTCGAAATTGCCTCTGCCGCTTAGAACCACACAGAGATGCTCCTAGCCTTATGAAATGTTATCAAGCGATTGAGTTTTGCCAGTGGTGGAAGTGGTCGCAAGCCACTGTGGCTTCCTTGCTGGGCGAGGGAAGAGAAGGAGGGGGCAGTTTATTAGAAATAGCTTCAGGAAGGATGCGATCACAGCGGACGTACAAAGCCACGGGCTATTGATTGCATATCTGGCAAGGCTGCAGGCCATTCTCATTGCAGGCAGGGCAGCGCAGGGCCCGATAGGACTCCTTAAATCTGTTGGCCAGCATGGAGAACTTGCTGCCGTGGCACAGAGAGCAGGTGGCACTGCCTGACCCTCGGCAGTGAAAACAGTTGTCCTCGGGAAGCTCCCCTTCCTGCAAGAGACAGGTCAGGGTTTAGTGACAGCAGTTCCAGACCACGGTTCCAAAACAGGGTGAAGCAGCACAGGGCTGCTCAACAGGCAGAGTACAAAATGCTTCCCAAAAATGCCAGTGCGGAAGCTGGCCAGAGGCATAGAATAATCACTGGAATTTCTTCAGAGAGGATTTCCCCGATGGAATCTCTAAGGCAGCAGCCCCTGCCTTGCCTTTTGTACCTTTCCCTTCCTCGTCGCCCTTATCACCATCTGACCTGTGATTTCCGTATGCTCTACTAGGATGAGGGCTTATTCTTCCTTGTTACCAAATACTAACAGCGAACACTTGCAGCATACTTAGTAGGGGCCCGGTATGGTTCTAAGAGCTTTCTCTACATCCACCTATCTAATCCATATGCTATCCTGGTGAGACAGTGCAAGTATTAGCATCCTTCCTGCAGACAGGAAAATAAGAGACTGAGAAGTTCAGTTATCTGGCTGTGGTCACACAGCCTGGAAGAGAGGAGGCAGGTTTTGATCCCAGGCGATGGAGCACCAGAGTTCCTGCCCCTCGGGATTATGCACACAGCCCCTCCCTGTAGCTGTCCCAACAGCCGGCATTCTTGTGTGACTGACTGAGGGACTGAGGTCAAGAACTGTGAGAGAGGTTACAATCCTCTAAAGCTTAGCTCTGAATTCTTGCAGTACGTTCTTTCTTTTCTTTGAGAACTGTGATAAAGCCTGGGACAGCAATTAGGCACCTTGGACAGTTCCCTTGACCGCTCTGAATCTTTGTTTTTCTGCAAAATGGGACTGGGAATGCTCGCCACTCAGAGTAGCTGCAGTATGAAATGAGAGAATAGATGAAAAGACCACAATATATTATCTCCCATATTACAGATTCTCCATAAAAGTCAGTTCACTTCTTAGCCTTGCCAGTAAGTCTGGACTTACTAGTCCTTGACTCGCATCTTACAGAAAATGCCCCGTCTACTGCCATGCTCCTTCCCTAAGACATCTCAAGGAAACCGGCAGGCTTTATACTCTGCAAAGACTGTGCATAGACCACGAACCTTCCAAGAAATAATGGGTGGTACCAGATCGCTAACAGGTGAGTCCAGCACCAAGGCCTGTCTATTTTACCAGCTAAACATCTCTCAAACCCACCCAGGTCTCTTCATCCCCGACCAAAATCCTAGTCCAGACGTCCACCAGTTCTGGCATGGATCCAGAGTGGAGCCCTGCCTCTCATCTTGTGGGCTGTTCTCCCCAACCTAGTTGACTCCTATTTAGTTTTAGATGTCAGCTTAGCAGTACCTACACCCCTGGCCCAGGAGGCCTGACCTGCCTGTACTGCCCCAAGCATGGCAGGTCTCAAAATCTACTGGAAGCTTCTGCTGACCACTCTGTGCTAGTCCCTGTCACCATCACACCCAAGCCTTAAAGTGCAGTGCCTGGAACAGTATCTGTCATTCACATGTTTGCTGAATGGATGAACAAAAAGACAGTATCTACAGAACCCTTCCAATTCTTAAATTCTAGGAACTCACAAGATGGCTGGAGCCCACTGGGTGGCTTCACCCAGCCAACACAGCTCTCTTTTATAACTTAAGAATAAAAATAATCTTGAAAAGGGTGGCATAAGTTCTGAAAGTGTTTCCATTGTGCTACAAAGTACCTAAGAAGGCATTAAATTTCATTTATTCTAGATTTAAGGAACAGAAGTGATTACCCAACTGACAAAAACCTAAATGATGTCTATGCATCCTTTTGTTAATATTTTATTGATTGCGGCCATATTTTTATATATTAACAATGGGGAAAGTTGTTTTCTTCCCTTAAAATGTTCAAAAGAGATGTATTTGCCAAAATATTCTTTAAGCAAATTGTCACGGTCCTTTTTTTTCTGCCATAGCCACATGTTTTTGTTTTGTACTGGATCCCAGTGAGATTTTAATGTTGCCAAAGGAAGTATAGTAAAATCCTACCATAATGCCATCCATGTCAACCAAAAATTAATTTGCACAGAATGCCAGGTTCAGATATTAAAAGATTAAGGAAACAACCTGGTGAGCCTGCTGCAGGGAAAAAAACAAATCATCGATCAAGTTTTCTCTACTGTCATGTGGTTATACAGTGGAGTATTAGAGGTATCACTGGAGTTTCTACTCTTACCCTGGGATACCACCCTCCTTCAAACCCTTGCCCTCGGGGTGCTGATTGGATCTTTCAATGAGTCATTAAATCAAGTGTTACTGAGCCGCAACTCTGTCCATGGCATGCGAGACGTAAGCTTCTGTCTTCCATTCCCAGGTTTTTAAATTCTTCTCAGAAAATAGTGAGAGGACTTAGAACATTGCTGTACTGCACAGCTTAGGTTCTAGAACTGACAGACCTAACCCAAACCACCTCTTACTAGCTCCACAAGCAAGGGGCTCAGCTTCCATGGCAGACTCAAAGGCTTGGGTAAGCCTGAAGGAGCTAAGAAGCACCAATCTGGAGGCTGCTCAGCAGGCAGGTTAAGACGATATGACTGGTAGTTAGGAGGACTGGGTTTTGACCCCTGGTTCTGAGGACCTCTGGCAAGTTACTTAACTTCTCTGTGCCTTGATTTCCCTAGCTACAGAAGAAGACTGCTAACAACACCTCCCTCAGAGAGTCCTTGTGAGAATGAAGAGCCTAACGCATGGAAAGCACCGGGCATGGTGCCCAGTGGTCAGAGGCCCTCAATAAATGGCAGCTCTTATTATTATTACTTCAAAGGCAAGATCTTTATAAAGCATAAAGAAGCCCAGATGACTTACGGTCTCGGATCCATAGAACACACAGCCAGATTTTTCCCTTCCGTATTTCCCTGTGGCTCAATTCAATCATTCCTCTCCTTTTCTTTTACAGCTAATACAGAGGGTCAGCATGGTCTGGCTTTGAGCCTTGGTCCACTCTTTCATCAAGGCTCTCACTCCTTCCCTGTTCCATCTAACACAACAAAGAGTCTCCTGGTCGGAAGGGGCTCCTTGATGTTCTCCGACCCTCTTTTATACAATAAAACCTATCTGGGCATTTATTGCATGAGGGATTTGGCAAACAAATAGCAATTTAAAACAGAGTTTAAAAGACAGGCAAGTATAGTATAACCTTTCACAGAAACTTTCTCCTGCACACTTCTGTCCTAGTTTATAGTAGTAGAGCGAAAACACATGGATCTCTCCAAACTGAATTTAAAGATAATTGTCATGTCAGGCCTATTGCTGCTTTTTTATTCAGGCCTGCAGCACGACCTGCGTTTTATCATGCCTGGCTCTCTTCTGAAAATATATGCTCTAACAAATTACAGAATGGTGTGAAAAAGAGTAGAATTAATGAATTTTAAAGTGGGAAGGTAATGCTTTGGATCACAATGTTTAGTAGACCCCTGCTGCTCTGCTAGGTTCTGAACAGCAAGAGAAGGTAGAAGCACAAGACTTCCTACCAGCTGGCTCTCTGGTTCTGAATTCTAATACTCTTTCCACAAACATTTAACTAATATTTACTGCACACCTACTCTATGCCAGGTGCTATTTTTCTTTTTCTTTTTTTTTTTTTTTTTTTGACATGGAAACTCCTATGCCACACCCAACATAAATACGGCACCTGCCCTTGTGGAGAAAAATTCTAGTGGCTGAAAGTCAACATTAACCAAAGATTTACACAGGGAAATCTACGACTGCAACTGAAAAGGGGGGTGAGGTGCTCTGAGGGGTCCAGTCTTGGATATTTCATCATCCTAGAAGTGAGGGGAGGCCCTCTAAAGAAGTGATGTCTCCATTGAGATTTCAGGTGCTAAGGGCAAAGCAGTGGGGAATCTGGAGAACATTCTAGGCACAAGGAAGTTGCCTCTGGCAGGAAAGGGCAAAGACCATATGAGTGGTAGCTAGAAGGGCAGTGTGTCTGGCAGAATGAGAAGAGATGTTTAAGAGGAGGCTAAAGAGGTGAACAGGCTATCTACTGTTTTATTCCAAGAAGTGAGAGGTCACTGAAGTTTGCAGTGGGGAAAAAGAGTGATGAAGGGGAGACGTGATCGTATTTGCATTTCAAAAATATCTTATCAAGTGTGAGATTGCAAAGAGATATGAGTCCTTATGAGCAGAACTTTAATAAGAATCTTCTGCTAGAGTCTGGTCATGACCTTCTGGTTTCTGCCCTCTAAACCCTACACAGCACTCACTATGAGGAAGTCCCTTGCCCATTTTGACAAACCAACCCTGAGGAGGTGAGAGCGAGTCCCACAGTAAAGCTGAAACTCCCAAGGGATGAAAACCAAAGAGAGAGAAAATTCATTTCTGCTGCTATCCAAGCTTTTACCCTCTTAGCTTAGATCCATCAAAATTGCTTTTCCCACTGCCAATCCCACACTGTGAACTAATGAATATCATCACTCTACCCCTTCATCTGAGCATGTCTGAGCAACGGTTTCCAAGGTGAGGAGTTAGCACCTCTGAGAGGTGTGGGCAGAAAATCATTCTAAGTATTTCTATTTACTTTTTATCTTAAAAAGGCAAGAAATTAAGCTTCAATCATACTTTCAAAAGAAACTGGTATGCTGATTTTTAATAAATTAGTTGCTACTGGCCTCTTCACTGGGTCAGGCAGTCTGCAGACAAATATAGGACCCAAGGATCTCTGGAGCAAGCATGATGGAAACTGACCTCATAGCACGTAAAGTGCCAGTGGTGTCCCGGCTCATTCATTCACTTCGAGCATACTGCAGCATAAAGAAGTTCCACTGTCCCTGGTCCAGCGGATGTACAGAGGATAGTGCTTAGTTTTAAGGAAACTAATCTCTACAAAACCCAGACACATGACTTGATAAGATTCATTAAGGAAATTGGATTGAGGATAACCCCAATAACAGAAAGACAAGCAAACCTGTAAGAATAAGAACAGAGCTGATTTTTTCCATCTTTGGAAACTGTTCTATGCCACACTATATACAGAGTGAAAACAATAAATACCTAATCAGCTCTCAGAAGTCACCAAAAACAACAAAAATCATGCATATTTGAAACACAGATTATTGCTAATCACATACCATTAAAATGTAATAAACTTAAAATTCCTCAACATTTCTTAACAGTTAGCCATCTAAAGTATTTATATTGACGTTTTTCACTTAAGTAGTGCACAGTCAAAACCATGTGGAGACCACTGCTGTAGGGCCAATTCCAAGGAGGACAGTGAACCACTCTGACACACCTGTGGGTACTGGCTATGGGGGAAAGTGCTTTCCGCGTCTGGCAAATGCCCGTCGTTCTGGTCACGGTCTCCATAGATTTCTTCTTTGCTCACCAGAGACTCTTCCTCAGCCTCTTCTTCCTTCTGGAGAATTTTCCTCATGAAATCTCTCTTGTCCATTGGGGTTCGAATGATTTTCAAGTTATTCGTGTAGATGATGATCTTTCCGAAATCTATAATAGGTGGAGACTAGAGAAATGGAGAATGAGCATGGCAGCTTACCAGCAATCATGACATACAGGGCTGCAGAACCTGTTCAACATCCCGGGAAACGGGACAAATAACTTGTCTAGCACTTAGAATTCCAAAAGACCCTAAAGCTACAATCCGTGCCCGGGTTTGCTGGCTCTCTCTAAAAGCCCTGAAAACCAGCTTCCTTCTCCCTGTTGATGGTAACTGACCATAGCTGAACGAATCCTATGACGGGGCTGTAAGACTCCGCAGGGCCGGGGCCAAAGTTTCTATTCTCATTACATATCACAGTAGCTGAGGCAGAGCTGGGCACAGCAGGTGTTTTATAAACACAGAAGAGTGCTTAAAAAAAAAAACCAAAAAATAGTTCTCCAAAATGTTTATGTATAAATGATAATATTAGATAAAATTTACTGAATTATTATTTTACTCTAGTGGATAGCATTTTTTTGTGTGTCAGACATCATGCTAAGCATTTTACATTACCTCACTTTCTCCTCAAACATCCCTTGAGGTGGATGCTATGATTTCTACATTTTACAGATAAGGAGACGGAGTCACAGTGGGGTTAAGAGCCTCCCAAGGTTATCAGTGGCTGGGATTCGAACCCCAGTCTAACTCTAAAGCCCATATTCTTAACCATACAGCACTATTCACAAGCATTTCCCCCCAAAAAACCTGTAAGATCATTATGTATACAGTGATCATATATATATACATACATATATATAGAGAGAGAGAGAGAGAAAAGTGATCTTACATATATGTAATGATCTTATATATGTAATGTTTTTATTATCTGTATAATACGTTAATCTTTTTAGGTCAATAAATATATTTCTGCAGCATCATTACTAATAGCTTATGTTCCTTTACGTGCATTTTTTATGTATGACTTGGTAATTTGCTGAGGAATAATTTAGGCAATACTACAATGCAGCAGAGAAGCATGGAGGAGTAAATGTTTGGGGATTACTTAACTAAGAACCCAGAGATAAGAAAGCTTGGCAACAAACAAGACCAATCTTAATACTGCTGTTCACCAATTGTAAGATACAGGAGAGTCATCTGGCCTCTTAGAACCTCACTTTGCTCATTCCAAATGGGGTTACACCTAACTGGTGGGCATCACCACAGACAAAATCATTATGAAACCAGGAATGCCGTGGGGCACGTAGGAGGCTCAGTTGGTTGAGCGTTCAAACTGCTGAGCCCTGTTCAGGTCGTGATCTCAGGGTTGAAAGATCGAGCCCCGAGTCGGATTCTGTGTCCAAACTGGAGTCTGCTTAAGATCCTTTCTCCCTTTTCCTCTGCCCCTCGCCCCCCTTCACGCATGCACACACTATCAAGAAAACAAAACAAAAAACAGGAATGCTTGGATACTGGGTGGCAAGCAGGTGCTGTCCTGCGACTTCTGTGTGCCCTCCTGTCCCCCTCAGCTCTCTTTAGGGAGCCTCTACCGTCCCCAAACCCAGTAATGTAGCCGTTAATGCTTAGGAGCCCAGGTCTCAAGACCCCGTCCCAAAGCTCTGCTGGCTTCTGTGCTGACAGGGCAATGTTCCTGGGGTGCAAGATTTTGATGCTCATCCCTACAGCTAATTATATCGATCTCTAGGGGTGGAAGTACAATGAAGAATATATAAAACAGGGTTTTCAAAGCTAAAGATACTATGCAAGGTTGTTGCTGTTGCTGGTACTTAACACTGTTCATTAGTACTGCGTGCACAATCATGCTACACAGCTAAATACGTCGGCGCCAAATACTCTGCCTACATTTACTAAAGTGTGGAAACCAAATTCACTGGGATCCCACAATCAAGCAGTCTCCTATATACAGCCATAACACATTCAGTCGCAACCTGGCTGAAACAGGAGTTCAGTACTGGGATCCCCTTCCTTAGAAAACGCAGAGAGTTTTCTATCACATTATTTATGAAGCCAGGAGCTTCCTACTTGGCCCTGTTTTCTCTCCTTCTCTTCAAGGGATCATGTGGCAGCTTCCCTTTCTTCTTGTTTGATGCACACTGGGTTCCTGTTTCACACTCTGGACTATCAGTTTCTGAACATCAGAAGATAAAGATGGTGGCACTTTTAGAAGGTTCCATTTCCACTTCCACTAATAGCCAAAGAGGTTTAGTTACTAGGGAGCTTTTTTTCACATGTAGAACTGGTTTTTTCAAGGTGAAACTTTTAACCTACTGAAAAAAAAATTGTGGTCATCTGGTCCAACCTCCTGCCTCTAAGCTGGTCTGTATCCGAGACACCCAAGATAGTACATTCATTTTTAATGTACTTAAAAGGAGGGGGGTCCCAAATCACCTGTAAGGTATGTTTATGTTTCAGTCACCCCGACAGCCAAGTTCTTCCTTGTGTCTAAGGAAACCCTCAAGGCGTAACTAAAATTCACATTATCTGGCGACAACCAGTTGCCCATGAGGAACACACATTCTTGCATTACAGAGGGCCAGACAAAGCCATGAATTTTTGTGTTTCCTTCCATAGTGCCCAGAATGGCAACCTGGGTGACTGAGCTTCATAAGTGCTCTGACATCTGTGGCCACATGCCTGGAGACTCCTTATTTGGGCACCATGAAACCTTTCCACTTAAACAACAGGGACGCCTTCCTGAGTTCTAGAAATGCAAAAGGCTATGGAGACAGGCAGGCCTGAGGTCAATTTTTCTGTGCAAGATTTGCAAGTTACCAAACCCCATGTGCTATTTTTCCAATTTGTAAAATTCTCAAAGAATTGCCTTGAAAATGCAATGACATATATACAAAAGACATGTTCAGTAAATGCCATGTCCCTTCCTTCCCTTCCATTTTTTTTAAATGAAACTTATAAACTTCAAATGGTTTCAATTCTTTAAAATATTTATTTGTTTATAACTACTTCCTCTATCATATAAAAAAAATTTTTTAAAGACTCAGTATTTCTTTGATGAGAACCTAGTCATTATCACAAAGGTAGGGATTACTTGCTAAGCACATCCAATGTTCCAGGCACAATGCTGAGTGTTTCTTACATATAATCTTTTTTTAATCACCACAACAATCTTCATAAGTAGATACTTTAATTTACTCTCATCTCATAGAAAATGACATTGAAGCACGGCAATATTAAGTGGTCTGTCAAGCTCCCACAGTAAGTAGGCAAGGGGACAGCAAGCCCAGGTTTAAAAGACATCAGAGCCCCTGCCCTTTTTTTTTTTTTTTTTAAGATTTTACTTATTTATCTGAGAGAGACTGAGAGAGAGAGAAAGAGAGAGCACAGGCAGGGGTGGAAAGGCAGAGGGAGCAGAAGAAGCAGGCTCCCTGCCAAGCAGGGTCCTCAAAGCAGGGCTCGATCCCAGGATCGAGACCTGAACCGAAGGCAGACGCTTAACTGACTGAGCCACCCAGGTGCCCACGCCTGCTTTTTAAAAATGATTATTTTTACTGTGGTAAAATACATAGTACATGAAATTTACCACTTTAACCACTTCTCAGTGTACAGGTCAGTGGCATTATTACGTTCACACTGTTGTGGAGCCCTTACCACCAGTCACCCCCAGAACAACTTCATCTTCTCAAACTGAAACTGTATCCCCATTAAGCTCCCACTGCTCTATTTTCCGTCTCTATAAATCTGACTATTCTAGGCACTTCACATAGATAGAATCATATAATTATCTTTTTATGACTGGTTTATTTCACTTAGCATAATGTCTTCAAGTTTCATCTGTGCTTTCATGTGTCAGCATAGCCTTCCTTTTTCAGGCTGAGTAATATTCAACTGCGTGTATATACATTTTATCTGTCCGTTCATCTAAAGATGGACATTTGGGTTGCCTCCACTTGTGAGCAACTGTGAATAAAGCTGCTATGAACACTAATGTACAAACACCTCTTCAAATTTAGAGCCTTTACTTAGAATTGTTGTGTTTAACTGCTACCCAGCGTTGCTTCATAACCAATATTTACTAGGGTTTATTTTATAGTTTAATTTGCTACTGAAAAATCATGGCTTTCCAGCTCTCATTTCCTTAAGTTTCATAAATACCACACTGACAACTGGTTTCAGTGGGCAGAGCTGCAAGAATCCATCCTGACCCCCTCTAACCCGGAGACTGGCTAAGATTGGGAGGTAGCATTTGGATCAGGCAGCAAAGAAAACAAGGATAACTGGATCAAACATGAAACCTGATCAAGCAGGAATCAAACTCTGAATACGGTCTCCAGAGTACTGTGTTTAAACAATGTTGTGGTGCTGCTATGAAGAGTCAGTCATCTGGTTTTATAAGTCTTTACCAAATCATACATATACATAAATCCCAAGTTGGACACAGGACTTGTAAAACTCAGGTGGCCAAATTATCTACCATAGCCTGCACAAGGTCTGTATACACCACAGCTTTGTAAAGTCTAAACATACAGGTAAGATTTAGTTTCAAAGAGATACTATAAGTAAAAGATATAGCCAAGAACCTAGGATATAATAAGCACTTGGTAAATGGTAACTATTACTATTAACATCACCATTAATATTAATGGTGAGAATAGAATTGGAATAAAAAGAATAATTTTAGAGAATAAAAAGGAACATCACACACAACCAAAAGCATGAGGCACCAGAAGATCTGGGTCCTTATTCTGACTTTGCACCTAATGACTCTCTAATACTGGGTGGATCCCTTAATAACTTGGCACTCGGTTTTCCTCACCTGCAAAATGGGAATGACTGTAGTTTGCCTTTCTCCTCCAGGCTGCGGTAAAGACCCAAGGACAGACTATGTGAAACTGCTTTGTAATGCATAAGTCGCTCCACTAACATGTTCACTCCAGCCCCTTTTATTATCAAAAGGAAACCTGGTATTATCTCTGATAAATGTGGACTCCCATAATTATACTTTTACCAATGTCAGAAAGGCCAGTGCATTTGTCTGTATAGACGAATTATCTGTTCCCTTAGGAAACTAACAATAAAAATGATTAGAGAGTAATTATCTGAATTTCACACTTTAAAGATGAGAGCATATCCTGGTGTACTATTCATTAATAACCTGGCACATTATATAACTGTATTTAATATAAAAGAAAAAAAGGCATTCATGGTTCCAATGGCAGCCATATACACATCTCCTTTTCATTTTTAGAAATCAGTGACTATTTCCCTTCTAGCTTCAAAGAAAATCATGTAGGGGCTTTTCATTATGCATGGTACTGGGGAAGAGAACTGAAATTAAGAGATAAAATACACATTTCAATTGAACTATTAGCTCAAACGTCTTCCCCAAGTAACATTTCCTCTGTTTGACACGCTTTTTGCCATTTCTTCCCAGGATTCCAACCACTCAGTGTTCACACTAATGAGCAATGGAAAGGCAAAATAAACAAAGAAACAAACATTTTTTAAAAGCAGGCAGCAGGAGGGGGACTGGAAATAAAGTTAAGACATGGATAAACCACAAGCTGAGTAACTGGCCGGAGTGAAATGAGCACCTTCGAACAGGAAACAAAACAACCAGTTGTCACATAATTTTCTAAAACGCAGTCTGGCAAGCTGAAAACCACTGCGTCTCTATTTAATTTACTTACCAAGATAACCCAGCCAATGGCCCAATTACCATTTACTACCCTGGATGGTACTGAATACTGTACATGCTCATTGCAATTTCCAATGAGGAGGCAGCAAGCATGCTATTTTTGTCCCAGAAATATTACTCCAATAGCAGTGTCCCATTTGGAGCACCGACAGCTCTGGTTGGTACTGGAGCATGAGCAAGATAGAAATTTGAATCAGTTAGGTGTTTTCCTATATAAGTTTTAGTCCTTAAAGTTCATACACCATGCACAATACCAACCTTATGGTCATTTGCCTTGTAATCATTGAAGAAAGGCTGGCTGCCCGCCAAACTGTAGGCATTGCCCTCTCTAAACACGCTGATCCTTTGAGCAGTCAGCTTAGGGGAGTATGGTTGGGGCTTGGGGGCTTCCCCAGACCCGTAAACACCATCCACTGGTTCAAGGGATTCTTGGAGAAAACTGTGAGGGTATTCCTCCTTTGGCGACTCTAATTCCTGCCCATCCTCAAAGACCTGCTTCAACACTCTGCCACTGTAGGAGGAAGAGATTTTAAATCGTACTTTCCGTGGTTTGCCGTCACTCTTCTGGTTCAGCTTCTTCTCAGGGTCCTCCATCAGTAGAAATTTCACCCTGTGGTTTGCAGGCTTCAGTGTAGCCAGTAAAATTTGGGGCTCTGAGGAAAAGGCATTTTATTTTCTCTCCTCTTGCATATAATTAATTCAAGTTGATGCTGGGGTGTGCTCAGTTTACAGCAACTGACACCTACACATTAAATATTGATAGACCCTCATGCCAACATAGGCAACTGTGGGTTTACAGAGCGGACGGAGCGCAGTGTAAGACAAGATTGGGTCCCCTTTGAATCCTAAACTCCCCCATAACTTCACCCCAACACTGGCTTTTCCTAACTTGAGCAAGCGTAGATTTATTTAGACTGAACAAGTATCAACTCAATAAGGCTCAGTTACTCCATCAGCTAGCAAATGTCTTTTTATTCTTACAACAACAATGACCTAGTGAGTACTTAACAGGTGCCACAGATTTTTGCAAGCATCGCCTTACTTGGTCCTCACAATAAGCCTACACTGGAAGTATACTGAGCCCTGCTTTACAGGGGGGAGAGTGAGACTCAGAGCAGTTGCTCCATTTGTCTATTCTGTTGCAGCTAGGGTAAGAGACAGAGCAGGGGTTAGAACTCAGTTCTAACTCTCAAACCCACAGCCAGTCCATTAAGCCAAAAGTTTTCAAACCGTGTTTCCCAGAGCCCTAGATAGGAGGGAACCACGAATCCTGGATTCCAGGCCTCCACCTCTGTATGAATCAGAGAGGCTACATTTCCTCAATACTTTATAGATAAGATTTTATTTGCAAGTGCAGCACGAGGCCCCGCTGCCTACTGTAGACAATACTGAGTAAAGGTCTGACAGGGTGCACTAGCTGCTGGGATGAGCATCACTGAAGTAGGAGATGTGGGGCTTGTGAATGACAGTCCTGCAGTCTGGTTCAGGAAACACACCTAACACATACGAAATAACAGCCTCCTGCTTGCAGCGAACTGTCTGATTCCCAGAATATGTATTCTGGGGAGAGAGTGGTCCCTAAGGAAACAAGGATGCAAAAAGGCTTGAAAAGGAATGGGCACATGAGTAAAGTCTAAAAGGAGACATTGGATTTGAAGAGCTGAAATGGTGGGGTTGAGCCTTTCTCCCTGTTTTTGTTAATGATTCCATTACTCACTCCGTTGCCCAGACTGACTTGTCTTGTACTCTTGCTGCCATAGCTATGGATTCTATGACCACTGCATTCTTTCATCTACCCCCACCAACCTGACCCCAGGTCAAGCCCTCATCACTTCTGTTTTCAAGATTGCAACAATCTCCTCATGACCTCCCCCTCCAACCATTCTCCACAGTGAAGCCAGAGGCATGTTTTAAAAAACTGCAGATGTCAATCTCCTTCATAAAAAGTCCTAGCCCTTCTGTGCAGCAGGCAAAGTTCCCCAAAACTAACCGTACCATCATTTCCACCCTCATCCTCTGTCACTCTTCTAGGTGTTGCCTGAAACTGGTATTCCAGGCACAGTAACAAGCTCACCTGTTTCTTACAACCACAGGTTTCTGTCTCTTATCCAATGCTGTGTTTCCTGACCGAAATGTCAAGCTTTCACTCCTCCTCCAAGATACACCTCAAATGTCACTGCTTCTGGAAAGTCTTCCCACTTGCCCCAAGTCAAAGGCCATAGAACTTTGGATCAACGACCATTAAGCACTTCTTGCTTTCTCTGACCATTCCTGCGTTTCCGTCCACTAAACTGTAAACACTTTAGACTCAGAAACTGCCTTTACCATTTCTCTATCCCCATTGCTTATCGAAGTACCTGCATAAAATAACTCAGTTAATAACTGCTGAGTGAATTGACTCCAGGTAAAAAAAATCAAATAAATCAAACTTTTGGAATAGGGTTGAGTATATTTTATGGAGAACAGGTAGGATCAGAAAGTGGTCAAGAAAAACATTTGTATTTCCACTAAGGAGCAGTTTCACAATTACAAGTTCCTACATAATCAACATAAGGAATAGGTTACACACACACACACACACACACACACACACACACACACTGCCTTTTTTGAAAAGAAAGATGCGCTCACCATAACATCAGAATATACATTCTTCTAGGATTCCTAGGGTGCAGAGCTGGCCCTGATGTACCTTGAATGCTTTACAGGAGGCTGACACATGGCTCCTTCTGCCCTCAGGACAACCAGGTAGGGCCCCGGCTTCCAGGTGGCCATCCCCAACTACATTAGCCTCATTCATTTACTCCAGTGTACAGAACGAATATCATTATCTTATAGTATTTGAGGAAAAAATTGATTTGAATCAAGCAGCACCAAATCAGAAGTGTTCAGGAGTACTCTGCCAACAGGAGCACAGAGGGAAAGACTTTTATAGAGAAAAGGCAGAAACAAAGTCAGGAAGCTATTGACTGGCTATTAGTGACCGGCTGCCCTGAGTGTTTTAACTTCATAACCATGAGGTACGTATGGGCTTAGATTTTGGGTGATACGGATTATACAGGCTGGCACAGCATTAGAGCCACATCAATTTAAGGGCCTCCTTGTTGTTGTTTTTTTTTGTTTGTTTGTTTTTGTTTTTTTTTAAAGATTTATTTATTTATTTGACAGAAAGAGATCACAATTAGGCAGAGAGGCAGGCAGAGAGAGAGGAAGGGAAGCAGGCCCCCTGCTGAGCAGAGAGCCCGATGCGGGACTCGATCCCAGGACCCCGAGATCATGACCTGAGCCGAAGGCAGCGGCTTAACCCACTGAGCCACCCAGGCGCCCAAGGGCCTCCTTGTTTTAATTAATTTAACAGTTCCCCCATTTTGGTCATCCTCTGATACTCAAAAGATTGACCAAGCGCCTGGTATCAGTGTGATTCTCAGTCACCATCAATACTAAGTCACTCTTGTCTTGTTATGGAACTCATAGGGAATGACATCAGATCCATGGAAGAATTGTCTTTGTGTTGCTCTCATTGTTCATCTTGTTTGCTTCTCCAAGGGCAGTGAGACCACACAAGGGAGACTATTATTAGGAGGGTAACACTAAGAAACTTAAACATACTCATTAGCCAGGTCACCCATGAACCATGCCAGTTGGTATCAAACAAATTTTAAAAATGCACCTAAAAGGGCATCAACCTATTTTCCCAGGCAGCATACTTAGTTGTTTCTTATATTTGCTACAATACCAGAAGTATCGATTCAGGTACAGCAGGAGTTATTTGCTATGGCACAGACTCTTCTTTGTTCAGCCAGTAAGTAATCTAAAGCAATTCTATTATCTAAAACCACCTTCACAGGAAAGTCAAGGGACTTTTACTGTGCAGCTATGGCCTTACTGGTACATTCAGTGAGAGTTGCCAGAATTAAGAAGCACTACCCTCCTGTACATTAGCAGAAAAACAAACAAAAAAAAAAAACAAAAAAAAAGATGCTGGAGATGAAGATCTTCATCTGTGAACTTGGAAGAGCTGTCCACTCGAGATGCCATCTGCTTCTGAGGAGTAACCTCCCTAGTCAGTTTTAATTTTAGATCTCTAGCAGATGTGCAATTCCAAGAATCTTAAGTCTTTTTAACTGGGAGATATGGATCCAAGATTCAAATTCCTGAAGTTTGACTTACATATGGTAGCGAGGAGGACCTGGTATAGTCTCTTCCAAGAAAGGGTTAAGGCAGTCTTTCTTCTCAGTGATTCCAAATCAGAGGGATGAGAGAAAATTGGAAACTTTAGTATGGACAGTTATAGGCACTAGAATTCAAGATCCATTTCAGCGTATAGGTATATAACAAAACCCTCAGGACAATAAACAGGGTTAGAATCTGATGTCTACACATTTGTGTAAAATATCCTAAAAACAAAATTTTTTTCCTCTATGATCACCCTCATCTCTATCAAAGATCATCACAGTAAGACTAATTTGTTTGCAAAGTAAGTCTAGTCTCATTAGATTTGGCCTGATTATTCACATAAGTGCAGCAAGCATAGTGATCAACTAGATAGGCTCTTGTTAAATCTTCTTTGCTGAAACTTTTCATAAGGACTTTTAGACTGGACTGTTAAAATCCTCTCCAGACTAAGAAACCAAGCCAAGAACTCACCATCAGACTTCACCTGACATACCTACAGATCTGCATGAATTCTCCCTTTTGAAGGTATCCTGAGGGTTTCTGAGGACCTGCCAGGAAGCCTCCGTTACCCACTTGGTAAGTTTACAGAGAACCCTGAAGCAAGGTATCGAGCTAGTTTATCCAAAGGGCTTTTATTGGTTGCATGAAGTCAACCTTAGCTTCTTCAAACTATCTAGTCATACTTCTTTTTCTTTTTTCTTTTTTTTTTTTAAGATTTTATTTATTTGAAAGGAGAGAGAGAGAGAGCACAAGTTGGGGGAGGGAAGGGCAGAGGGAGAGAGAGAGAGGGACAAGCAGATTCCCTGCTGAGCAAGGGGCCCGTGTCTAGTTTTATTTGACTATATACATATTCTCAAACATGATATTCCAGTCAAAGCATTGGTAATATAACCAATGTTTACAATTGTGTCCTGCTATAAGGAGAACAGATTCTATTGAACTTATGCAAATACCTATATTGCCATGAAAATAAGAATACTCGAAAAATTTCTGAATTCAGGAGGGATCAGATAGGAATAAAAAGTAACTGTTTCATTGCTGTTTACAAAGGTATACTTTACAAAATTACTATAGGTCACAGATAGCTTAAGAGAAAAGAGAAAAGGCTTTCCTTAAATCTGGAAGAAAACAAAACTAAGGAAGCAGCAGTGTTTCAAAGAAACAGTTGTAAAAAAAAATTACAGTCATCTTCATCAATTCATTCAATTCCGTGTTATTAATTTTCGTTCCACTTGAATTCAGTTTTTCCTTTAGTTCTGGAAATTCTTTCCCAGTTGTTTTATGATCTTAAAGTGATCAGAAACCTATATTCAAGAGTACTTATCAGAGTCCTTTCTATGAATCTTTATGAAGATGAAGCACCTTTGCAAAAACATCAGAGTAAAGTAGTAATTGTCTGTAAATGACAAAAAGACTTAACCAAACAGCCATGGTAATAGATCTGACCAGAGTTCATCTGATAAGGAAATGTAGTTATTTCTGTTGCACACAATAATTTAGGCTAATAGTTGGACGATATGAGAATACTGACAAATTTCTAACAACAATTTCTGGAATACAGATATTAGTAACAGACATTCATATACATATAACCTAAGAAGGTTTATCATCACTTATTTGACAGTGCTTCCACATAATTTAACAGACCAGATAACCCTAATTAGTTTAACATCTCTTTAACAAGATGAGAGAGCTTCTAACAATCCTCTGGGACATCTCAAAGTTACTCTAAGGTCAAAAAGGCTGCATTTGCAATTTGATTTGGGGAAACTGTCAAAATGTCAAAAGGTGTGAATATCTGACTAAACAGGATCTCAAATCGTTATAAAACCACAGAAGAGTTTAAAGACCAATACAGAAGGTTACATAGTTGTGAACAAAACTTAGCTTTTTTAATATTGAGAAAAATTGACCTTTTTTTTCTTCTTTTTTATTTTATTTTATTTTATTTTATTGAGAGAGAGAGAGAGTGACCTAGAGAGAGAGCACAGGAGCAGGGATCCCAGGACCCTGGTATCATGACCTGAGCTCAATCATGACTGAGCCACCCAGGCACCCCAAGAACACCGGGTTTTCTTATGTAATCAACAATCTGATCAAAACAAGTGAAGAGGGGCACCTGGGTGGCTCAGTCTGTTAAGCGTCTGCCTGCAGCTCAGGTTATGATCCCGGGGTTCCAGGACTGGGCTTCCTGCTCAGCAGAGAGCCTGTTTCTCCCTTACCTCCATGCTCATGCTCTCTTTTGTGATCTTTCTCTCTCAGAAAAAAAAAAAAAAAAGGTGAGGAAACATTACATTATTTTGATAAAACACAAACTCTTTGCTTTTCAGGTTGATTACCCAAAAGGAAAAAAAAAGTATATATATATAGATAGATAGATAGATAAATAGATAGATAGATATAGCACTGTACTTTAGATACAGAAGCTCATTCTTTAAAAACTTAAAGAAAGGGGTGCCAGGGTGGCTCAGTGGATTAAAGCCTCTGCCTTCGGCTCGGGTCATGGTCCCAGGGTCCTGAGATGGAGCCCCGAGTCGGGCTCTCTGCTCAACAGGGAGCCTGCTTCCATTCCTCTCTCTCTCTCTGCTTGCCGCTCTGCCTACTTGTGATCTCTGTCAAATAAATAAATAAAATCTTAAAAGAACAAACAACAACAACAACAAAAACTTAAAGAAATCTATTCCCATTTATACAGCTTAAGCACATACAAAATTCCTTTTCCAAGATTCCTTTCCACAAACCTTCTAAAGAAAACTATTTTTATATTCATTTAGGTTTTGGCCTATGTTTTTCTCTTTCTCATTCTGGAATCACTGGTCATTCTACTTTCCCTACCTACTTTTCATACACAGCTGTTTCCTTTTTCCCTATAAGTTCTAAGTGGTTTTAATTACATGTATTAATTATAATTCTTAAACTTGAGAATCCTTTATTCCTAGTGAAAACGAAGAAATGAGTAATTCTGGATTGTCTGTCATGCTACTACTCTGTGCATCTGCAAATTTAAAATCCTTCTCATAATTTCTAGAAGTACATGTTTCCTCAGGCAAATTTTTTGTGTGGCACAAAACCTTTTTACCAAAAGACCTAAATATTTTTAAAAGGAAGCCAAAGTGGATAGCCCTATGTTCAATAATTAATTTTTCAGTCCTTTATCTTATTTGGGAATGATCTAGATATTCAATGAATAGTCATCATTTAATTTATCTCACTATATCTTTAAAGTTTTAAGTTATCAAAAAGATTTTGGAAACTATTTTTAAGTGACATACTATAAAGCGTAATTGTTGTTGAAGCGTTTATAAGCTTTTATCTTACTTAGACCTATTTAATTTACTTGTTCTTAACAATTATGTTTATTCATGAAAATTTCATGAGACATTCAATAGCTGTCATTTTAAGTTATCCTTCTTACTGACAGATTCTATAACAAAGTTAATGTAAGTTTAGTTGACTTTTAGTACACCTAGGTGGAATAAAAAAGATTATAATTGATGCTGCTAATTCTAAAGACATTTGTTTTAATTAAACCAACCAGCTTAAACTTTTATATACCAAAGATTATCCTATACCACATGAACTTGAAAAAAAATCTGTGTTAGTTTCAATATTTTTGAGAGTATACTTGATTAATATAAATGTCTGTCTTTAAGCCATTTAAATAGAGTTCTTTACAAATTAGAGCAATACCATCCAGAGGTACAAAAATATCACACATCTGTAACATACATACATAAACATACATAAGCATACAGACAGATGCAGAGATCTTACAGCTTTCATTTTAAAAACATTAGGTGAACCATGAGAGACTATGGACTCTGAAAAACAATCTGAGGGGTTTGAAGTGGCGGGGGGGTGGGAGGTTGGGGTACCAGGTGGTGGGTATTATAGAGGGCACGGCTTGCATGGAGCACTGGGTGTGGTGAAAAAATAATGAATAATGTTTTTCTGAAAATAAATAAATTGGAAAAAAAATAAAAATAAAAATAAAACATTAGCCATAAGACAGATATGATTATGCAAAATTCACTAGTTTATAAAAGAACAGCTGGGTGCAAATTGTGTCTCTAGCAGATAGAATAAGTAAAGGTTTTATCTCTTGGGTGGCTAGAACTTTACTAGTATTTGTGGAAAAGACTTTTAAGATTTTTTATTCACCTAATTTCCAAATTACTGTCTTTTTTTTCCTTCCTGATCAGATTTACCTCCCTGAAGTTCGCATTTTAAGAGAGGCCTCTGAGTTTCTAGAGGAGATAGGTAAAACATTTACAACCCAAAGGCAAAGGAAAGGATGTAAGTTTCTTCAAGAATGGAGGGGTTTTTTCCTCCTAAATCCGTATCTTCTACAATATCTGCAAGACTTTTGAGATATATAGGGGAGGTTCTGGTGTTAATAAAAAGGACAGGTGGGTTTTGCCTTCTGGAGCCAAATTTCTGTTCTTGTAATGACTCAATTTATAAGATAAATACAGTTGTTCTTGATTCCTCGAAGAATTGGGTTGCAACCTGCATCACTTCAAGAGGCTGACCCAGCCATCTGACTACCTTATCCTCAATTTGCTGCTTTTTATCAGGGAGATCTTCACCTAGGATAGAAATCAAAAGATTCCCCTGTTCTAGATTTAGAGCTGTATTTCTTTAGAATGTTTTAGTAACTCCTCCCATAATGGCTTCAGAATGTTGTGCTTTCTCCCTGGATACACAGTTTCATTTTAGCTTAAGTGAGAAGGTCTTTTAAAAAGTTCCTATCAGGTATCTTATGGTTCTTGGTGCTATAGTAAATGGAATCAATTCTCTAATTTCCCTTTCTGTATTTTCATTGTTAGTGTATAAGCCACTGATTTCTGTACATTGACTTTGTATCCTGCCACGTTGCTGAATTGTTGTATGAGTTCTAGTAGTTTTGGGGGTGGAGTCTTTTGGGTTTTCCATATAAAGAATCATGTCATCTGTGAAGAGAGAGTTTGACTTCTTCATTGCCAATTTGGATAACTTTTATTTCTCTTTGTTGTCTGATTGCTGTTGCTAGGACTTCTAATAATACATTGAACAAGAGTGGTGAGAGTGGGCATCCTTGTCTTGTTCCTGATCTCAATGGGAAGGCTGCAAGCTTTTTCCCATTGAGGATGATATTTGCTGTGGGTCTTTCATAGATTTTATGAAGTTCAGGAATGTTCCTTCTATCCCTATACTTTGAAGCATTTTAATCAGGAATGGATGCTGGATTCTGTCAAATGTTTTTTCTGCATCAACTGAGAGGACCATGTGGTTCTTCTCTCTTTTCTTATTAATTTGTTCTCACATTGATTGATTTGCAAATGTTGAACCACCCTTGTAGCCCAGGAATGAATCCCACCTGGTCATGGTGGATAATCTTTTTTTTTTTTTTTAAAGATTTTATTTATTTATTTATTTGACAGAGAGAGATCACAAGTAGGCAGAGAGGCAGGCAAAGAGAGAGAGGAGGAAGCAGGCTCCCCGCTGAGCCGAGAGCCCGACGCGGGACTCGATCCCAGGACCCCGAGACCATGACCTGAGCCGAAGGCAGTGGCTTAACCCACTGAGCCACCTTTTTAATGTGCTGTTGGATCCTGTTTGCTAGAATCTTGTTGAGAATCTTAGCATCCATATTCATCAGTGATATTGGTTTGAAATTCTCCTTTTTGGTAGGGTCTTTGCCTGGTTTGGGGATCATGGTAATGCTAGCTTCATAGAAAGAGTCTGAAAATTTTCCTTCTGCTTCAATTTTTTGAAACAACTTCAGGAGAATAGGTGTTATTTCTTCTTTGAAAGTTTGGTAGAATTCCCCAGGGAATCCATCAGGTCCTGGGCTATTGTTTTTTGGGAGTTTTTTGATCACTGCTTCAATCTTGTTACTAGATATCGGTCTATTCAGGTTGTCAAAATCTTCCTGGTTCAATTTTGGGAGTTTATAGTTTTCCAGGAATGCATCCATTTCATCTAGGTTGCTTAGCTTATTGGCATATAACTATTGATAATAACTTCTGATGATTGTTTCTACTTCCTTGGTGTTGTGATCTCTCCCTTTTCATGCATAATTTTATTAATTTGGGCTTTCTCTCTCTTCTTTTGGATTAGTGTGGCCAATGGTTTATTGATCTTATTGATTCTTTCAAAAAACCAGCTTCTAGTTTCATTGATACGTTCTACTGTATCTCTGGTTTCTACCTCATTGATCTCAGCTCTAATCTTGATGATTTCCCTTCTTATGTGTGGAGCTGGTTTGATTTGTTGTTGATTCTCCAGTTCTTTAAGGTGTAGAGACAGCTGGTGTGTTCTGATTTTTCCATTTTTTTGAGGGAGGCTTGGATGGCTATGTATTTCCCCCTTAAGACCCCCTTTGCTGTATCCTATAGGTTTTGGACCGAAGTTTCTTCATTCTCATTGGTTTCCATGAATTGTTTCAGTTCTTCTTTGATCTCCATAAGATACCTGGGAATAAACCTAACCAAAGAGGTAAAGGATCTGTACTTGAGGAACTACAGAACACTCATGAAAGAAACTGAAGAAGACACAAAAAGATGGAAGACCATTCCATGCTCTTGGATCAGAAGAATAAACATTGTTAAAATGTCTATACTGCCTAGAGCAATCTATACTTTTAATGCCATTCTGATCGAAATTCCACTGGTATTTTTCAAAGAGCTGGAGCAAATAATCCAAAAATTTGTATGGAATCAGAAGAGACCCTGAATCGCTAAGGAAATGTTGAAAAACAGAAGTAAAACTGGGGGTATCACATTACCTGATTTCAAGCTATACTACAAAGCTGTGATCACCAAGACAGCATGGTACTGGCATAAAAACAGACACATAGACCAGTGGAACAGAGTAGAGAGCCCAGAGATGGACCCTCAACTTTATGGTCAAATAATCTTCGACAAAACAGGAAAAAAATATACGGTGGAAAAAAGACAGTCTCTTCAATAAATGGTACTGAGAAAACTGGACAGCTATATGTAGAAGAATGAAACTCAACCATTCTCTTACACCGTACACAAAGATAAACTCAAAATTGATAAAAGACCTCAACGTGAGACAGGAATCCATCAGAATCCTAGAGGAGAATATAGGCAGTAACCTCTTCAATATCAGCCACAGCAACTTCTTTCAAGATATGTCTCCAAAGGCAAAGGAAACAAAAGCCAAAATGAACTTTTGGGACTTCATCAAAATCCAAAGCTTCTGCACAGCAAAGGAAACAGTGAAGAAAACAAAGAGACAACCCACGGAATGGGAGAAGATATTTGCAAATGACAGTACAGACAAAAGGTTGATATCCAGGATCTATAAAGAACTTCTCAAACTCAACACACACAAAACAGATAATCCTATCAAAAAATGGGCAGAAGATATGAACAGACACTTCTCTAATGAAGACATACAAATGGCTATCAGACACATGAAAAAATGTTCATCATCACTAGCCATCAGGAGATTCAAATTAAAACCACATTGAGATACCACCTTACACCACTTATAATGGCCCAAATTAGCAAGACAGGAAACAATATGTGTTGGAGGGGATGTGAAGAAAGGGGAACCCTCTTAACACTGTTGGTGGGAATGCAAGTTGGTGCAGCCATTTGGAGAACAGTGTGGAGATTCCTCAAGAAATTAAAAATAGAGCTTCCCTATGACCCTGCAATTTCACTACTGGGTATTTACCCCAAAGATACAGATGTAGTGAAAAGAAGGGCCATCTGTACCCCCAATGTTTATAGCAGCGATGGCCATGGTCATCAAACCGTGGAAAGAACCAAGATGCCCTTCAAAGGACGAAAGGATAAGGAAGATGTGGTCCATACACACTATGGAGTATTATGCCTCCATCAGAAAGGACGAATATCCAACTTTTGTAGCAACATGGACGGAACTGGAAGAGATTATGCTGAGTGAAATAAGTCAAGCAGAGAGAGTCAATTATCATATGGTTCCACTCATTTGTGGAGCATAACAAATAGCATGGAGGACAAGGGGAGATGGAAAAGAGAAGGAAATTGAGGGAAATTGGAAGGGGAGGTGAACCATGAGAGACTATGGACTCTGAAAAACAATCTGAGGGTTTTGAAGGGGCGGGGGGGTATGAGGTTGGGGGAACCAGGTGGTGGGTATTGGAGAGGGCACGGATTGCATAGAGCACTGGGTGTGGTGCAAAAACAATGAATACTGTTACGCTGAAAATAAATTAAAAAAAAAAAAGTTCCTATCAGGGGTGCCTCGGTGGCTCAGTAGGTTAAAGCCTCTGCCTTTGGCTCAGGCCATGATCCCAGGGTCCTGGGATCGAGCCCCATATTGGGTTCTCTACTCAGCGGGGGGCCTGCTTCCCCTCTCTCTCTCTTCTGTCTGCTTCTCTGCCTACTTGTAATCGCTATCAAATAAATAAATAAAATCTTAAAAAAAAAAAAAAAGTTCCTATCAGGCTCTGAGTATCAGCTTTGATTTGGCCAACCTCAGAAATTCTGACCACAGAGCTACTTAAAAACAATAACAACAAAATATCTTTCAAATATCTTGTCAGGTTTTAGCCAAAACAAAGAGTAAATGTTCCCTGCAGTATTAAACAATTCCATTGACACAAAAGAGGTCCCTCCCCAAAAAGTGTGCAAAAGAAACTACCCTCCCGAAAAGCCAGAGCCACTGGCAAAGATAACCAAAAGAGAGACTGAGACAGTTTCCCTGAGAGTAGGACTCTAGCTCTAAAAAGAGTACAACCATATTTCTGTTAATCACACCAACCATATTTCTGGGAGCTACAACCTGACAGTTGCCAAGCCAAGTTCTCAGGACACAAAATGAGAAAAACAAGAGGCAAAAGCTATCCCTGGGAGAGAAAAAAATTGGTTAACTTTTTTTTTCTTTCCACCAATCCAAATTTGGAAAGAAAGAACGTGAAATTTACCTCCCTCTCTCAACCAGGCACCAAAGAGAGAGACCTGGGAGAGCTGACTTTGGTTAGGGCTCTTAAAATACAGACAACTTTATGCAAACGGCTGGAGAAAACTAAATCTTCAACCTTCTGCCATTTTCCCTCTAGTTGAATTCAAACAATAGAAAAATTTTTTAATAAAAAGTATATTTCCATAACATATTAATATAAGAAGGAGTGACTTGAAGTCCAATTTAAGGTAGAATCATTTACTCAGGATTGTGCCCATTTGGCAGAAAATTTTGATTGGTTATTGAAAGGAGACATGACTCACATAATAAAATCAATTTACAATCTTATAATGGGAATCATTACTTCTTAAAAGCTAAGTGATAGAGACCTAACCAAGTGATTAGACTTGGTATCCCTACTGGCAGGGCAGACTGATATTCTGTGCCTCATAATGTGATGCTTCATTTGCTGATGAGGTGTCCAAACCAGGACATTCTTGATGGTGGAAGGCACTATTTAGGATTACAATGGTTCAGAAGGAAAATGGGAATAAATAATCACCCCACTGATCAGGTATAGTTAAAAGTTTACTAATCCTGAATTTCAACCTAGCTTTTAGTTTCCAAGAAGCACAGGAAATAGAAGAATGAACCAAATGACCCCAAGAGATAACAAAGCCATGTATGTGGGACATCCTACAAGATTACTAGTCTCACCACAAAATAAATATACTGGAAAAAATGTTGGGATGAGAGGATTATTCTAGATTTAAGGAGATATAACCAAATGCAATATATGAACCATGATTGTTCCTGAAGAAATCTGACTCTAGAGTTGACATCACATGTAACTAGAGAATTGTTGGCAGAATAATGCCATGTGATTATGTGGGAAAATGTCCTTTTTGTAAGAGACATATGTTGAAATATTTAAGGAGAGGTGTCACAATGTCTGCAGTTTATTGTGAACAAGTTTATCCCCCAGTATGTTATTTATATTTAAATATACAATGCACGTATGTGAAGTGAAACAAATTTGAAAAAATGTCTACAATTCTTGGTGGTTGCTTATTGTATTACTCTAACACTGATTTAAAATAAAAAGGGGGCAAAAATACTCAAAAATATCTAGGTCTACTTCTATCCATTCTTATTTAGACCCCAGTGTATTCTGAGTCTTCCTAGAAGTATAATTTTTATCCTCTCCTGTCTGATGTCATTTACTGGACTTTATTTTTATGTGTACTTTGGGATTTGGGAGATTACATTAGATATGTGTCTTGATGAAAGACATGTGTAATTATTGCAAATTGAGTATGAACATTATCCTTTAGCAATCTTTCCACATCTATCATTTCTAATCAGAGTAGCACTTATAAATTAAACATATCCTTTTAATCTGTTCCTACATAACTACTCAGAGAGAGAGAGAGTGTGTGTGTGTGTGTGTGTGTATTTAAACCCCAGTCTGGCATTTTGAAACTCTTCTGAAATACTGTTATGGCAGAAGATTATGATAGCTATTGGTCATTTGCAGAGAACTGTGAGTGTTCATGGGACTTTATATCTAGCTTATAGTTCCCTCTGCTCCACCACCAACCAAAATAAAAATTTTCAAGGCAATGCTTCAAGCGACTGTATTTCACATCACCATTTTTTCCCCCTAAGGTGGTCTAAGCTCCCTCAGGGATGGTTTTTTTCATTATGGACCTAGGTGACATGGGATAGAGTCTGATGGCTTGTCCCATTTGTCCCACCCAACCCCCCATGTCGCAGGACAATCTGACAAAGATTGCATCCACATCCTGCATCCAAAGTGCAGGATCAAGAAGTTCTGATGAAGTCAGACATTTTCTCTTATGCCATTATTTCCCAAAGTATGCTTCACAGAACTAACAGTTATTCCTTGGAGGGGAACAAAAAACCTAATAAAATAAGTTTAGGAGAGGCTGGGTTCAGCCAAGCTAAACTGATTGCTTTACCGCAGGACCTCTCAGAATGTTAACTATGCTAATGTACTTTATCAGTCTCTACTGAGAGATATATACCATTTCCAAAATGTAGTGGCCACAAAACTCTTTCTTGTTGGAATTCTACTTCATGGGACCAGTGTTCTGAGGAATATAGTCTCGGAGGTGCTGTCCTAAGATGCTTTTCTGCTTAAAAATTCTCATCTCCCACTCTCACTTCTTTATAGTGAACAACAGATACTGCTTACTGAGTGTTTACTATACATGAAAGAGGTATTTCAGATAGGAATACTGGAAACTGAAGATCAGAGAGGTTAGATTATCTGTCCACAGTTCCACAGCCCTGAAATCTGACAGTTGTTATTCTCAGCTCAGTCTGATCCTGAAGTGCAAGCTTCCCAGCATTTTGGCTTCTCTCACCTCACCAAACTGACCACTGGAGGGGAAAGAAGTCAGTTCCTTAAAAGTGGAACAGAAAATTATTTTATCTAGTGTAGTCGTAATCTAAAACGCTTAACAGACTTCTGCATATATGATAAGCGAGGCCTCTCTGTGGCTGGAATGGAATGGAGCTGCCCGTGTGGTGGCTGCTCTAGGTTTGCCTCAGAGGAGACCCCACAGTGTGCTTTGAAATTTAACCACCTGTATTATCTGTAAATCCCTGGAAGGGAGCGATAGGCCATCTTCGGTGTACTTTGAAATGCTTTTTCCTCATTGCGTCTGAGTAGAGCTGGCACCAGGCTTTGCATCGCAGGCCAAAACCCCCACGTCAGATCGTCAAGGGAAGGCTCCCAGAGGACCAAATGGAGGGGGCGTGTAGTGGAACAACATCAACCCTGCCAGAAACCACAAGCCAAAATCTGGGGCTTCATTAAAAAATAATAATCACTTGGGGTTATACTACCACTGCAAAGACCCTGTCTCTGCAGCCCCTGGTTTGCCAGCTAGAGAATAAGGTACTAGTATTTCTAACTCCTCTCTCACTTCTGACTCATTATGCATTGCTACTGAACAAAAAGCAAGAAGGGATCTCAGAGGCAGCAAAAAGCCCTGACTTTTCTCTATCCCAACACTTTCCAACAGAAATGTAATGTGATCCACATATGTAGTTCTAAGTTTTCCAGCAGCAACATTAAGAGTAAACATAAATAAATAAATAAACGAAATTCATTTTAATAACCTCAAAATTCAAGAAATCTAAACTTCTATCATTCACACACATAATCTAACCTAAGAATGGCTGTTCAGAACATAGTCTATATTCTTTTGGCTTACTAAATCTTCAGAGCCTTCTAATATTTTACACTTAGAGCATCCCAATTACTTCTCTAACTTTCTATTAGAAATATTTGATCTGTATTCAGATTTCAGGAAATTTACAGTAGACAAGTAGATTCCCATACCCAACCAAGCTAGTCTAATCATACTTAAAAGTTTCCCAGTAACTGAATCGAGCATTAGTTTTAAGCTGCATAAATTAAATTAAATTAAAAGCTTCGTTCCTTAGTCACACGAGCCCCATTTCAGGACTGAACAGAAACATGTGACTCGCAGCTACCCTATTAGGTAGCACAGCTAGTGCCGCAGTTCTTAAGGGGACCAGGAGTGCCCCCCTTAGGGGCATTCTGGAAATGGATGGAAACATTTATTTCCTAGTACTGCACTCACAGTGAATAAACACCACAGATATTTAGTGGGTGGGAGGCTGGGGATTCAGAACATTCTGCAATATGAAGGGCAGTCCTGGCCAAAAGAAAACTGTCCCACACCCCAGCAGCTCACATGGGTAAAACACCTGTTGATAATCATCTGAATCTAGAACTGTTTGTTTGTGTGTTTGTTGGTGTGAGTGGGGTGCTCGGCTTTAATACATTTTGGGGGATCAAAAATTCATATTAACTAAGGGAAGTTTGTACCTTATTTTAATTAGAGCTCTGCCAAGCATAGTCTACCATTTTAGAAAATCACTTCACAGACTGAAAGGCTGGTCCTCCCTCAGACAACAGGCAGAGCTGTCTCATTCCCAGGGGTCCTAGGCAGAGGCAGAGCATCTGACACTTCATCACATCTCCTAGGGAAATCACACCCAAACATTTGCTATGACAATACATAGTATTTCCTTACCAATTACTTTCCCATTCTTCCTATTTATTATCAAGGTTTTTTTAAAAACAAGGGTGTTGTGTTGGTTTTTGAAATCCTATTTCTAGATGGATTACTTAATCGACTAGTTTCATTCCAGAACAGTAAAGGGCTGTCAGGAAACAAGTGTTAGTGAAAGCACGGGCCTGACAATCACTGCTCCAGGAAGTATGGCTAGCTCCAACCGGTGGGGACTGCCACCTGCAGGAAGGGAAGCGAACTGAGGCTGCACCCGTGAACCCAGGAGGAAAGAACGTGGGTCAGGAAAGCGCTGCTTCAGTTGAAGAAATGGGTGTTTTGCACCGCCAAGACTAAAAGTCCTGTGCTTCTAGGAGATAAGGCTATGGAAGTGACCACACAACTATGGCTCTGCTTCCAAGCCATTCACCGTCTTTATGGGAAAGTACTAGATGTGGGTCTTGGGGGTAAAAATCAGGTCAAGTGGACAAAAATGAGTGGCTGGTCAGAGACACTCCCCACCAGCTTCGGACCTCTCTGCTGGTAACTTGTTTTGGTTTAATTGATCTAGGAAAATATAACAAGAGTGCCATATTTTCTGCACATATATATTTTTTTCAAAATTTACAACAACTTAGAAAATATTTATTAAAACTTAACACAGGGGATGCATGAAAACAGCCTCTTGCAGGATAAAATTTAAAAATTAGTGAGGTATAAATAATAAAACAAAGGGTCTGCTTTGCTCTTCCAAAGTAAGTAACTATCACTATAAGTCTAGAATATGGCCTTCCCAACATTTTATGCATTTATATACATATGTGCTCAAATACAAAAAGATGGCTTTGGTGTGTTTTTATTTTTTCTTTTTTAAGATTGTATTCATTATTTGACACAGAGAGAGAGAGAGAGTACAAGCAGGGGGAGCTGCAGGAAGAGGGAGAAGCACACCCCCGCTGAGCAGGGAGCCCAATGCGAGGCTGTACCCCTTGACCCTTGGATGAGCTGAGTCAAAGGCAGAAGCTTAACCAAGTGAGCCACCCAGATGCCCCGCTTTGGTGTTTTTTAAACAAAATGAAATTATTATAAAACAGGCACATGTATACAAGCACATGTGTAGTCTATAACTCCATTATATTAAAATATTCCTTGGAGGGACTGGATGGTCCCATGTGATCACACAGTAAGTGATGGAACTTAGACTCTACCTGGACTGTCTGATCCTGGAGCGCACATCCTCAAGAAGCTATACTATGCATCATTTAAATACAAATAAGCTCCTATATTATTCCTGTGATTTTTTTTTTCCTAGCAGAAGCAATTCCCTTTACAGTAAAGATTATGCCTAGCCCTCAAAAAGGCAGTGCAGGATAATGCAAATGACACAGGCTTTAGAGTTAACTCCATCTCGTTGTGTGATCTTGGACAAATTGCTTAACCTCTCTGAATCTCAGACAAGTGGGTAAGGACCCTGAGAAAATGAGACATGGCCTAATTTTCTAGAGGGACTTATGAATATAAAAATCTCTTACAGATTAAATATAATACTGTATACTAAATATACTTCAATTTTTTTTGTTGTTTTTTAAGAGAAAGAAGGGGCGCCTGGATGGCTCAGTGGTTTAAGCCTCTGCCTTCAGCTCAGGTCATGATCTCAGGGTCCTGGGATCAAGCCCCACATCGGGCTCTCTGCCCAGCAGGGAGCCTGCTTCCTCCTCTCTCTCTGCCTGCCTCTCTGCCTACTTGGGATCTCTGTCAAATAAGTTTTTAAAAATATTTTTAAAAAATAAAAATAAAAATAAAAAAAGAGAAAGCAAGCTCTTAAGGATTTGTATCGTTTGTGGCTCAAGATTGGCAGTAAAGTCCAGTCTCTACTGGTGAAATCTAGAGCACTCTGGTCACTCCTTGAGGTCCCACCATTATAAATCAGTTTCCTTTGACATTCAGCACCCTCCCTATCTCCCTTCCTTAAAACCTCCTCCCTACCCTGAAGAGCTATCCCTGAAGGCAATGAAAGATTTCAGGGCCACGGGAGGTTTGCCTTAGAGTCAAAAGATAAGAACTCTTATCCCAACTCAATCCATGGAATTACTGTGTGGCTGGTATAAGCCCTTAGCACTCTCTGGTTTCAATTTCTTCACCTCTAAAAATGTCAGTTGCCTAAATAAACTCTAAATTCTCTCTCAGAATGAACATCCTACAACTCTCTCTCTAGCAGTGATGACAAGATGGGAAGGAAGAGAATGGTGGGTATAGCGAACATGAAGAATCTGGTTTCCTACCCATATTTATTGATTTGTCAGAGGCTACAGTTGATTGCCTCTCACTGGAGTAGATGCGCAACTGTTGTTCATGCAGCAAAAGCCATTTTTTGCCTGAGGAAACAAAATGTCCTGGGAAATTTCACAAAAATTGCTCTTAAATTGTCTAAAGAGCTACAAATTCTCATCAAGCAGGGCATTACATGAAGCCTAAGATCTCAAATGTTGCCATAAGTATTCTTCCCCAATGAAAATTTCTATACTTCAGAGATGTGTCCTGGGCTGCTTAAGTTTAACAATCGTGTCAAAGGCCAAAGAGCACGAGTGGCTGGAGTTGAGTTAGGTCTGACTAACTCCAAACACAGGGAGCTGATTTGTATGTGAACATGGGTCTCTACCCAGAGGGGCGTTAGGTGCTGAAAACAGAACTCTGGGAGAATTACATCAATCCCCTCACCCCCACCCAGCCCAAGGCCCCTCTATCCCACGGCGGTCAAACTCCCAGAAACAAAAACACACTCACACACACAAACCCCACAATCACCCCACTCTAAGAACCATCACTGCTGAGCAAACAGGGTAAAAGAAGGAGACCTAGAGTAGGAGCCAGGACATTGTGGCTCTGGCCTGACAACTGATGGATCTTGATCCTGGAAATGGTCTTTGGGCCTTAACTGCACTATTTGTAAAATGAAACAGCTGGACTTGAACTTGCTAACTCTGACAATCTCTGATTCTTGCCTGACACCCTGGGGAGCTATACTGGCTTTTCCCAGGCTCTACCTGGCTCTGGTAGCTACAGTTTTTGTCTGTTCTGCACAGTTTCCCAATGGCAGAAGGATTTTTGAGCATCTCCTCCCCCTGTTCCATGTGGTCCTTGCAGGAGGTACAAGACCCCAGCACTCTGGCCACAGTGATTTGTTTAAAGTTAAGCAGGTGAACTCAAAGATACTCACGTCATTCTTTCTGTTACCTATTGCTGAAGACCAAAATGCCCTGAAACTTAATACCTTTAAATGACAACCACTTTATTCTGTCATGGTTCTGTAACTATGGCTTACAGTCATGGGGAGGCTGGACTGAGCTGGAGCATCCAGGATCACGCCTGGCATGCTCACCTATGCTGGTTGCTGGTGCCGGGTCGAAGCTGAAGGCACCCCTGGGACTGCTGACTGAGCATCTCACTCCTTCCCCATGGTCTCTCCATGTGGCCTGGGCTTCTTTTTTTTTTTTTTTTTTAAGACTTTATTTATTTATTTGACAGACACAGATCCCAAGTAGGCAGAGAGGCAGGCAGAGAGAGAGAGAGCAAGGGAAACAGGCTCCCTGCTGAGCAGAGAGCCCAATGTGGGCCTCGATCCAGGACCTTGGGATCATGACCTAAGCCGAAAGCAGAGGCTTTAACGCACTGAGCCATCCTAGCACCCTGGCCTGGGCTTCTTAGGGCATGCCAGCTGTGTTCCAAAAGGGCCATTCCAAGCAGACAAGTTCCAATTTGCCAGCAACTAATCAAGCTTCTGTTTACATCATGCTTGCTAAAGTCCCACCACACATCCAAGCCTGGTCACGGAGGGATGGCATGATACAAAAACATGAATACTTAAACACATAGTTCTTTGAAGGGTCACCAATTAACCAATAAATTTCCTTTTGTAGGGACGCCTGGGTGGCTCAGTGGGTTAAGCCGCTGCCTTCGGCTCAGGTCATGATCTCAGGGTCCTTGGATCGAGTCCCACATCGAGCTCTCTGCTCGGCAGGGAGCCTGCTTCCCTCTCCCTCTCTCTCTGCCTGCCTCTCTGTCTACTTGTGATCTCTCTCTCTGTCAAATAAATAAATAAAATATTAAAAAAAAAAATTTCCTTTTGTAGTTATGCTGGTTCGAGTCACTGCCACTTGTTGCCAAAAGACTCACGAGTCTCTCATGACTAATACAGAGTTAAAAGATCTAAATTCATGAAAAGTGCAACATAGGGAATATTATATTATATATATATTATAATAAACTTGTATGGTGACTGCACTTGCATTTAGCATTTCATAATGTATATAATTGTCAAATCACTATGTTGTACCCCTGAAACTAATGTCAACCATACTTCAATTAAAAATAAACAAATCTTTTAAACAGTCTGAGGGGTTTGAAGTGGCGGGGGGGTGGGAGGTTGGGGTACCAGGTGGTGGGTATTATAGAGGGCACAGCTTGCATGGAGCACTGGGTGTGGTGAAAAAATAATGAATACTGTTTTTCTGAAAATAAATAAATTGGGGGAAAAAAAAAATAATAATAAAAAAAAAAAATAAAAATAAACAAATCTTGGCACAATTTAAAAATTTTTTTATTTAAATACAATTTAGTTAACATATAGCATATTATTAAGTTTCAAGGGTAGAATTTAGTAATTTATCAGTTCCATATAACACCCAGTGCTCATCACATCACATGTCCTCCTTAATGCCCATCACCCAACTACCCCATCCCTTAAATCCTTCCCCTCTAGCCACCCTCAGTTTGCTTCCTGTGGTTAAGAGCCTCTACAGTTTGCCTACATCTGTTTTTATCTTACTTTATTTTTCCTTCCCTTTATTTATATATGTATGTGCGTATATTATATGTATATATGTATATGTATGTGTATATATACATACGTATATGTGTACATGTATGTATACATACATATAAATGTATATACATGTATATATGTATACATACGTATGTGTGTGTATACATACGTATATGTGTGTACATGTATATATACATACATATACATGTATATACATGTATATATGTATACATACATATACATATACACACACACATACATTCACATATACACACACCACATTTCTCTATCTGTTCATCTGCCATTGGACATCTAGGTTCTTTCCATAGTTTGGCTATTGTGGACATTGCTGCTATAAGCATTGGGGCACATGTGCCCCTTCGAATCACTATTTTTGTATTCTTTGGATAAATACCTAGTAGTGCAATTGCTGGTTCATAGGGTAACTCCATCTCTAACTTTTGGAGGAACTCCATACTGTTTTCCAGAGTGGCTGCACCAGCTTGCATTCCCACCAGCAGTTAAAACAATTTTTTAAAAGCCCTACATTGAATTCTTGTCCTTACCACTACATGACCAAAAAGTTCCCTGCCTGAGATTCAGCATCTTTATTCTTAAAACAGAGATAATAGCCAGTTCAGAATACCATTATGAAAAGTAAGTAAGATGAAAGGCCTCAGAATATTTTATAAATCCAAACATACTCTACAAATAGATGTGCTATTCAAATAGATGTGCTATTCAAATAAACATATCATGGTGATGATGAAAAATGACAAACTGAAAGTTTAATTCAATTCAGTTTGTTGTTCATTCATTTCACAAACAGTTCTTAGATACTTCTTAGCTGTAGAGTACTACTATAACTGGCTGGCTGTGTAGGGGGAAAAACATGTCCAAGCACTCAAAGATTTTAGAGTCCAATAGGGAATATAGGTATGTACAATATAACATTCACCCGAGGCAAAAAAAAAAAAAAAATGCTGCCTTAAGAGAAGAATAAATAAAGTACTATGGAGAGGGATGAAAGGAATAAATCATTTTGAGCCGCATGGGGATTAGAGAGAAAAATGAGGACATTTTAGAAAATATGGTACTTGGGGCACCTGGGTGGCTCAGTGGGTTAAAGCCTCTGTCTTCGGCTCAGGTCGTGATCCCGGGGTCCGGGGATCGAGCCCCACATCAGGCTCTCTGCTCAGTGGGTAGCCTGCTTCCCCCCTCTCTTCCTGCCTGCCTCTCTGCCTACTCGTGACCTCTGTCTGTCAAATAAATAAATAAATAATCTTTAAAAAAGAAAATATGGTACTTAACCTGGGCCATTAAGAATGTGTTGGCTTTTATATGCACAGAGAAGGTAGAAGGCATACAGGAGAGTGGTCACTAAATGAACAAAGGCTGGGACATACCAAAGTATCATGTATGTGTATGGATGGATGAATGCAGGATGAACCTGACAATGATAACTGTACTTTTTTTACAGAACAGCCCTCTCTCTCTCTCAATCTACGGAGTACTGGTGGGCCTGAATACCCCTACTCTCATGTTCTACTCAAGGGGTGATTAGATGAATCAGCTTGGCCAATGGAAGCATTTCATCACCCTGGATCACAGTGACCAGTTCAGAAAGAGGCATCTGATTCAACCTGGGCCAATAAGATTGGCTCCTGGACTTGTCCTCATTGGGATTATTAATGTAGTATTATGTAGCTGAAGTTTATAGTGACCAAGAAAGCCTATCTGAGAATGAAACTAAAAGGGAAGAAAAAGAGACAATGGACAAAGGGTGTCAATGACCAATGGCTTCATTTGAGTTCCTGCATAGAGCTACCCTAAAAGTAATGCATCCCTGAACTTCCAATTACATTAGAAGTGATCCAACCACATTCAATTTGAATTGATTTTCTGTTTGTAACGAAATGATTCCTGACTTAATAGAGTTGGGCACTACAGTCATCTCTTAACCGTCATTCATTCATTCATTCATTTGAAAAATATGCTCAAGTGCCTACTTTGTGCCAGGATCTATTATTGGCACCGGAAATAGAGTGAAAAATCAGACAAATATTCCTCCCTCATAGAACTTACATTCTGGAATGGATGAGGGGGTAGATTAGACAAGATTATAATTATAATGGGGATAGGCAGGATCCTTGAGGCCTTCATAGGCCATTTTAAGGATTTAACTTTCGTTCCTTTTTTTTTTCTTTTAAAGATTTTATTTATTTATTTGAGAGAAAGTGAAAGTGAGAGAGATCAGAGAAGGAGAGGGAGAAGCAGACTCCTGGCTCAGTGGAGACCCCAACACGGGGCTGGATCCCAGGACCCTAGAATCATGATCTGAGTTGAAGGCAGATGCTTAACCAACTAAGCCAACCAGGCGCCCATTAACTTTCCATTCTAAGAGACAGGAAGCCGTTGGAGTGTTTTGAGCAAAGGTGGGGTATACACCAATGCAGATTTAAAAGGATCCCTGTGGCTATCACACCAAGTATGAAGAAGGAGGGCATGAGTGAAAGCAAAAGGCCAGTTAAGAGACCACAGAAATCAGGAAAGAGGATGGTAGCTTGGTCCCTGGTGGCAGCTGTGAAGGTGGTGAAACATGGGCAGCTTCTGAATCTATTTTGAAGGTGAAGGCCAACAGGTTTTGCTGATGAATTGGACACAGGGTCATATAAGAGAAGGCAAAGTGGAGAAGACGCCAATATTTTTACTTGAGCACAGATTTGCTATTAATAGATAAGGAGATACTGAGAGAAGAGCAAGTCTGGGGATGAAAGTCAGGAGTCTGTTTTCATCACTTTAAATCTGAGTTGCCTGTTTGACTTCTAAGTGTAGACATGGAGAAGAGGTCTCAAGTCCAAAGACAACATCTGATTTGGAGGTATATACATCAGCACCAATCTCAAAGATAGATCAGAGGAAGCTTTAGCCTCATGGATAACAAGGGGAGAGACACCCCTTCTGCCTTACTTTTCCTCTGTCATGTCCTCTTTCCATTTATAACTGTAATTGCCTGGCAAGGCAGAGAGCTCAGATGTGTTTTCTTCAAGCCTCAGAGGTAGATTCTATATTCCAACAATCCTATCCAAGAATATTTTTTTGAAGAAAATATTTCAAGTTTAAAATTTCAGTCTAAAAATCCAAGAGAATATGAATGACCACATGCCAAAAACGAGAAACAAACTTACTTACGAGGAACGAACTTTCCTAGCAGAGAAGTCTCAGGGAAACCTGAAATTCCTGGGAATGTACACAAGGAGGAGCAAGACAGGCACAGAGAGTAGCGCCTGGGCAACAGGTGGCAGAGTAGGTGTCGGTTCAGAAACCTAGTGGGTTTTATCAGCTGATGAATACTGAAATGCTCTGATGATTTTTCAGCTTAAAATAGGAACAATGAATATGGAGGGATCTTTTAAATGTTAATAGAAGCAATATTAAAGAAGAAAATTGAACCTATTGTTTTGCAAACAGCTGGATCTACTAAAGCAAATTCAGTGTGTATTTCTGAGGGTTCCTTTCAAAATAGGCTTAATTATAATAAGCAAAAACTCCGGGGAGGCACACTACAGAGAAAAGACCTAGGGATTAGGAATGAGAAGATCTGGCTTCCAGCTCCAGCTCTATGGGAAATCCCTGACTTCTGAAAGGCATGTTCTAAAATGCAGGGACTAAAATCAATCATTCTGTTGTAAAATGGAAGAAAGACAATGCGCGTAGTAACAATGGAACTGGAAGCACTGAGAGCTATCACTTGCAAACACTGGGCTAGGCACCCGATGGGCACTGTTGTAAGGCTTCCACATCAGGAAGATATCCAGGGTGAGGCTAAGAGATTTGGAAGAAAAGAGCATGGGGGCAACTAGATGGCTCAGTGGGTCATGATCCCAGGATCCTGGGATCAAGCCCTGCATCCTGCTCTCTGCTCAGCAGGAAGCCTGCTTCCTCCTCTCCCTCTGCCCATCTCTCTGCCTATTTGTGATCTCTGTCTGTCAAATAAATAAATAAAATCTTAAAAAAAAAAAAAAAAAAAAGCATGGGTTCAAATCCCAACTCTGAATGACCGCAAGCAAACTACTCACCATTTCTGCACTCAGTTTCCTCATCTGCAAAACAGAGATTATAGCGCTTCTTATTTTATTAAGTTATCCAGAAGAGTAAATGCTATATTATAGGTGAAGCACTTAGCACAGTGCCCAGAACACAATAAGAACTCAATAGTTACTAGCCTTTATTGCTATCATGTATGAATGTAAGAAGGCCATGGAGGTGTACAGACTTCAAGACTGTCATGTAACTGCTGTCAGATTGGAGTGAATGAATAACGTGTCCAGGATTACGTTGTTGTTAAGTAATAAACATCACTAATAAGTAGTTAAGAATGGGGAAGTGTAATTATTTGTATTTTAGCATTTGGAAAGGATTGTGGGGTTTTTTTCTCCCTAATGTGGAACTCATTTCAGGCACAAGGCTTCCTCCCATTCTGTTCCTTAGCAGGCATGCTATTAACTTCTATCTCTACAGCTGCTTCCATCCAAAAATCCATTTTTCATTCCCATGTCACATTTCCAGAGAATTTTTCCCTATTAACCTAAAAGTTCCCACTACTCCCATCTGAGAGTCCTATTGACATCACCCTGATTTATTTTCTTTACAGAAGTTACGAATTAACTTCCTCATTTGGTTGTTGTCTATCTCTTCCTACCACAATGTAAGCTCCTTGGGGGCAAGGATTTTGAATGGCTTCTTAAGGTGTCCATGCGTAGTGCCTGAAATAGTGCCAAGCACATAGTAGATGCTCAGTAAATGAAAGATGAATGAATAACTGATAACAATTCTTTCCACCTACCTGAGTCTTCTCAATACAATTTCATTTTATGTATAAATCCTTTTCAGTTAGTCTTCTGTCTTAGATTCATGAGCAAATGACCAAAGAGTTGGGAAAAATACTCCTGTTCCTTTTATTGCCCTTTCCTGTGAATTTACAAGGCTAACAGGACACTACAATCAGACAAGATTTTCTCGTCTCCTGGAGGCCGGTGCTAAATTGTGAGGATTAATGAGATTCCCACTGCTCTCACTCATTCTAAGTGTCATACCAAGGCTGAACCAATATTGAGACTCATATTGTACATAGGAGTTCATTTCATTCCTACGCTGCTGTACCTGCAAGCAGAGTCTCTGTCAAGTTTGTTTTAATAACAGGGATCCAGAGGGAAAATGCCAACTGAATTCATTACTAAAATAAATCGAAACTACACAAGCAGACTGGAAGGCAAGAGATATCCAAAAAACTTTATCTTCTCAAACTCGGGGGCTGACGATAAACTGACAGCTACTGAAACACATGCTCTCATTGGAAGATAAGATCTTCTTGGTCAGCACCCCCAGACCACAGCTTGACCTTTGTGAATCTATTCTCTCCATTAACCACACAAAGAGGATCTTGTTGCCCAGAGATGTGCATTTTCCTTCTTGGCAATAATCTCTTCACTACCCATACAAAACAGTGGATTAATAATGACATAATAATTTACCATCTCTATTCTAACCTCTGTTGCAAAGCCTTATGTACAGTGCTGACGATAACTATACTTCTTATCTATACTTTCATGGGGGAAATGACATGAAATACATAAAAATCAATTCATTATAAATTTTAAGAAGTGCCATGGCTGAGACCAAGGCATCTACTTTAGAGAAAGCAGGTAAGATTTAAGCTAATATTGAAAGGACAAGAAGGTAAGCCATGTGATATGTGTGTGGCATGGGGGGCGGGGGGTGTATGCATGTACACGCATGTGTCCATCAACAGCCATATTCCCATTCTGTGGATGAGGAAACCAAGGCTCTGTGAGATTAAACTTCCTGCCCTAACTCACTCACTTACTACAAAACGGCTTTTTTTTTTTTATTGAAGCATAATTAACATACAGTGTTATATTAGTTTCACGTGTACAATATAATGATTCAAAATTCCAGACATTTCTGAGTGCTCATCAAGATAAGTACATGCTTACTCCCCTTTATCTGTTTCACCTATCTGCCCACCCACCTCCCCTCTGGTAATTACCACCGTGTTCTCTGTATTTAAGAGTTTGTTTTCTTCTATCCTTTTTTTTTTCCTTTTTGGTTCATTTGTTTCTTAAATTCCATATATGAATGAAATCATCTGGTATTTGTCTTGCTCTGACTTACTTACTTAGCATTATACACTCTGAGTCTACCCATGCAAGTTGTTGCAAATGGCAAGATTTCATTCTCTTTATGGACAAATAACATTCCAGTGTGTCTGGATGTGTGTGTGTAATATGTATTTTATCCCTCATCTGTCAGTGGACACGTAAGCTGCTGTAATTTGGCTACTATAAATAATAATGCAATAAACATAGGGGTGCAACTACCTTTTTGAATTAGTGTTTTTGTTTTCTTTGGGTAAATACCCAGTAGTGGAATTACTGGATCACACAATAATTCTACTTGCAATTTTTTTTAAAGGAAACTCTATACTGTTTTCCACATGGTTGCACCAGATTGCATCCCACCAACAGGGCATGCATGAGGGCTCCTTTTTCTCCATATCTTTGCCAACATCTGTTATTTCTTGTGTTTTTGATTATAGCCATTTGGCAAATATAAGGTGACATCTTACTGTGGTTTTGATTTGCATTTCCCTGATGATAAGCGATGTTCAGCATCTTTTCATCTATCTATTGGCTATATGTCTAAGAAAGGGTTTCAAAAGTCATTCAGTCTAGCTCCAAGTTATACATTTTTTCCAAGGTTCTCTGGCCTTTCTTGCTTAAATCAGAGAAAGATGGAAGGCTGACACTTCATCAGGGGAAGAGGCTGTTTCTTTCCATGGGTGTCCCCTGCACATTGTGGTGATCGCTGAGTGAGGTTGCTAGGGAAGCCAAAGTAGCCACTGTGGGTTTACAGTTTGGAAAAGACCTGGCTTAGTAACAGAAAGAAGGTAGGAGGAAAGGGAGATGGAAATGAGATGAAGACATTACGGTCAAGAAAAACTCTACCTGGAGAAAATGTGACTGACAAGAGACATAAGGAAATAGATAGGAGATAAAACATAGGAAGACAGAACAAATGTTGAGACAGCCAATTCACTGCCCCCTTGAGAGTACTCTCTGGGCAGTACTTAGATATTGACTAAATTTCAAAGTCCATTTCTGAACTCCCCCTCCAATCCCATAACCAGCCTATTTTGTCCCATTTTCTCCTTTATTTATTTAAAATGCATAGATTGTTAATCCAATGCAAGGCCCTGACAACACAAAGATAAGTGAAGTGATCAGTGACTGGTCTTGTCTAAAAGGGTTCACTTCTGGTGTGCCTGTGTGGCTCAGTCAGTTAAGCATTTGACTCTTGATTTTAGTTCACATGGTGAACTCAGGGTTGTGAGATCAAGCCCCACATCAGGCTCCATGCTGAGGGTGGAGCCTGCTCAAAATTATCTCTCTCCCTTTGCCCTTTCCCCCACCTCTCTCCCAAAAATAAATAAATACATAAATCAATAATAAAATAGGGTTCACTTCTGACTCTCAAAGTTGGTCAGCAAGTGTCCGAGCAGGGGCCCTAATGTGTTTTGCCACTGTTGGGTGTCAGTGTTGTCTCGGGCATTATGACCTCTCTAAAAGTAAGAAAGTGAGTAACATCATTCTACCCACCAGAGCTCAGGGCCTAGTAAAGGAGACAAATAGGTCAGTGGACATTATAACCCAGTGGGGCAAGAGCTACGGGGAAGAGAAGTGCCAGAGGCCATGGAAGCTGAACCAAGGGTTCTTACCCCTGACCAGGAGTCAGGAAGGCTTCGTAGATGAAATGCCCCTTCATTTGTTCATTCGGCAAGTAATTCCAGAACTTCTATTATGTGCCAGACATTGCTCTAGGTGACAAGATATAGTGATGAACAATAAACCTCTGATATCCCAGGGGGAGGAGAAGACAGTAAACAAGTAAGAAGCAAATAAATCATTTAAATAATTTGACAGATGGTGTTAAGTGTTGTGAAGTACACAGAGCAGAATGAAATGAAGGAGAGGATAGGCAGGGAAGCTACTTTATAGTGGGTGGGCAGCAAAGGCACCCAACTATCAAGACAAGCCAGCCATGTGAAGACCTGGAGGAAGAGCATCCAAGGCAGAAGCCAGGGCAAAGGCCTAAAGTGGGGACAAGCCTGGCCTCATCGAGAAACTGGAGGAAGGCCAGCATGAGTAGAATAAAGTGGTCAAAGAGTCGACAGAGAGGAAATGAGGGAGGAGAAATAAGCAGGGCCAATTCCCAAGGGCCTGGTACAGACTTGGGATTTTATCCATAGAGCAATGGGAAGCCACGAAAGAGTTTAAGAAAGATATTGTTGTGCTCTGATTTACATTTTTAAAAGGTAACTCTGGTCAAATGAATTGTTCACCACCCAAGACTGTGAGCATGTCTCTCTCTCTCTCTCTCTTTTTTTAAATAAATCTTTTATTTTGGAATAATTTTAAATTCTTAGAAAAGTTACAAAAAAAGTACAAAGACTTCTTATACTCTTCACCCAGTTTCTCCTGTTAACATCTTACATAACCATGGTACAGCCAGCACAATGAAGACATTTATACTGGCAGACTGCCATCAATTAAACTACAAACTTTGTTCGAATTTTTTTTAAACATTCTTTTTTAAAGATTTTATTTATTTATTTGACAGAAAGAGATCACAAGTAGACAGAGAGGCAGGCAGAGAGAGAGGGGAAGAATCAGGCTCCCCACTAAGCAGAGAGCCCGATGTGGGGCTCGATCCCAGGACCCTGAGACCATGACCTGAGCTGAAAGCAGAGGCTTTACCCACTGAGCCACCCAGGCGCCCCACCACTTTGTTCTTGAATTTTAATAGTTTTTCGACCAGTGCTCTTTTTCTGTTTCAGGATCCAACTGAGAAGAGTACACTGCATTTAGACCCATCATCTTTTAAATATTCTTTCTGTATTTGAGGAAATACCTCAAGCTAGCAAAAGCCAGAATCTGCTTCCCTGGTTTGTCATGATAGATAAGGGGGAAGAGTGGGCTCAGGCAGGCTGCTTCTGGAGTTACCTGGAGTCACTGAGGCAAGTTATCTAGGCAAGGGATGTAGGAGCCTCCTCAAAAGAACCGGGTGGGAGTCAGTTTACTCAATATAGTCACATCTCTTACTGTCACCTCACAAAATAATGGTAATTTTAATACCTCCAAATTAGGAAGAACACAGGCTCAGAATAGGCATTATTTCTACACTGAATAAATTTAGCTTTATGACAAAACTAAAACAATACTTTAAATTTTCTCATTTTTATCTGAGAATTTCTCATTTTTATCTTTATGTGGACATATACCTATCCAGCCCCACAGAGTCTCATCTAGGGACAGTGGCCTCAAAAAAAAAAAAACAAAACCCCAAAACCCAAAAACCTATGTGGGAATGCAAACTGGTGCAGCCACTCTGGAAAACGGTATGGAGGTTCCTCAAAAGTTAAAAATAGAACTACTCTACAATCCAGCAATTGCACTACTAGGTGTTTACCCACAGGATATAAAAATACAGATTTGAAGGGGTACACACTCCCTGATGTTTATACCACCATTACCAACAATAGCCAAACCATGGAAAGAGGCCAAATGTCCATCAACTGAGGAATGGAAAATGAAGATATGGGGTGTACACACACACACACACACACACACACACACACAGAGGAATATTATTCAAGCATCAAAAAGAATGAAATCTAGCTATTTGCACTGATGTGGGTGGAGCTAGAGTGTATTATGTTAAGTGAAATAAGTCAGAGAAAAAAATAAAACAGATGAACTTATGAAAAAGGGGGGGAAAAGAGAGAGGGAAGAAAACAAACCATAAGAGATTCTTAACAATAAGAGAACAAACTGAAGGGTGACAGGGGAGGTAGGTGGGGGATGGGGTAGATGGTTATTAAGGAGGGCACTTGTCCTGTTGACCATTGGGTGTTATATGCAAATGATGAATCACTCAATTCTAGTCCTAAATCCAACATTACACTGTATGTTAACTAACTAGAATTTAAAAAAAAATTTTTTTGAAGAAAAAGCATAGAAAAATAACAACCAAACCTGTGGATTTATAAAATGAAAATCACTTAATCAACAAACATTCACTGAACACCTTGCGTATTTCAGGCACTATGCTAGCCTCTCGAGAGAGAGATCTCCTGACCTGCTCGAGCCTATAGCCCTATGTGGACATCAGAAGAGTCCTGGTTTTAGAAGCATGCTAGGGACTGAGAAAAGCCGCATAATGAATTGCAGAACCTGTTCAGAGATTTATTGCTAACCCGATGGAGATGGTGATTACAGGCAACGAGACACTGATGTGTCGGGTGCAAAATGAGCACAACAGTTGGGAGTGCCTGGCAGGAGATCGTATCTGGGATGGGAAGGGTGGCCACTCCTCTTCTCGGGGAAAAAAAGCCTCCTGCGAGAGGTGAGGTTTCCAGGGTAATTGAATCAGAGGAAATGGGTTTTGAGGCAACTTCAGTTGTGTCCACACCTAAACAAGCAGCCGTCTTTCTTGAGCGCAGTATCTCTTCCCTACTCTTTCCCTACTCTTTCTTGATCATTTCAGTAGGTCTAAATGGGGATTCAAAGGTTAGAAAACAACCTGGTAGGAGATCTCAGACCAGAAGATAAAAATCTTGATTCTAGTCAAGATTAAAAAAATAATAACAAATACTACTGAGCTCCTATAGTAAGCACAGCAGATCCAGACGAAGAGCTACTCAGCTGCCTCCTCCCCAGCAGCAGAGGTAAAAGCCAAGGGCAACAACAACCAAGTGGTGCTGGGGTCACGAGATGAGTTCCGCTCACAGACATCCGTGAGACTGTGCTCAAGGCAAAGCTAGGCCACTGAAAAATAGGCTTCTTGCTTCCTTTTCCTAATTGCTGTAATCCGAGAAGCAGTGGTTACTTTAAATAGTGGCTTGGAAGCTTCTTGCATGAGGATATTCCGAGGTGCTTAGTTAAGAATGAAAAACAGTGAGTCCCTGCCTCAGGCCTCTTAAATCAAAATGTCCAGAATCTGCACTTTAGAGAAGCTCTCTGAGTGACACTGACCTATCTAAAACTCTGAGAACTGATGTCCTAAGGGCCCACTACCAATCTTTGGATGGCCACAATGAGAGAGAAGTGAAGGGACAATGCAGATGACTGGGAGAAGGTCTTGTAGGTTGAAACAGGTAGAGGCAAGAAAGAGCAGGGGCATTTCCCACTACCATTCCTGTGCCCCGCTTTGTGTCCTTTTTTCGGTAATCTCATATGGTCTGTGGCAGCTCTGTAAACCCTATAGTTGTTATTGCATAGCTTGACCCTTCCAAGGTTATGTCCACCTTGGTTCTCTAGAGTCCTTTGGGCTAAAAACTTCAAAATCCAGGTATTACTCTCAACACTGTCCAACTTTCACATAGAAGTTTCCAGACAACCTCAAGCCAATCCACTGGTTAAGAGAGGCTCTAGAATCTAGACACTTAGAGGGCTTTGTCTTTGGACATCTTGTCCCTCAGCTTCCTCCTCTGTACAGTGGGTTCACTACCAGAACCCACCTCATCAGAATGTCGTGAGCAGCAAATGAGGTCACCTGTTCAAACTCTCAGCTCACGTGTGAGCTCACAGCTCACGTGTGATAAATGTTACTTCAAACATACAAACAGTCAAAAATACTGTCCCCGCCATGGGGAAGCGCCCATAGCACACTCGGCTGACAGAAGAGTCACTGGGTGGGGGGGGGGGTGTAGAAAAAGAAAGATGAGTTTATTCACAGAGAACTGATGATGCTATATGGAGAATTCAAGTTGCTGTGCATGGCTGGGTGAGAGTGACACAGTAGAGGAAATGGGGGGACTCTGCTCAGGAAATAGGGGGACACTGCTTGCCCTGGGCAGGGGGGAAGTCATGTATGATGCAAAAGGTAAAGGAGGGAAGTAAGAAATTCATTGTCTGTGCGTCTGTCATCCTGGATGAGCAATAGAGATCATAAGAATTCTCAAGTCCAGGCTGCATCATTAGATGAAGAATAAAAAGGCTTATTATTAGGGGAAATTGATGCTTTGTGAAAGCAGAACTTTTAGAACAAAGAGAACCAGACTGACATTTTGTGTAGCTGGGAAAGTGCATTTCAATCATGATCCATCAGAAGCCTTGGGGCCTTTTGTTGTATTGGTCTCTTGTCCCATTTTCTCCCCCAGGCTCCAGGCTGAACCCTGGAAGGGTAAGGAGTGTATGAAAAAACTCCTGAAGGAGGGTTTGGGGAGGGGGGAGGATTTCTTGTCCAGGAAATACACACAATCTGTATTTTGAAGGGTTTCATTTGAACTGCAGGAAAATACGTCAGAGACGACCTTAACATTTTTTGAAGGAGGCTGTTCAGGGGCTGGAGAGGGCGTGGATGTTAACTATCAGGATTTAAACATAGTTCAAATGAAGGTGAGTGACTGCGTTACCTTGGGGAAATTACTTAACCCCTTGAACCTCAGTTTCCTCAGCCGTAAAATGGGATGGAGGTTATAACCGACCTTATGGGGTTGTTGTTAAAAATGAGTCAAAGTAAGCATGGGGAGGTACAGAGCAAGGTCTAACAGAAAGGGCACTCTCCTCATCGATGTCATTGTTGTTACCACTCCTAACAGGTTATGGGAGCAACAAAGGAGCCTGGCAAATAATTAAGCTGTTTCCTGGCTTAGAATCATTGAAGCCCTGAGAAAACACACAGATCACCCGTTTCAACCCTAATAACAAGGGGAGCCATCACCAGATTTATTTTTTAAGTTCCTTGTCTTTTTTGAGAAAGCAATTATTCCCAGGGCTGGAAGAGTTCACATCTCTCTCTCTCTCTCTCTCTCTCTCGTGTGTGTGTGTGTGTGTGTGTGTGTGTGGTGTTATGTTAGTCACCTTTAAGTTAAGGAACGGTACTGTTGTGTCAAGACAGATCGATTCTGCACAGATTTTGCCTGTTGCCCCCATTGCATCCCATCACCGGCAACTAATTCCTTAGCCTCATTTCTTCCCAAAGTTGGCCCCCAAGGCACAAATGGCTCAAGAAGGAATAATTCATATTGTTCTTTCTCAGGTATTCCTGGTTTTTTAGCCCCAAGTATCGCTGTTTCCATGTTCTGGTTTGTGGACTGCTTTGAAGGTATTTTAGAAAGAGAAGAGGTGTGAGAATGAGAGTAAATGTGCAAAAAATAATCAAGGACCATGATCCAAAAAAAAAAGAAAACACATTCTCTCACTCACATACACACTGAATCATTCTGTGAAACCTCATGGAATGCCCACTGTATGGCAGGCTCTGTGCTAAGAGCCTAGAAGTTCCCAGCCTGGAAGTTAGGTAGCAATAAATAATGATAGCAGTAGAGAGGGAGGGGCACCTGTCACACCCTCAGGTTTGGCCTTCTGGTAAGATTATGGGACTCAAGTCCTGTTAACCAGCCTCAGGAGTAGGTAGTGAACACCCAGGGATATCCCAAAGTGCCTCTGTGTCCCTCACCTGGCTCCATGCCTCAACTCCCTCATTAGTCTTCATGTTGGAATAAAAGACCATCCCCTTGCTGAATGCCAGTAGGTCTAGAGGACTTCATCATCAGCCATGCCAAAACCATTTGCTTAATTCCCTTAACAGAGCTTAACAGTTCACAAAACATTTCTATGTTTATTATCTGTTGGTAAGACAGGCAGTTTTGTCCCCATTTACAAATAAGAAAGTTAAATAATTAGCCTGTGGCCTCACATTTCTTTTTATTACTATGTCAAGTTTTTATTTAAATTCTACTTACTTAACATGTCGTGTAGTATTGGTTTCAGGAGTAGAATTCAGTGACTCATCACTTACATCTGAGCCCCACTGCTCATCATCGCAACCACCCTCCCTAATGGCCATCCCTCATCTAGCCCATCCCCTGTCCACCTCCCTCCATCAACCCCCAGTTTGTTCTCTATCATTAAGAGTCTCTTACGGCTTGTTTCCCTCCCTCCCTCTCTCTCTTTCTCTCTCTCTTTTCCCTTTCCCCTATGGCCTCACATCTCAAAGGTAACTGAGCTGGGACCTGAACCCAGGTCTTCTGATTCCAATCTAGTGCTCCTCAAAGCCAGCCAAGATCATCGCTACTTCCTGGCACCTAAGGTCAAGGTACTCTTTCCTCTCAAAAGTAGATACATCATATATGTGATGGAGAAAATAAACTTGAAATAGAGTTAACATCCCACACTGCATTCTTCAAAGAGCTCCAAGGAAGGAGGGGCTGAGAGCTCTCCTATCCTCTGATGCTCACAGCAGAGACTGCCCAGTCCCTCAGGCACCAGGAAGAGGTCAGATTATCGGGGAACAGCTAATAATAGTGACCAGTTCCTGGAAGCTTACCATGAGGCCAGCACTGGGCAGCATGTTTCAGCTGTATCACTCCAAGTCCCCTGCCTCACCTGCTGCCACCTGTGCAACCACAGCCCCTGTCACTGCCATTATTTAGGGACTTCTCCTCATCAAGAGGGAAAACCCCAGGGAACAATCCCCTCATGTACATTAGTATCTACTACCCACCCATCCTCGTCATCCCATAAACACTGTGGCCTGCATTAAAGCACTGCTGTGCGGCCCAGGATGTAGCCTCTTGGGAAGGCTAACAGACTTGGGGTCCCTTAGATCCTCACTGTACCCCTGGACCCAAGTCTACCTTCTGTTACCTTGGCCTCTGAGCCACTGAGTGTCCCACATCACCAGGTGAGAAGAGATCCTTCAGCTCACGGCTCTAAACCCTGCCTCACAGTGGGTGAGAAGTTCTTGGAGTCAGGCAGGGTGGGATTCCTCATAGTATCTTCCACAGTCCCTGTGACCCCATTTTTTTGCCCAGGCCCCATGCAGAGGGCCCTCCCTTCTCTCATAGTCCAAAGCTATATAAAGAAATTGGGAAAAGCTGAGAATCTAGGCCCCACAAATCAATCGAAACTTGCTGGAGAATTCTGTAAAAGAGACAGCTTGGGGAGGTCATGCAGGAGTGGTGCCAGCCCAGAACTCTTAAAAGCAACCCCCCACCACCACAGAAACAATAGCTGTCATTCCCTGAGTCCTCACATGCTTACCTAATTATCCCTCATAAGCACCCTCTGAAATGAGTACTATTACTGCCTTCAACTTAGATAAGAAAATGGAGTTCAGATGGTCACTTGATGAGGTCATACTCCAAGCTACAAAATCAGGAGATGCGCCCCCATCTACCTGACTACAGAACCTAGACTCTGAACCCTAATTCAACATTTAGCCCCAGGCCTGGCCGTTTGTAAAGGTTTGAGATCCAGGTAGCATTTCGAATTTCTTGCATTTCAAGTGCTCTGAGAAGCAATGATAAAGGAGAGTTTAAGTATTGGGTGGGTGGGTGGGAGGGAGGAGGAGAAGCTGTTAATTTTAGATCTGTAATTCAGACTGTTCATTAGGTGGCAGAGGTGTCACCGTGCCCTTATCTTTGCCATCCACCTTCTAAAATAAAAGAGTCAGGGCCTATGATTTCCTCAGTGGGAAGATCCTTCTTTGACATACTTAAAAACCCTGGGGATGATGAGACTTTCTATTAAAAAAAATCTCTTTGGGGCACCTGGGTGGCTCAGTGGGTTAAAGCCTCTGCTTTCGGCTCAGGTCATGATCTCAGGGTCCTGGGATCGAGCCCCGCATCGGGCTCTCTGCTCAGCGGGGAGCCTGCTTCTTCTCTCTCTCTGCCTGCCTCTCTGCCTGCCTCTCTGCCTACTTGGGATCTCTATCTGTCAAATAAATAAATAAAATCTTAAAAAAAAAAAACAATTAAAAAAAAATCTCTTTGGAGATTCTGGCATGTGGAAGTCTCCTGTCATTTTCCCCAGTTTTCCCCAAACATGTCCTCAACACCTAGTAGAAAGCAATAGGAGAATATCTCAGAAATTTGGTTTTTGAGCCTGTCATGCCTCAAGGGGACCAGACTGATAAAACTGCCAGTGGGATCTGGTCAGTCTGGGCCCCTCATTCCTGTGGTCTGGGTCATACAGATGCCCTTAGCAGAAATAACTTGTAAACTCTTACCCCCTAAACACTAAATTTCTCCTCCTCGCTACTTTTTTTTTTTTTTTTTAAGATTTTATTCATTTATTTATTGGGGGAGGAGAGGGTAGAAGGAGAGGAACAAGCAGATTCCATGCTGAGTGCCGAGCACAACATAGGGCTGATCTCACTACTCTGACCTGAGCCGAGATCAAGAGCCGCATGTTTAACCGACTGAGCCACCCAGGAGCTGCCCTCCTCCCTACTTTTATCAGTTCTACATAAATTGAAAATTAAGTAATTATTTCACATAGTCAAAGTAAGGACCCTAAAATTAGAATTCTAGCCAGCTTGCGGTGTCTATCATATTGCCCCTGCCCCACAAGACAACGGATGATAGTAGCTCACATCCATCTGGTGTTCAGTGTGTGCCAGGCACTGTTCTCCAAGTGTGGCCTAGGAATTGGTTTGAAATGCAAATTTTCAGGCCCCACCCCAGATTTACTGAATCAGAACCCCTGAGGACGACAGAGGCCTGCAATCTGTTTTAACAAGTTTTAAACGAATGATTCTGGCGTATTCTAAAGTTTGAGAACCCTGCCTTACTTTACAGAGTCCTCACAAACACTGTAGAAGGTATGGGAATATTGAGCATTACTGTTCCCATTTTATAGAGAAGGAATCTGAGTCTCAAAAGTACTGTGCTGCCTGCCCAAAGTAAGTAGTGACACAAGGACTGGAATGCAGGTCATTCTGCTACCCTAAATATGCTTCCCTACCGGTGAAAAGGAAGCACGACAGGGAGTCAAGGAGACAAATGGCTAGTCCCCTGGAAACCAATTAAAGGAAGCTTCAGTCCAGGGTTGGGAAAAAAAATTAACATCTATGGAATAGCAGTTATGTGCCAGTCACGATACATAAATATCTCATCTCATTTAATTCTCACAAAAGCCCATGCCAGGTGAGCATCCTGAAATCAGATCAGGTCAGGTAAGCAACTAGGCCAGGCTCTCACAAAGCAAGGTGCAGAGCAGAATCTGAATCCCGCTTAGTCTGTCTCTAAAATCCTCCCAGCCTTCCGGGAGCACACATACACATTCAGCATATTCACACGTGTCCTCATGGCTAGGAGACCAGAAAACCAAGGCTGAATACATATGCAGCAGTAAATGAGATCACCCTGCTCCAGGGGTGAAAAACCACCTTGACAGCAATTGTGTGACTTTCACAGCGTCATCAATCACCCCGGCTGCTCCTCCCCTCCCGTCTTCTGCTCACAAAACCACAGACTTTTTCCTTTCACCTTCTGAGACAGGGAAGTCAGGTTCTCACTAAACTGAACGTGTTTCTGCTCTTCCTATTAATTGCATATTCACCTACCCTTCCAGGGAAGCAAGGCCCTTCATGGGCAAGGACTCCAAGAATGAGATGAAATATCAGTTGAAACCCTAGTGATATTCAGGGAGGATTATCATAATGTTATGGATGCTTTTAACCAGCATACAGAATACATACACACCCTCGAAACTGGCGTGGAATCTACCAGCAACCTTCTAAGCTGATGGCTTAATTAACTTGCAGGCTCTGTATGCCATGTCATGAAATGTCTCTAAAAATCTAAGAGCACAGGAACGTATAAAATTTAGAAACTACAGTTTCTCAGCCATCATTCCGTAGAGGTTTGTTTGTTTGTTTGTTTGTTTTTTAAGTTCATTTATCTTTAAGTAATCTCTGCACCCAAAGTGGGGCTGGAACTCACCACCCAGAGATCAAGAGTCACATGCTCTCCTAACTAAATCAGCTAGGTACCCTTAGAGGCCTTTTGTTTTTGAGAAACAGAAAGTTACTTTCCCTTTTCACTTAAATATACAGTATTTCCCCCTTGGTTCATAAAATCGAGGAAACATAAAATGAAAACTCTGGGTGAAAATATTTGATATAAATAGGTAAAACAGTTCCAAAACCTTTGTAGCCTAAAACCTGCACATGGCTCTCAGCTGCTTTCAGGATGAAGCCCAGGCAACCCAGACTGCTTCATCAAGCCCTTGTGATCAGGGGGCTGCCCACACTCCAGCCCTGAAGCCTGACATGCCCTGCCCCAAACACAGTGCTCAAGCTATAGGGAATACAGATTGTTCCCAGAAGGTCCCAGGTTCTTTCCTGCCTTCAGGCCCTCACACCTGTGGGTCTCTCTGCCTGGAATTCCCCACTCAGGCCAGGTGCCACCTCTTCAGAGAAGTGTCCCCAATTTCCAGGGCCGTCTCCCACAGCTCTGTGTGCTGACCCTCATCACATTACTTCTCACCCTATTTTGTGATCATCTATTTACTTTGGTATCACCTTCCAAGTTGCAAGCTCCAGTGAATGTTCCTGTGGCCCAATACCAAGAAGGCACATAGTAAACACTCCAAACATCTTTGTTGAATGAACAAGTGAATGTGTAAATTAATGAATGATGATTCTTATGCATTTTCCCAGAAGCTCCAGATACACCAGGAGAGATATGATTATTCTCACCCTATATCTTTAAGATTATGTTTCCACTCCCCGAGACTCATCTAGTCCAACAGGGTCAGAAATATCTCAAGGCCCTAGTCCACAACATTATCTAGATAAGCCCGTTATCATGATCTAGATCTATCTAGATGAGCCCAGGGGTATCCACCAAATTCAAGATTCTTGAGATCGGTGACAAAACCAAAGGCAGGCAACTCCTGGAACTGGTTCTTTTTTTTTTTTTTAAGATTTTATTTATTTATTTGATAGAGAGAAATCACAAGTAGGCAGAGAGGCAGGCAGAGAGAGAGAGAGGAGGAAGCAGGCTCCCTGCTGAGCAGAGAGCCCGATGCGGGACTCGATCCCAGGACCCTGAGATCATGACCTGAGCCGAAGGCAGCGGCTTAACCCACTGAGCCACCCAGGCGCCCTGGAACTGGTTCTTGTCTGAACTA